>NC_053492.1:74644906-74993664 GCF_905171775.1 Rana temporaria
AAAGGAGGGTCTATAACCGGGGTGCCAAGGTCCGTACTTTCAACCCGGGGGACAGAGTGTTGGTACTGGTTCCTACGGTAGAAAGTAAGTTTTTAGCCAAGTGGCAGGGTCCCTTTGAGGTTGTCCAAAGGGTGGGGGAGGTAAACTACAAAGTCTACCAGCCAGGGAAAAGGAAACCACACCAAATTTACCATGTAAATCTCTTAAAGCCCTGGAAGGACCGAGAGACTTTACTGGCCACGTCCCTGCCTCCAACAGACCGGATACCCGTGATACCTGACGTTCCCATCACGGATTCCCTGTCCGTAGCACAGCAAAGTGACGTTAGGGCATTCGTGCAGAAAAATAGAGACTTTTTCTCCCCTTTACCCGGACTGACCAACACGATCCAACATGACATAGTGACGGAACCAGGGGTTCGGGTAAATGTAAAACCATATAGAATTCCAGAGGCCCGGCGAGAGGCAGTTGCGGAAGAAATAAAAAATATGTTAGAGTTGGATGTGATCGAGGAGTCTCACAGTGAGTGGTCAAGTCCCATAGTGCTGGTCCCAAAACCTGATGGCAGTATTAGGTTTTGTAATGATTTTAGAAAACTTAACAGTGTGTCCAAATTTGACGCCTACCCGATGCCCCGGGTCGACGAACTTGTGGACAGGTTGGGACAGGCTCGCTACATAACGACCCTAGACCTAACGAAAGGTTATTGGCAGATACCGCTTACTGAATCGGCCAAGGAGAAGACTGCCTTTTCCACTCCTGAGGGCTCGTTTCAGTATAAGCGGATGCCGTTTGGTCTGCACGGAGCCCCTGCATCATTCCAGCGAATGATGGACAAAATTTTGAGACCACATCGCTCGTATGCAGCGGCGTACTTGGACGATGTGGTCATCCACAGCCCAGATTGGGAATCGCACCTGCTCCGTGTACAAGCGGTCGTAGATTCCCTTAGGGAAGCACGGCTCACGGCCAATCCAAAGAAATGTGCCATAGGCCTGGAGGAGGCCAAATACCTTGGGTACGTTATTGGCCGGGGGATGGTCAAGCCGCAGACCAATAAGATTGAGGCAATTCAAAAATGGCCCCAACCAGTCAATAAAAAACAAGTGAGGGCCTTCCTGGGCATTACGGGGTATTACAGGCGTTTTATACCCAATTTTGCCACCATTGCCGCCCCCTTGACCGATCTAACGAAGGGTAAGGGGTCGGTCATGGTCAAATGGAACCCCGAAGCCGAGGGGGCATTTCAGAAGTTAAAACAGGCTCTTTGTATGGTACCCGTACTAGTAACCCCGGATTTTAGCCAGGAGTTTGTTATACAGACGGATGCCTCTGAGGTGGGACTAGGGGCCGTACTGTCACAGATCAGGGATGGTGAGGAGCACCCAGTGGTATACCTGAGCAGGAAGCTGAACAAGCACGAGAAAAATTATGCCATCGTAGAAAAGGAGTGTCTCGCCATTAAGTGGGCCTTAGACTCCCTGAGGTATTACCTACTGGGGAGGTCATTTAAGCTGGTCACAGACCATGCTCCCCTGAAGTGGATGTGTGATAACAGGGAGAAAAATGCTCGTGTGACAAGGTGGTTCCTGGCTCTACAGCCTTTTAAATTTGCGGTGGAGCACAGGCCAGGGAAGCTCCAAAATAATGCAGATGCCCTCTCCCGTGTGCACTGTATGGTTGGGTCAAGTGCTCAGCCGCAGGGGCTTGAGCAGAGGGGGAGGATATGTGACGCTATGCGAGGTGCGATACATGATCATAGGTACATTTCACCTCGCATACGTTCTATCATGAGAGACTGAACCGGAATCCATTCCGGGTTTTACAGTCTCTGGGCCTGGCTAGGATTCCGGTCCGGATGTTTGGGTCCACTGGAGTCCACAATCAGCTGGACTTTAAATGTCCAGGAAGAGAGCACAACAGGGCTCTGGCTTGAAACTCAGGAAGGGACCTGAGTGAGGGGAGCGCTGAGTGCTGGACTAAAAGGTTTGCTTTACTACATGTTTTGTGGGTGTCAGGGACTAGCCCCACACTGTATAGAGAGGAGGTCCTGTTTGTTTAGTTTAGCGCCGGACGGCAAGGATTTAATTTATTGTTTTGTTTATTTTAATCTGCAAACCGTGTATAAATAAAATCTGGCATCCGCCAGACTTAAAAGAAAGTGCCTGCTTACAGACTGTGATTTCAGAAAAGGTGATCCCCACGAGCTAATCCCTCACAATATATATATATATATATATAATTACTATGGACGAGAAAGCAAAAACTCACTGCTCTACCGCAAAATAATATGAAAGACAAAAAAAACTCCAATAATAACAAAAAAGACAGCAAAGGGGGTTAATTGCCTAAAGAGCTAGCAATTAGAATTAAAGTAATACCCTAAGTAATCCTAATGTTTCCCTAAGATGTATGTTAGCTTTCCCTATCCTTTCCCTACAACATTTCCAATACATAGTCACGGCCACTGCTTTATAATGAGGGGTTGGCCTAGCCAAAAGCCCCTTTATTGGCACTTCTAAGCCTACTGACCATTGTTAAAAAGTTTATGCAGCGCATTATGGTTAAAAAAGTCTCCCGCACAAGCTGCATGTAAATTCATTGGGATAGCAAATCACAAACGTGAAAGATTCACCTTGAACCCATGGCAGTGCCGAACCCAAACCTCATCCCTACTAGCCATACATTTCAAATTAATTCTTCATATGGGATTTTGTGTGTCTTAAACTTCTTTTAATGGCAGTGAGATAAAATATCCTTAAAAAATGCAAAAGCAAAGACATAAAAGAATATGGTTTAGTTTGTTCAATTAGGGCCGGTACAATGTGGTTGCAGTTATAGAGACTTATTGATTTTTATGGAAAGAATATTCTTTCCTTGCCATTGTTGTACTGACTTCTTGTAATATATATTACCGATATTAATGTCATATTTCTTCCCATGCTTTATTTAAATAAACAAAACCAGAAGTTTTTGCCAATTTCTCATTTTTTGTACTGGATATCCTGAATGAGGATGAATAAAAAACGAGCAGTTTTGGACTGTTATAAAAAAATATGTAAAACATAATGGAGATTCCTACATGAGATGTAATGGGAAACATATATAGGTTCTGTTATACTCCAATACGACAAAATATTCAACAGGAAAAGGACTGAAATATTAACTTGTGGCTTAGAAATATAATTTGATGAATTTGTATATCAAGAAACCAACCTGAGCTAGCATTTAGAATAACACTGAACATATTGCCTTTAATTGAATTCCAGAAGAATTTTTTAAAATGTAAACAGGAGAATGAGAAAGGAACAAAATTGGGTCATTATTTGTATTGGCTTTTAACTACTAAGTCTTTCACTTTAGGTCAAGTGTTGGCTTAACTAACTAACTAAAAAAAAAAAAAACTTAGCAGAATTAAAATGAAGTTCATCTGTGCTACCTCCAAAATTTTAAAGACAAATATACTGTAGATCCTGTATAGATTTGACAAAATCAAATTAGACCATGTTAGGTCACCTTTGAGTTATATCTATGGTTCTGGGTGAAAGTAGGGAAAGCTTGGTGGCTAAGGCCCAGATTCACATAGAATCGCGGCGGCGTAACGTATCGTAACATATCATACGTTACACCGCCGCAAGTTTTCATCGCAAGTGCCTGATTCACAAAGCACTTGCGAGAAAACTTCCGCCGGCGGCCTTCGGCGTAAGCCCGCGTAATTCAAAGGGCATGTGCCATTTAAATTAGGCGCACTCCCGCGCCGGACCTACTGCGCATGCTCCCTTTTGAATTTCCCGCCGTGTTTTGTGCAAAGTGACGTAATTTTTTCGAACGCCGACGTGCGTAGCGTACTTCCGTATTCCCGGACGTCTTACAGTATGCAAGAAGGAAAAAAAAAATAATTTTGACGCGGGAACGACGGCCATACTTTATACAGCACATACGTGTGCTGTCTAAAGTTAGGGCACCTAAAACGACGACTAACTTTGCGACGGGAAACTAGACTAGCAGCGACGTAGCGAACGCGAAAAACTGCCGTGGATCGCCGTAACTACTAATTTGCATACCCGACGCTGGTTTACGATGCAAACTCCCCCCAGCGGCGGCCGCGGTATTGCATCCTAAGATCCGACAGTGTAAAACAATTACACCTGTCAGATCTAAGGGCTATCTATGCGTAACTGATTCTATGATCTGAGATACTCCGTCGTATCTCGGCTGTGAATCTGGCCCTAAGTCCCTAATATCCTTCCTAGAGTTGCTGTATTAGATGTGTCCTCCTTTTAGAGCCTTTTTAAAGTTGGCATAGGTTTCTCCCATTGACCTACAGTTATTTAACAGATACAGTACCTTGAAAAAGTATTCATACCCCTATTTTACTGGGATTTTATGTAATAGACCAACACAAAGTGGCACATAATTGTGAAGTGGAAGGAAAATGATCAATGGTTTTCAAAACTTTTTACAAATAAATATGTGAAAAATGTGGCGAGCATTTGTATTCAGCCCACCGGAGTCAATACTTTGTAGAACCACCTTTCACTGCAATTACAGCTGTAAGTCTTTTTGGGGATGTCTCTACCAGCTTTGCACATCTAGAGAGTGACATTTTTGCCCATGTTTCTTTTCAAAATAGCTCAAGCGCTGTCAGATTGGATGGAGAGCGTCTGTGAACAGCAATTTTCAAGTCTTGCCGTAGATTCTCAATTGGATTTAGGTCTGGACTTTGACTGGGCCATTCTAAGGCCCCATACACACGAGAGGATTTATCCGCGGATACGGTCCAGCGGACCGTATCCGCGGATAAATCCTCTCGAGGATTTCAGCAGATTTCTATGCTGTACACATCATCGCATTGAAATCCGCGCCGATTATGACGCGGCGACGGGCGCGACGCTGTCATATAAGGAATTCAACGCATGCGTCAAATCATTACGACGCGTGCGGGGAATCCCTTTGGACGGATGGATCCGGTGAGTCTGTACAGACGAGCGGATCCATCCGTGGGATCCGATTCCAGCAGATAGATATTCTGTGCATGTCGACAAATATTTATTTGCTGGAATTCGGAAATATCCGCGGATAAATATCCGCCGGAGTGTACACACCATAGAATCTATCCGCTGAAACCCATTCGATGGGATTTATCTGCGGATAGATTCTATCGTGTGTATGGGGCCTATCACATGAATATGCTTTGATTTACACCATTCCATTGTAGCTCTGGCTGTACGTTTAGGGTTGTTGTCCTGCTGGAAGGTGAACCTATGCCCTAGTCTCAAATCTTTTGAAGGCTCTAGCCTCTAACAGTTTTTTTCTAAGATTGCCCTGTATTTGATCCCTCTTCTCATCAACTCTGACCAGCTTCCCTGTCCCTGCTGAAGAAAAGCATACCCACAACATGATGCTGCCACCACCAAAATGGGGATAGTGTGTTCAGGGTGATGTTCAGTGTTTTCTGCCACACATAGCTTTTTTCATTTAGGCCACAAAGTAAAACTTTGGTCTTATTTGACCAGAGCACCTTCTTCCACATGTTTGCTGTGTCCCCCACCTAGCTTCCTTGCAAACTGCAAACTGGACTTTTTATGGCTTTCTTTCAACAATGGCTTTCTTCTTGCCACTCTTCCATAAAGGCCAGATTTGTGGAGTGAATGACTAATAGTTGTCCTGTGGACAGATTCTCCCACCTGAGCTGTGGATCTCTGCAGCTCCTCCAGAGTTACCATGGGCCTCTTGGCTGCTTCTCTGATGAATGCTCTCCTTGCCCGGCCTGTCAGTTTAGGTGGACTGCCATGTCTTGGTAGGTTTGCAGTTGTGCTATACTCTTTCCATTTTCGGATTATGGATTGAACAGTGCTCCGTCAGATGTTCAAAGCTTGGGAGATTTTTTTTATAACCTAACCCTGCTTTATACTTCTCCACAACTTTATTCCTGACCTTTCTGTTGTGTTCCTTGGCCTTTATGATGCTGTTTGTTCATTAAGGTTCTCTAACAAACCTCTGAGGGATTCACAGAACAGCTGTATTTATACTGAGATTAAATTGCACACAGGTGGACTATATTTACTAATTAGGTTACTTCTGAAGGCAATTGGTTCAACTAGATTTTATTTAGATGTATCAGGGTAAAGGGGGCTGAATACAAATGCACACTTTTCAGATATTCATTTGTAAAATCATTTATCATTTTCCTTCCACCTCACAATTTTGTGCCACTTTGTGTTGGTCTATCACATAAAATCCCAATAAAATATATTTACGTTTTTGGTTGTAACATGATAAAATGTGGGAGGTTTTAAGGTGCATAAATGCTTTTTCAAGGCACTGTATGTAGCCCAAAAATCCTTAAAGTGGTTCTAAAGGCTTGAGTTCTTTTCCCTTCCCCTCAAACCCCCCTAATACTTACCTGAACTCCATTGTGATGCAGCAATGTGTTTGAAAAGCTTTTGGCTCTCCAGGGACTCTCCCTCCTCATTGGCCAATAGCTCCCACTGATGTAAATTACAGCCAGGGATCCAATGAGGAGAGAGAGGGGGCAGAACGGAACTTGTGGCTCTGTGTGTGAATGGACACGCAGAGCAGCGACTTGGAAATGTGCCTGCTCTGGTTCCCCATAGCAAGATGTTTGTCCTCGGGGCACTCAGCAGAAGGGAGGGGCCTGGAGCGCTGCTGGAGAGACCCAAGAAGAGAAGGATCCAGGCTGCTCTGTGCAAAACCACTACACAGAGCAGGTAAGTATAACGTGCCAGATTCAGAAAGGACATACGACGGCGTATCTCCAGATACGATGTCGTATGTCCGAATGAGCGCCGTCGTATCTTGCGCTTGAAATCGGCCAAGATACGACTGGCGTAAGTCTCCTACGCTTTGTATCTTGGGTGCATATTTACGCTGGCCGCTAGGGGCGCTTCCGTATACTTCCGAGTTGAATATGCAAATGAGGTAGATATGCCGATTCAGAAACGTACTTGCGCCCGTCGGATTTAGCTACGCAGTTTACGTAAAGGCGTCGGTCCGGCGTAACTTTACCCCTCATAAAGCAGGGGTAAGTCATGTTAAGGTATGGACATCGGAAACATCGGAACAGCGCCGTATTTTACGTTGTTTGCATAAGTCGTACGTGAATGGGGATGGGTGTAGGTTACGTTCTAAGCATTGAGCCGGCGTAACTTAGGGAGAAAATTTGACGTGATACTGAGCATGCGCGCATGCGCCGTTGGTTAAGCGTGTCATTTACGTGGGGTCACGATTAATTTCCATGCAACACGCAGCCTACTTTGAATTACGCGGGCTTACGCCGGCCCATTTACGATACGCCACCGTAACTTAGGGCGCAAGTTCTTTGTGAATACGGTACTCGCCTCTCTAAGTTACGGCGGCGTATCATATAAGAGATGCGCTATGCCCGCCTAAACTTAAGCCATTCTTTCTGAATCTGGCCCAACATCTTTGTTATTTTAAGATAAAAACAACAACAATTGTAGAAAAAAAAACGTTATTAGTTACTAAAATATCATGGCTTCTGGTGCTGTGAATTCCAGCCAGCGAGCGAGCCAGAGAGAGAGGGGATGGGATCAAACCACCACTCTGTGTGTGAATGGACATGCAGAGCCATGACTCTGGAGTGAGCCTGCTTGGGTGCCCCTTATTGCAAGCTGGGGGCAATGGGCAGAAGGGAGGGGCCAGGAACTCCGGTGAGGGACTTAAGAAGAGAAGAAATGGGCCCCTCTGTGCAAAACCACTGCATAGGGCAGGTAATAATAACGTTTGTTATTTAAGAAAAAAATAACCTTTAATATCACTTTAAGCTGGCCAAACACTGATTTTTTTATTTTATTTTTTCATTTAGCTTTCATGATGAAAGAAAAAAAATCTAGCAGAATCCTTTAACCATGCTAAACAGTTCTTGGCTTACAATTTCCCTCCCTGCGCCTTTGATTTTTCAATTGAAGGGTGTTAGGGAGAAGGGTACCACCAGGACCATCCGAAAAGCAAATTATGTCTGGTTCCTGATGAACCGCCCAAAATACCCTCAGCTTTAGCCTGAGTAGGCTTGTATGACTGTGTGGAGATAACCACAATTAGGAGTTTTGATTTACTAAAATGTAGGCAAAATGAAGAATACTGTATGATCAGTGAATTGCATTGGAGTCTTTGGGGAAGGTCTTGATAAGATCGATTTTGGTGGCTTTTAAAGTGGTAGTAAAGTCTCTTTAAAAAAGTGCCCCCTGCAGGTTAGTCCCATAATGTGCTAGCATGCATTTTAAAAATCATCTGTATTGTTGATGCCTGGCTGCATAAAGTGTTTGATATTTCTGGGATTGTTGAATACCTGCTTACCTGCTGTGGTTTCTCCTGCCAGGTACATCTAATAGTGAAAAAATACAGCGTGCAATGGGGGGGGGGGGGGCACAGGTATCCACCCCACAAGGAAGTGCTGGATACTTGCAGTGACTGTTTAACTAAAATAAAAAAGAACAAAGTATGTCATACTAACCTGCTCTATAAAAAGTGACCACCAGTAGGGGAACACATCAATAACATAATTAAAGGATTCAAATATCAATAGCGTGTCCAATCACGTCCATAAAGATCCTCAATTTTTGAAATTCTACCTGATAGAGCCCCTCCAATCTTATCAATTTGATCTAACTTGAGACAACTGGTCTCGTGCAGTGAGACATACAGTATTGGATTTATACATTGAATACATTGGTACCCCATGGATTGAATGTGGAACTAGATATTAATTGTTTTATAGATAATAATTAATAGGATTTGATATTAGAGCTGTTTTTTTGTTTTGTTTTTTATAGGAAGGTACATACTGTATATGATATACTGAATATACTGTATATGAAATATGGACAGATATATGGATATGGTAACATATCATAATACACTGTATATCAGGGGTCCTCAAACTTTGTATTGATCTGTCCCTCAGACTGTTCGGGGGCCGGATTAATGCAGCCTCACCAGTGCCCAGCAACGCAGGCTCACCAGTGACCAGTAACGCAGCCTCACCAGTGCCCAGCAATACAACCTCACTAGAGTCCAGCAGCACAGCCAGCCTTTCAAGTACCCAGCAATGCAGCCTCACCAGTGCCCAGCAGCACAGCCAGCCTCTCCAGTGCCCAGCAGTGCAGCCTCTCCAGTTCCCAGCAGTGCAGCCTCTCCAGTGCCTAGCAATGCAGCCTGACCAGTGCCAAGCAATGCAGCCTGACCAGTGCCCATCTATGCAGCGTGACCTGTGTACAGTAATGGAGCCTTACCAGTGCCCATATATGCAGCGTGACCTGTGCCCAGTATTGCAGCCATCCTTTTTGGTGCACAGGGATTAGAGAGAGGAGCACTGGGGAACTTACCGCTATCAACAGGCAGCCACGAGGAGGATCCTTGTGAAGCTTTCCCATGCTGGAGCGGCCTCTCTGTGTCTCCTCCCCCACCCTGGACAGTGCCCAAGATTGGTCCAGGGTGCCCCGAACTGCCGGGAGGGCTGGCTAAAAGACCTTGGGGGAGATTCAGAAAGAGATACGACGGCGTATCTCCTGATACGCCGTCGTATCTCTGAGATACGACGGTCGGATCTATGCGACTGATTCATAAGAATCAGTTACGCATAGATCTCCCTTAGATCCGACAGGTGTAAGTGACTTACACCGTCGGATCTTAGGCTGCAATCTCCCGCCGGCCACTAGGTGACGCTTCGTTTTTTTACGCGACGAATATGCAAATTACGATTACGATGGGATATGGGAACAAATGGTAAATGGCAGGGGTGTCAAACTCAATTTCATCGTGGGCCGCATCAGCATTATGATTGCCCTCAAAAGGGCCTGTTGTATCTGTAAGATTAGATTCTCCAGCGCATCCCCTCCCCTTACATTAGATGTTAAGAGCCAACCCACCACCAGTAGTTGAGTCCCCCACTCTCCCTTACATCACAGTGCACCCCCCTTTCCTTATGCTGCTAATGGGAAGATGCTGGATACATTGCTTAAAAGCAGAAAGTAAGGGTATGGAGGAGGACCAGACGAGGGCTGGAGCTCTTCTGCAGCTGCAAGAGAGGTGTGAGGGCCACATGAAATTACCTATAGGGCCTTGTGTTTGACACCTGTGTTCTAGTAGATATTGCCTAATTCAAGATCTCTGGAAATTCAAGTCATCCTAAATTTTTGATTTCATAATCTAGAGCCCTTAAAAAGTTTCCACCCTTATGTTTCCTTGGGACTATGTGGAAAAATTCTGATTACGCTGCTACGTGAGATACAGTCACCAACACTTGCAGGAAGGCCCCAGTGAGATTAGAACTCTCAACCCTTGGTTTACAAGACCAGTGCTCTAACCCCTGAGCTATGGAAACCTTTTTGATGGCAGAGAACAGTAGTTATTTTTGTGCTAGAGGTTCAGCGATACACGAGCTGGAGAATGTGAACGCAAGCAAAGAAAAGCTTAAAAGCTGTCAGAAGTGGGATTTGAAACCTGATCTGACACTGCTTGTGCAGCACTGAGCATGTTCGAGATCTGCAAGGCTGAAATCCAGGAAGTCATACAGTCTGGCTTCATGATGCCCACACTTAAGATGGCCCCAGTCAATTTATATTTTATAAAGTGTCTAAATGCTGTAACAACCTAACAAAACGGACCTTAGTTTACAGGCCAACTTTACTAGAATACATTAAGCTTGTGTATTACAGGGGTATTTATATTTAAAAAGTGAAATTGTGGCCGGAACTCTGCTTTAACAATATATTTATGGATAAGGGCACCTGCACCCATCTAATAGCACTATTAACCAATAACTAAAATAATGGTGGGGTAGTTCCAGGCACAGTGGAGTATAAATAACCTCTACCAACATGGCGCCACTAGCTTCCTGAAGATGCATAGTTGTGAAACGCGTTGAGGCATAGCAGTGTGACAGAGGCATTATTCCCGGTCTCTTCTACACGTCATCCTACAATTGAAACACACATCGGCTTAGATAAGTGGAGCGACATTGAAGCCAAAAAAAAACACTGTGATGCCTATAAAAAAAGTTCCTGCGCCTTTCCAAAAAAACACATTGCAGGAACATGCATAGATGTGAATGGAACCCCTAGGAAAAAAGGTTAAATGGACCGTTGTGCATTTCTGCAGATCTACACAGACTAAAAAGCACATAGATGTGAACTTAGCCTTAAGCCTCGTACACACGGCCGAGGAACTCGACGTGCCAAACACATCGAGTTCCTCGGCCAGTTCAGCACTGAAGCCGCCGAGGAGCTCGGCGGGACGAGAGCTCCCATAGAACAACGAGGAAATAGAGAACATGTTCTCTATTTCCTCGCCGAGCTCTTCGTCGGCTTCCTCGGCCGAAAGTGTACACACGACCAGTTTCCTCGGCAGAATTCAGCCAGAAACTCGGTCGGAAGCTGAATTCTGCCGAGGAAACTGGTCGTGTGTACGGGGCCTTAGACATCAATGGAAGTCCAGAATGTACAAATTCAAGATCTGCCATCTCCGTTTTCGAAAATAAAGTCCTGTTAGTCAAAAAATACTGGTTCCTTACTTTTTAAGAAATGTATTGATGCATACAAAGGTGCATTAAAGTGGCGTTCCACCCAAAAGTGGAACTTCCGCTCATTTGTCTCCTCCCCCCCTCTGGTGCCACATTTGGCACATTTCGGGGGGAGCGGATACCTGTCTTTGACAGGTATCCTGTCCCCACCTCCACAAGTCCTGTGTCACAGCTCAGCTCCCTCCTCTTCCCTCCTCCTTCCCCCACCGCCGGGCCAGTAGGAGAGCGTAGCAGTGCCTCGTGCATGCACAGTAGGTACCCGGCTTGAAGACGTAATGTTAAACTGCCAGGTTCCCTTACCTGGGTTCCCTTTCCCTGGCGAAGGCAGCATCCGACAGCTTATGGAAACATCAGCTGCAGTGCCGACATTGCTTTACTCGAGGACAGGTAAGTATCCTATTATTAAAAGCCAGCAGCTGCAGTTTGAAAGCTGCTGACTTTCAATTTTTGTAGGGGTGGGTGGACCTCCTCTTTAAGTTTGGTCTTTTACATCTGCGTTCACTTTAATTTTTCCCTGGTGGTGACACGATCCCTCTTAGATCAGACAAGTGATCATTAAAATAATGTGATGGCAACCTAAAGCTCTCAGCCAAATCAACCTTGGTTGTGACTACTACAACTGAGCATTAACATGAACATTTCTGTTACTCAACATATTGACAGTTATTATTTTTAGTCTGACCCATGGGTTCTTACTTAGACTGTTTCCTAGAACAATGGAAAAGAAAAGCTCTACAACTTGGTAGCAATTTCAAAATAAATACTAGAGCTCTTAAA
The DNA here is from genome assembly GCF_905171775.1 of Rana temporaria. NCBI lineage: Eukaryota > Metazoa > Chordata > Amphibia > Anura > Ranidae > Rana > Rana temporaria. The sequence goes on from NC_053492.1 coordinate 74,657,247, forward strand.
ATAAAACAGAGCGTAGAGACATGAAATGTTATTGGAAACAATGAGAGAATCATAACAAACGGCTTAACACTGCTTACATGGATATAAGTAAAAAATTCTCTAAAATATCTTGCAGTAGGTAAACCACATAATCATCGTACATAGTGATGTTCTCACCTGTAGAAAAAATATGACTTGTATTTAGCAAATAATCATACTATACCGTATAGCTGGTATCATGGCAGACCCCAGTCTGGACCTTGTTGAATTTCTGAGAAATTAATACATTTCATAGTGGCATATTCAGGGTATGGCACCTATGGCACAGGCACTAGGTGCTACTTGGAGCAGCCACGCCACTCGGCAGCCTTGGTATCTCTCTTTACGCTTATCCCACTTGGACATCTTGTGGTATCCAGTAAAGACAGATTTCTCTCCCCAGTTTTCTCCCAGTGCTGCCAATCATGCACTTATCAACATGCACAGTTGGGAAGCTCCCGCCCTCCTTTCAGATCTGCTAGGTAGATAGGTGTCTTCTCCTCCTGTAGGTATGTAAGGTAGGACTGTGAAAGATGGACTGTGATGTGTAGGGGGCTGTAATGTAAAGGAGGCTGTGATGTGAAGGGTGGACTGTGATGTGAAGGGGGGCTGTGATGTTGAGGGGGAGACTGTAATGTAAACGGGGGGGTTGCGATGTGATGGGTGGACTGTAATAAAAAGGGGGGTGTAATGTGAAGAGGGGGCTTGGATGTGAAGGAAGTACTCTACTGAAAAAAGGGGCTTATGATTTGAAGGGGGGACTGTGATAGAAAGGGGAGACTGTGATGTAAAAGGAGGGATGTGATGTGATAGGTGGACTGTAATAAGAAGGGGAGCTGTAATATGAAGAGGGGGATTGGATGTGAAGGTGTACATTACTGAGAAAGGGGGCTATGATTTGAAGGGGGGACTGTGATAGGAAGGGGAGACTGTAATGTAAAAGGAGGGGTGTAATGTGATGGGTGGACTGTAATAAGAAGGGGAGCTGTAATGTGAAGAGGGGTCTTGGATGTGAAGGGGTACTTTAATGACAAGACTGGCTGTAATGTGAAGTGGGGAATGTGATTTTGAGGGGTGCTGTGATGTAAAGGGAAGGGAGGCTGTGATATGAAGGGTGGACTATGATGTGAAGGGGGCTGTGATGTTGAGGATGATGTGATGTGAAGGGTGGACTGTGATGTGAAGGGGAGACTGTGATGTAAAGGGGGGGGCTATGATGTCATGGGTGGACTGTAATAAGAAGGGGGCTGTAATATGAAGAGGGGGCTGGGATGTGAAGGGAGTACTGTAATGAGAAGAGGGACTGTGGTGAGAGAGGGGGTTGTGATATGAAGGGGAGCTATGATGTTGAGAGGGACTGTGATGGTGAGGGGGGCTGTGATGTGAAGGGGAGACTATGATGTAAAGGGGGTGGGTGTGATGTGAAGTGAGGGGAGTACTGTTATAAGGAGAGGGGATGTGACGTTTATCGTGATTCGTAACGAGTCGTAATTTCGTAAGACTTTAGTTATCGTATTCATACTCTTTAGTATTTTCGTAACACTTTTTTTTCCGTTTCCATTTTTTTCTGTTAGTTTATTTTTCGTTGAATCGAGATTAGTATTTTCATTATATTTTGTATTCTGCCGCGTTCGTATTTTTAAAATGATTTTATTCATTCCTTCATTTTTACGTTGGTTTAATTTTCGTTGTTTTGCTATTCGTATTTACATTATATTTTTCATCATGCCACGTTCGTATTTTCGTAAGAAATATATCTTCGTTGCTTTATGATCATTCGTATTTTCGTGTCTAATTTCCTTTGATTGTAAAAACGTACTTTTGTCGATTTTATTGCATTCGGAATTCTGTTAGAATACATTTTACGTTTATTCGACACACTACTCGTCGTAATTTTGTAATTCGCACTTTACTGTGATTGACTTGACTGTCTTAGTTAGCACACACACCCTATCTAGAATGAAGTCTGACGTAGAAGAAAACTAAAATATGTCAGATATTACAAATACAAATCTAGAAATTAGATGCACTGCAGTCTAACACAGAAAATGACACAAGGAGCCAGGAGGTAATGAGAAAGAAGCTCATTGGGGGAAGGAACAAACCTCTTCAGAGGAAAGGGACAGCGCTCAGTGGCTATAGGTCAATGTCCAGAAATATTTCAGTACTAACGAAAGCTAATTTACATTATTTCGTATTTTCGTTGTTTTCATTTCCGTTTTACGAAGATTCGTAATTTATTTTTCGTTAGTTTTGATTTTTGTTTTTTATTCTTTGTTCGGCTTTTCGGTTGTTTTCTTTTCGGTCTTCGAATATTAGTAAGTTTGCATTTTCGTTCATTTTGTTTTTCGTAATTTTTTTTTTTTTTGGGTTCGGTATTTTCGTTGTTTCTATGTTTTTGTTTCTTTCTTCTTTCGTATCTTCGTTGTTTTCCATATTCGTTATTTTGAAAATATCGTTATTCGTTATTAATTGCGCTAAACCATTCGTTCATTCGTATGTTAACGAATCAACTAAAATAACGAAAATTGACGGAAAACTTATTCGTAACTAAAAAAATTGCACATGTCTAGTGGGCTGTGATATGAAGGAGGGCTGTGATGTAAAGAGTGGACTGTGATGTGAAGGGGGCAGTGCTGAGAAGAGGAGGCTGTGATGTGAAAGGGGGACTGTGTCAAAAAGGGTGACTGTGGTGTGAAGGTGGGCTGTCATGAGAAGGGGGCTGTGATGAGAAGGGGGCTGTGATGTGCAAAGGGGGCTGTGATGTGAAGGGGAGGTGTGATGTGAAAGGTGGTTTGAGGACAATGATGGAAAGGAAGACTGTGATGTAAAGGGGGCAGGCCTGTGATGTGAAGGATTTGAGTGCACAAACATGAGATTTGAACCTCTGCTGAAGAAAATATGTAGTGATTAAATTTAAATTTAATACCCCCACTGGATAGATGCATATAACAGGCAGTTCAGCAATATCATATAATGTAGTTTTGCAAAAGTTGTATTAGGTGTACTCTATACAAAAATGTTTAATCTCTAGTTCCAGGGAGCCAGTTCTCTGTTATGCAAGGTATGCCTGAGGATGTCGGGAAACATCTAAGGAAAGTATAAAAATGGGAGTGCCACAAGTCTCATGTCAAGCAAAGTATAATAATCTTCATAAAATGTCATAAGACAAAGCCAACACGTTCCAGGGGTTCAAGACTACTCCTTCTTCAGTGGCTAACATTTGGAGATTACTAGCGTTGCACCAATACCAATACCGTTATCTGTGCTGCAGAGACTAAGCATTTGCACAAGTACTGCATTTGCAAACGCCTCGATCCTAAAACCGATAACTTCAGACTCGGTTCACATATGTATGTGCCCGCTCCGGTGCAACTTTGTTCAGCGGTTCAGGTGTGATTCCAATGCGAATTGTAGTGTACATGATTAAAAATTGCACCGGAAGCGGACTGAAATCGCACAGGACTCTTTTTTAAATCGCATTGCAGCCGGCCCACACATATGTGAACAGGCTTTAAAAACTCGCTAAAACACACATGAAAACTGATGTGAAACTGATGTGCCTGCAAGTGAAATCTGTGTGCTTTTCCTATCAGTTTTCATGCATGTGTGAATGAGCCCTTAAAAACTGACACATGACACTAAAAATAGATATTGACGAGTATTTGGGGAAAAGTATCAGTACTCGTACTCAGTCTAAAAAAAACTGAGTGCATCCCTAGAGTTTTGTCATTGTATCTTATGTTACCTTACAATTGTGTGTTCAGTATAAGCAATTGGGAATTTTGAAGACCCGAAACAAGTTGGACTTGTCTACTGACTTTCAACAAAGAATAATAAACCTGTGGAAAGCTCATCCTTGTATACTTTGCTTATATAATACATTTTACAAAGGATCTAGAATGGAATTCATAGCTGCTAGCATAATAAATAGAACAGCAAAAAATGCTACATATGTCCAAACACACTAGTGCAGATACCGATCACTGACATTTTAAATAACTTGGTTGCCTTACTGGCCTCAAGGAGACAGAAGGCTTTTATCCAACATAATATTGTATTTATAACTTCAGCTTACAGGTGACAGTACTAGTTGACACATGTCAGATTTGTCATTGGTCATGTGTTTAGTGGTATTGCTGCCTTTTGTCACCTTGTTATGCAGTTTGAAGTGGACTACTGGCCTGCACTATATTATGGGGTTGGTGGGTAGATGGTAGCGATGTTGCGTTGTTAAATTGAAATGAAACCGTGTAGGCTCCAGAGCATTTTTCTCAACGTGAAAAATGGGCATTAAAAGTTTAGAACATGCTCTATTTTTTCTCGTCGTTACACCTGCATACACGTGTATGGGCAGCACTCCTCTCCCCACCATCCAGGTTACCACTATACCCCCGCTCAAGACAGTCTACCTTTATCCTCCGCAGAGGCTAACAAGACGCCATCCATTGCTGCACCGCTGCTTCCTCCTGCAGTCCGGTCGGCCGCGCGGAACAGGAGATTCAGTTTGCTGTTCCCGGGCCGGACTGAAAGTAAGTGAACACTCAGTGTGTGCACTTCTTGTCAGTCCGGCCGGGAACAGGAAACTGAATCTCCTGTTCCGTGCGGCCAACTGGACTGCAGGAGGAAGCAGTGGTGCGGCAAGGGCCCGCCCTGCTGGGGCCCCTGGCCAGCTCGGGGCCCCAAGCAGTTGTTTGGTTTGCCTGTCGGGTTCCGACGGGCCTGGTTGTAGAACAAAACTCAAAAATACCAAACAATAGGATAAAGAGTCAGTTACAACTTAGGTCAATAATTCTGGTCCAGGGTTCCATGAAACCCTAGGGTTCCTCCAGAGGTTGCTAGGGGTTCCCTGAACTGAAGCAGATTGACTTCCCATCTAGTGATCCCTCCATAGTTCCAGGGCTTCCAGGAACTTCCAGGGCTTCCAGGAGCGCTGATCGGGAGCCGGTCAGCAGACCTTTTCCGGTCCCTTCAACAGAAGTCGGCCCAACGGACAGCTTCTGTCAGACCGACTGCAGTACATACAGGCTGAATGTTGGCCGGTTTCAATTGAACAGTCCAATGCCACCCGACATTTGGCCCATGTGTATGGGGTTTAAACCTGGTTACAAAGGTGGACATTTCTTTTAATCTTTCACAAACTTCCCAGCGATGGTTGATGGATCCCATAGACACACATACAGTAGATATATACTACCCTCTACACTAGCAACAAAACTGCTCTTGTATGATTCAAGGCGATGCTGCAACGTCTATGTGTGATACAACATGAACCATGCAGGTCTCTGGCTCTCATCAGCCTCAGTTATAGTCAGCACTAAAAACAACAGACAGAATTTGATTAAAGTGCTGATGTAATCCTTAGAGGGAAAGATTCATCGGCAGTAAGATTTTTCAAATAGGCTCCAGGCAAAGTATAGAAGAAGAGTGGGAGGTTACATCATAAGAGTTTAGATTCAATGGGGACAAGATATGGTTCATGCACTTTTTTGGAAAATACATGATATCACATTTATTCCCTGACACTTCTCTAGAAGGTTAATGTGTGCTTGTTAATCTGGACATCCAATGGGCTAAATGAATGCAGCAATGTACTAACAGGGATCTGGCTGCAAATGATCCTTTGTGGCTCTATAAATATGTCCTTTAAGCTGAAATCCAGTCAACAAGCTAAATACACAAATACGTGCAGTTCCTTGCAGTGTATTTCCTTGCGGAAAAAAACGCAGCGGGCCAGATTCAGATTGGTGAGCGGATCTTTAGATCTCATTTACGTTACGCCGCCGCAAGTTTTTGAGGCAAGTGCTTTATTCAGAAAGCACTTGCCTGTAAACTTGCGGCGGCGTATCGTAAATCCCCCGGCGGAATTCAAATTCCGCGGGTAGGGGGCGTGTAAAATTTAAATCAGGCGCGTCCCTGCGCCGAACGAACTGCGCATTCGGCGTCCGTCAAATTTCCCAGCGTGCATTGCTCTAAATGACGTTGCTAGGACGTCATTGGTTTCGACGTGAAAGTAAATTACGTCCATCCGTATTCGCGAACGACTTAAGCAAACAACGTAAAAAATTCAAAACTTGGCACGGGAACGACGGCCATACTTAACATAGGATACACCACACATACCCCTCATATAGCAGGGGTAACTATATGCCGGAAAAAGCCGAACGCAAACGATGTAAAAAAAAAACGCCGGGCGGTCGTTCGTTTCTGAATCGGCGTAACTCCTCATTTGCATATTCCTCGCGTATACAAACGGAAGCGCCACCTAGCAGCCAGCATGAGATTGCAGCCTAAGATCCGACGGTGTAAGTCACTTACACCTGTCGGATCTTAGGGATATCTATGCGTAACCTGATTCTATGAATCAGGCGCATAGATACGACGGCCAGACTCAGAGATACGCAGCGTATAAGGAGATACGCCGGCATATCAGGAGATACGCCGGCGTATCAGGAGATACGCCAGCGTATCTCTTTTCTGAATCCGGCCCAGCATGTTTTTGTTGAATGAGCGTATCAGGAGATACGCCGGCGTATCAGGAGATACGCCGGCGTATCAGGAGATACGCCAGCGTATCTCTTTTCTGAATCCGGCCCAGCATGTTTTTGTTGAATGTACTGGAATGCACTGCAATGGTGTAAACATTGCCATTGAAATATATGTACATGTACATGTATAGCACTACCCCCGAAGGAGCTGCTGGTTTAGATTTGGGCCTGCCGTTACCTTACTGTTCCTTGCGTTCGTCTCAGGGGTTCTCCTTGAAGAGTTATCCGGAATAAATGTCTGGGCCAACACAAAGTCTCTTTCAAGGGTTTTATTAAACAAACTTTCCAACAGAGGGATAGAGGGATGGGGAGGACTCAGGTATCTTACTTGCAGATAACAGATATTCTCCTAGGTGTGAAGCTCGATCAAAATAAAGTCTCTGCCACATACTTGGTAGTAGAATTTGTCCATTAGTCTCTGTCACAGACTAGGTGAACTTAGGATTCACTCAATAGTCTCTGCCACAGACTTGTGCAACCCCTCACTGGGTTAGCTTCTGAAGTAAAAGAACACAGCTCTCAGTGCCAAGATCTTTCAGCTGTTCCGGCAGCACTGTGAGGTAAACTTTGATCCGAATACATCCTCCGATTTAGTCCTCAATTGCTTGGTCCCTTCCATCAGGTAAGGCGACACGGGATCATCCCTGGATCAGTAGGCCCCAGTAACTCCCTGGAATACATCTCAGTTGCGAGGCCTCAGGCCAACGTGGCCCTGAGGCGGAAACTGCCAACACATTCCTGAGGCCAGGAGGGCCCTCAAGTGAGGATCGGAAGACGAAGCCCACAAAATGGTGTCTGCCCTTAAAGGGGTTGTAAAGGTTTCGCCTTTTTTTTCTAAATAGGTTCCTTTAAGCTAGTGCATTGTTGGTTCACTTACCTTTTCCTTCCATTTCCCTTCTAAATGTTTTTTTTGTCTGAATTTCTCACTTCCTGTTTCTCCTCAGTAAGCTTTCCACCATCATCCGAGTGGTGGAAAGTCATTTAGAACAGCTTACTGAACACCTTATTGAGGAGAAACAGGAAGTGAGAAATTTAGACAAAGAAAACAAAGAAAAAAAACATTTAGAAGGAAAATGGAAGGAAAAGGTAAGTGAACCAACAATGCACTAGCTTAAAGGAACCTATTTAGAAAATAAAAAACGAACCTTTACAACCCCTTTAAGTACCCTCTCCCAGAATGCACAGCAGGTTCACCACGCCCTCTGGGCTGCTTCTGGGAAAAAAGGTACCCAATGCATCCAGCCTGTTGCCTTTCCAACCCTGACCATCGGTGACAGCGACACCCATCGTCAGGAGGAAAATCTCAGTATAAAACAGCTGTTCTGTGAAGCTTAGGAAAACCTTAGTAAACCAACAGCCTCATGAAGGCCAAGGAACACGCCAGACAGGTGAGGGATAAGGAAGTTTAAAGCAGGGTTAGGTTAAAAAAAAAATATCCCACACTTTGAAAATAGAAAGAGTATGGCACAACTGCAAAACCTACCAAGACATGGCCGTCCACCTAAACTGACAGGCTGGGCAAGGAGAGCATTAATCAGAGAAGCAGCCAAGAGGCCCATGGTAACTGTGGAGGAGCTGCATAGATCCACAGCTCAGGTGGGAGAATCTGTCCACAGGACAACTATTAGTTGTGGACTCCACAAATCTGGACTTTATGGAAGAGTGGCATAAAGAAAGCCATTGAATTGAAAGCAAGCCAAAAGGAGTCTCATTTGCAGTTTGCGAGAAGGGGACACAGCAAACATGTGGAAGAAGGTGCTTTGGTCAGATGAGACCACAATTTTACTTTTTGACCTAAAAGCAAAACGCTATGTGGCAGAAAACTGACACTGCACATTACCCTGAACACACCATCCCCACCGTGAAACATGGTGGTGGCAGCATTATGCTGTGGGAATGCTTTTCTCCAGCAGGGACAGGGAAACTGGCCAGATATGATGGGAAGATGGATGGAGCCAAATACAGAGCAACGACTTGAGACTGGGATGGAGGTTTAGCTTCCAGCAGGACAACTACCCTAAACATACAGGCAGAGCTACAATAGAATGGTTTAGATCAAAGCATTTTTCATATGTTGCAATAGCCCAGTCAAAGTCCAGATCTAAATCCAACTGAGAATCTGTGGCAAGACTTGAAAATTGCTGTTCACATACGCTCTTTATTCAATCTGACAGAGCTTGAGCTATTTTGAATGGGAGAATGGGAAAAAATATATACTCTCTAGATGTGCAAAGCTGGTAGAGACATATTTAAAAAGACCTGCAGCTGTAATTGCAGTGAAAGGTGGTTCTACAAAGTATTGGCTCAGGGGGGGCTGAAGACAAATGTAGGCCACACTTTTCACATATTAATTTGTAAAAAAAAATAAACCATTTATAATTTTCCTTCCACCTAACAAGTATGCGCCATTTAGTGTTGGTCTATCACATAAAATCCTAATAAGAATACATTTAAGTTTTTGTAACATGACACAATGTTGAAAATTTCAAGTGGTATGATTACCCTTTCTTTATATACAGTGCTGTGAAAAAGTATTTACCCCCCTTCCTGATTTTCTTTTTTTTTGCATATTTGCAATTGTCACACTTAAATTATTCAGATCATCAAACAAATGTAAATAGTACACAAATATAACTTGCGTAAGTACAAAATGCAGTTTTTAAATCATGATTTCATTTATTAAGGGAAAAAATCTGTCCAAACCTGCCTGGCCCAATGTGAAAAAGTAAGCCCTAAACCTAACAACTGGTTGTGCACCCTTGGCAACAACTACAATCATGCATTTGCGATAACTGGTAATGAGTCTTTTACATTGCTGTGGAAATTTTGCCTGACTCTTCTTTGTAGAATTGTTTTCATTCTGCCACATTGTAGGGTTTTGAGCCATTCAGAGGTGACTTTTCTGGCGCGTTTCCAAATCACTATCCTGCTGCATAAACCAAGTGTGCTTGAGCTTGGGGCCTGGAACTGATGGTCGGACATTCTCCTTCAGGATTTTCTGGAAGAGCGCACAATTCATGGTTCCCTCAATGACGTTGTCAGGTCACCTGCGGTCAGGTGACAGATGCACCGCTAAGGTAGTGGACCCTACGGCTGACTTCTGCGGATGGAACACTGGGTGGCTAAGGAAGGCAGGACCACTGGAGCACTAACAGGGATACCACAGGGAGTTAGAGCCTAGGATTCCCGAGGGCATGTGTCTCTAGTGGTGAGGATGGACTGGCCTGCAACTGGATCCAGGTCGTGGCCCCCAGAGTCCCTCAGCTCATGCTCACAGTAGGCTATAGAGGATAGAGGGGAAGCAGCAGCTCAGGATACAAGAGATAGTGAGGGGATAAACCAAAGGTCGGGGCGACTAGCAGACAAAGATAAACAAAGGACACACCAAAGGTCAAGGTCACAAGCAGACAGGGATAGTCGAGAACAAGCCAAGATCAATAAAACAGAGACAGACGTAGCACATGGCAAGCAGGAATTCAAACACACAATAGCTTAAAGCGGAGTTCCGGCCACAATTTCACTTTTTAAATATAAAAACCCCTGTAATACACAAGCTTAATGTATTCTAGTAAAGTTAGTCTGTAAACTAAGGTCCATTTTGTTAGGTTGTTACAGCATTTAGACACTTTATAAAATAGAAATTGACTGGGGCCATCTTAAGTGTGGGCATCATGAAGCCAGACTGTATGACTTCCTGGATTTCAGCCTTGCAGATCTCGCACATGCTCAGTGCTGCACAAGCAGTGTAATAGGTTTCAGATCAGGTTTCAGCACCTGTACTGTCCAAGTCACATGATTCTTCGAGACTGGGGAGTGCACAGACTCCTGGAAAGTTACACCCACTACATTCCCAGGAGTCTGTGCGGTGTAGGTTAGGAAGCTTAAGCACCTAGGTGCAGGAAGAGGGAAGATTAACTATTCTGCCTAGCAACAACACTTTGAAGGCATCTAAAAAAAAAAAAAAATTCTTAAAGGACTAATGACATTTTTTTAAAACTACTGATGTAATGTTATTTTTATGGGTGGAACTCCACTTTAACAAACACTGTGGATCAGCACGGCTGGCTTGCAGTGCACAGGCTAATATAGAGTTCCTTGAGAGGGCCTGGGGTGGAGCCATGCTAGAGGAGAAATTACTTAAGCAGCCAGGTGAGAGTGGCTGGCCTCTAAGGTGAACACATGGAGGAGGTAAGCTGACAGACAAACATTACTGAATATCCATGACAGACGGCAAGTTGTCCAGGTCCTGAAGCTGCAAAGCAGCCCCAGACCATCACACTACCACCACCATGTGTGACTGCTGGTATGATGTTCTTTTTATAAAATGTTGTGTTAGTTTTACATCAGATGTAATGGGATGCACACGTTCCAAAAAAGTTAAACTTTTGTCTCATCCGTCCACAGAATATTTTCCCAAAAGTCTTGGGGATAATCAAGATTTTATGGGCAAATGTGAGAGGAGCCTATGGGGGTTATTTACGAGAGGCAAATCCACTTTGCACTACACTTGGAAGTGCAGTCGCTGTAAATCTGAGGGGTAGATCTGAAATGAGGGGAAGCTCTGCTGATTTTATTATCCAATCATGTACAAGCTAATATGCTGTTTTTTATTTTCCTTGCATGCCCCCTCGGATCTACAGTGACTGCACTTCCAAGTGCACTTCCAGTGCAGTTTCAAGTGCACCTTGTAACCCTCCCCAGACTGATACATGTCAACTACTTTGTTTCTCATCTATTCTTGAATTTCTTTAGATTGCGGCATTATGTGTTGCTTTTTTAGATCTTTTAGCATGCTTCACTTTGTCAGACATCTTCTATTTAAGTGATTTCTTGATTCTACGGGTGTGGCAGTAATCAGGCCTGGGAGTGGCAAGTGAAATTTAATTCAGCTTTCCAAAAAATTATTAATTACAGTTCATTCATGATTTAACAAAGGGGGTGGGGGCAATTACTTTTTCACATAGGGCCAGGCAGGTTTGGACAGCTTTTTTCCCTTAATAAATGAAATTATTATTTAAAAACTGCATTTTGTATTTACTATCATGTTATCTATGTGTAATATTACAATTTGTTTGTTGATCTGAATCATTTAAGTGTGACAAATATGTAAAAAAAAATCAGGAAGGGGGCAAATACTTTTTCATACAACTGTATATGTATATATGTATGTGTATATATATATATATATATACATATATATATAAGATGGGCTGCATGGTCGGGTCGCCAGAAGAAAGCCATTACTACGCAAATGCCACAAAGTATCCCACTTACAATATGCATATACATTTGGAGAGGAGTCAACAAGGCCTATGATGAAAGGTACACCATTCCTACTGTGAAACACGGAGGTGGATCGCTGAGGTTTTGGGGAATGTGTGAGCTACAAAGACACAGGAAATTTGGTCAAAATTGATGGCAAGATGAATGAAGTATGTTATCAAAAAATACTGGAGGAACATTTGCATTCATCAGCCAGTCGACCTGTCACTGGCTACAGCAGAATAAAGTGAAGGTTCTGGAGTGGCCATCTCAGTCTCCTTACCTCAATATCATTGAGCCTCTCTGGGGAGATCTCAAATGTGCAATTCGTGCAAAACAGCCCAAGAATTTACAGGAACTGGGGGCTTTTTGCCGAGAGGAATGGCTAGGTTTACCATCTGAGAAGATAAAGAGCCTCATCCACAAATACCACAAAAAAAGACTTCAAGCTGTCATTGATGTTAAAGGGGGCAATACACGGTATTAAGAACTGGGGTATGTAAACTTTTGATGAAGGTCATTTGAGTAGTTTCTGTCGTGATCATGATTTAAAAAGAGTAAACACAGATGATTGATAATAAATGGCTTCAGCCAAACACTAACCATGAGTGAAAGAAACGTTTTTGTGTTATCATTCATATTCTCTGAAAAATGGCCAAGAAATCATAAATTCTGCCAGGGTATGTAAACTTATAAGCACAAATGTGTATATATATATATATATATATATATATATATATATATATATACACACACACACACACACATATATATATATATATATATATATATATATATATATATATATATATATATATATATATATATATATATATATATATATATATATATATGCTTTAATAATCACTTTAAGTCCTCTGACATAAAATGGTCTCTTGAGATAAACATTATTTTATTTCAGCCGTAGAAAAGTTCACTTCCAGCATTATTATGTGCCACTAATAAATCCAGTATGAGTACTCCCTCCCCAGCTTCCTTCTCTTTTAACAAAGATCGGCCATTCCATTGTTTTGACTGACAGAAGCATCATAAAACAAAACAACTTCAATTTCACTTCAGCTAATAAAATGCCCCCAAGACTATTATTTATAAGACACTGTTTCTGGTTTAATTTCTGCTTTTCACCAGAAAATAAAAGTCCAAGCATAGGATACTGGAAAGCATTCAGCAGAAAATTAATTCCAGTTAACAGGTCATCCAAGTTGAAAAATTCATCTGTGTGCATCCAGGATGATGTCACAAATCTTCGGGAACCTTGAGACAAAATTTACTGCATGCCTGTGTTGACCAAGCCAAATCTTCTTGGCAAAAGCGTTTAATGTCCCCCTGTAAATACAATGATTGCAAAGATTTATTACAATGTAATTCTTTCAGTCCCTGCTTTTGGCTGGACGTTCCACTTCACTGTCAGCCTGTAATGAGCGACAATTGACATTTTTACACGTTTTTACAATTAACATGAAAAATAAATCAACGGAGTTAAACATAAGCAATGGACATTTGGGTGTACTGCTGGCAAGCTTGTGTCCATGAAGCCTACTTATAACATTTTATCTGCTACTATTGTTAATATATGAGACATTTACTGAGGGGGAATATTTGTGTGGGTTTTATGTATACTTTTTCTGTAACCAGTCTTGGCCCATATTTTTCTATTCTTTTTAAATATCTCTTGACATACATGGTGGTATTTTTCTCCTCTATTATACAGACAACATTTTTGGTTTCTCAATGTCCTCAGAAGTCCTGGATGTATTGGCAGGACATAGGTGCCTTGTCTGTGAGCACTGGGTATATTGTGAAACAGACATCCAAGAAATACATTCAAAAGAAAAAAAATGTTTTAAAGACGCAGAAAGCTTTCATTTAGCGCATTAGGCAAATCTGTATTCATGAAGAAATCCAGGTTTAGATTATATACATAGTTACATTGGACCAGCTTGAACCAACTTGCTTCTGAGTCACACACAGTGCGGCTACCCTGCTTTTTTGTGAACACAGGAGGTCATACAATCGGCACAGGTGTCATTCATAGAATGCTTTGGATTTTCTGAATAAATGTAAAGAGCTAGATTCAAGTAGGGGCGCGCAGAGTTACAGCGGCACAGCGTATCATATTTATGCAACGCCACCGTAAGTTAGAGAGGCAAGTGCTGTATTCACAAAGCACTTGCCTTCTAAGTTACGGCGGCGTAGCGTAAATGGGGCTGGCGTAAGCGCACATAATTCAAATGTGGATGAGGGGGCGCGTTTTATGTTAATTCTTGGTGACCCAACGTGATTGACGTTTTTCCTGAACGGCGCATGCGCCGTTCGTGGAATTTCCCAGTGTGCATTGCTCCAAAGTACGCCGCAAGGACGTCATTGGTTTGGAAGTGAACGTAAATTACGTCCAGCCCTATTCTCGAACGACTTACGCAAACGATATAAAAAATTAAAATTTTGACGCGGGAACGACGGTCATACTTAACATTGCGTGCGCCTCCTAATAACAGGAGTAACCTTACGCCGAAAAAGCCTAACATAAACGACGTAAAAAAAATAGCGCCGGGCGTACGTAAATTTGTGAATCGGCGTATCTAGGTCATTATTCTACGCCGAAAACGATGGAAGCGCCACCTAGCGGCCAGCGTAAATATGCAGCCTAAGATACGACGGTGTAAGAGACTTACGCCAGTCGCATCTTAGGCTAATGTCGGCGTATCTTGCTTTCTAAATACAGAAAGAAGATACGCCATCGCAGATTTATAGATATGCCGGCGTAAATTCTCTCTGAATCTAGCCAAAGCATTTACTGATTAGTAGCAAAGACAGCAGCAGGCGAGACGAAAGCAAGATATTGGCTGGAGGGAGCACAATAATCTGGCAAACAGGATGTTCAGAGACATGGTTTAAATCAGGAAGTTCATGGGAGGAGCAAAGAGTTTAAGGTTTAAGACAAACAAGATGCAAGTCAGGGTCATTCAAGGATTTGTCCAGGTTGCTGTCCAGTATTCCAGGTGGCTCAACAAGAAGAGTCGTTACCAGACACAGCAGAGGTTCCAGGTAAAAGTACAGGACTTGACAATCCGAAGGAATTGGAATTAACCCTGGAAAGGAAAGAACATACTGGAAAGGCCTCCCAGACACTTAAAACCTCCCCAGCCACCTTCTGGATGCTTTATTGCAGGGATTGGCTGGGGCATGATAAATATTCACACTGGTCATTTGATTCTCCCTGACCTGTATTTTGGAAACTTCTTCCAGAAGCAGGTGAGAGAAATTAAACACCCAGCTAGGAAACCCTGACAAAAGCAATAGATCACTGCTCCTCTGCCAATGACTAAATACAGTCTGATAACCTAACCAGAGGAGGGCGCCCATTATGAGACACTGGCTATGGGTTCCACTCTGATCAATGTCTAAAGGGTGAATTAGATCCACTCAGGGTCAACAGCCCCATGTATGTAGTTAGTACTTTTCCAAAGGGCAAATACCCCTCTGCACGCCAGCCAAGTTCTTTCCTTGTATGTGTAACTTGGAGTTACCTTCTAAACATATCAGACTAGTGATAGGATCATTAAAAACTCCAGCAACAATACTCACCTACCTGTGTCACTTCCTTGGTGACCAGATGAGTGAATCAAATGCTGCATAATGTAAGCAGCCACAGAAAAAGCAACGTTTCATTTACAGATAACAGATATATTTATTCCCCAAAAATGTAGCATGTTTATGAGGTTAAAAAGGAAGAACTAGGAAAAACAAAAAATAAGCAGATTAAGCTTCAGATTTAAAGGACTTTTAGAGAAAGTACATGTAGTGCCAGCTGGTGACCCTTTTAAGCCACCAACTCTTTTAAGCTGGTGGCCCTTTTAAGCCACTCAGCAGAACGTTTCATCCAAATCAGGGCATTTTGCTGTGCCTGCCAATGACTGCCAGAGCACAGTTAGTGGAGAGCAGGAAGAGGACTTTTTTTTGGCTGATGCTGCAGTCTAGGACTAAAACAACCCCTAGCAACGGGGCAAGAAGGATTGCCATTATTGGCCACGGTTGAGGAATAGCCTCATCCACCACCTGACCTGAGCTACAATGACCCTGGCAATGAAATTTGAAAAGGTATAAAAGGCTGTGCTGAGGACACAAGCGGTCAGCAGCCCAAAGAACAGGGGTCCAATGCTGCCCTTTGTGCTGTTTCTGCCAGAAACCTGGGTAGAGGGCTGGGGCTGAGTCTGCTTTTAGCAAAGGGCTGATGGGCTGCAAAGGGCTGAGGGGCTGTCCCAAGACTGATCTGCAGAGAGAGTGACACATGACACTTGGAATTGCACTGAAAGTTCACTTGGAAGTGCACTCACTGTAAATCTGAGGGATACATCTAAAATGAGAGGAAGCTCTGCTGATTTTATCATCCATTCATGTGCAAGCTAAAATGCAGTTTTTTATTTTCCTTGCATGTCCCCCTCGGATCTACAGTGGCTGCACTTCCAGTGCAATTTCAAGTGCACTTTGCACTTGTAGTTTGCACTTGTAGTGCAAAGTAGATTTTCCTTTCGTAAATAACCCCCTGGTGTTCATTTTGCTGGCAAGAACTTACTATTTTGATACGGCCCTCAAATGTCAGCTACTTTTTGATTCACAGAGATAGTTTCATAAAACAAGAATGCACCTCCTGATTTTCCCAAATATCATTTACAAAGTCAGCCCACGGGCCTCACCTATATTCTCTCTGCCCAGCTCACAATCCATCAAGTCACTTCCCTCACACATTAAATGCCATTTACTCATGTTAGTACCTGATCAAGCAAAAAGAAGCATTTCACTAAGGTAATTGACATTGTAATGAAGAAAGCTGAAACTGTTTCATCTGACATAACTTCTCCAGCCACTTGCTAAGTTTATAATAAGTCAGTGGAAACAATATTTATTGAGTTCCTAAGCAACAGGTGACCAGCGCTCTGCATGGAAACGTATGAAGGAGCCTGGCACACGAAACACATTGGAGAAATAGCACATTCTACAAGGAGATGAAATGAACATAATATTGCTTTGGACAAGCTACACACGATTACATCATTATGTGTATAAAATACATGACAACCTATCAGAAGTGATATTTTTAACAGATATATAAACCCATAGAATGTTTGCCAATTACCCTTTTCTTTGGAGGAAGCTGTATTAAAGAGAAAATGCTGAAAATGAAGAAAACATCTGTCTCACATAAGGGACTGTTTGAAACTTTAATGAGGATATATAATATTAAGAACAAAGGGTTTGTGAATTACCTAAATCAGGATTGAACATTGCCACAGCTACTTTACCTAAACTGCAATATGTGTGGCAGGCAGGGGAAGTAAGGGGAAGTTTTTGGCAATGAGGTAAAATCTACGTTTCTGTGTTTGTATTAAACTTATTTTTAAATACAGCTGGTATAAGTACATTAATTTTGTATTTAAAGATGAATTCCAGCCTTAAAGTGGAAGATAAAGCTAAGTAACTGTAGCGCTACCCCCTCAGGAGCCGCTGATTTGTTGTTGGGATCGGCATATTAAGTTACCTCAGTGTTGTCTAGGGGTGTAACTGATGAATAAAGTAGTGAGCCAATGTCCAGTACATGAAGAAAGGTTTTCAATGCTTTATTTCAGGCCCAACATAGCCAACATCAACATGCAGTAGGAAGGAAAAAAAGGTTGATGAAGCGATAGAGAACTTGCGGTATCAGGCCCGGACATAGAGAGAGCAATCCTGCTCTCGGCAGCACAGTAATATTAGTCACCGTTCGTCGCTACTCTAGCCAGAGTAGGTGAAGTGCCCCCGGACAGACCTCTGCCACAAGCCTGGCAGCCGAAGCGTCACTTTAAGATGCTGGGAGGAACAGGCCTCTGCCACAGACCTGGCTCTAGGGCCTCTGCCACAGGCCTATTACTTGAATGAGCTAAATGGACGAATTGAGCGAATCCTCCCAGTAAATTGGACATAAGTCACCGGATGACAGCAAGGAGTACCTGTCAGCATTCCGGTCACCAGATCCCTGATGGTTCGTTCAAGCTCTGTTGGACAACCTGCCTCTGGGTTCTCCTCAAGCCGACCCCCCAATCGAGCAGCATCCAGCCTGGGATCTTCTCAGTAAAGCGGGGGACCCAGTAAGTCACTGGGGCCCTTCTCTGCAATATGGAGCTCCGCGTAGCATGCGACCCCGGCCTGGAAGATCATCGCCGGGGTCCATTGGATGCGCGCACCCTAAAGGTGGGTGCCTCACCTGGAACCTGGAACCCGCGGGAAGAACCAATAAAGATGGCGTCTGCCACAGATATACCCTTTCCCAGCATGCTCTACGAGGGAAAACTCCTCTAATTGGCTGCTGGGGAAAAGTGACTCTGCCAAAACCCCTCTAATGCCACCTGTCGCCCAGGGGTGGAAACAACACCCCTGAGGCGCAGACTGACCTACAGGATAGTTCAGGAATGACAGCAGCCCATAATTTAGCAAATTGTGAATGGGAGCAAAATAACTCTCCCATTCCCCACTAACTTTAGCGTAGCGCCCATACTTAAGTAAGGGGGCGCTACATAACTATTCTTAAAAACATCCCCTCCATCCAACCTATCCTGCATACTCTGTATAAAAAAACATCTGTGTACTTGCCTATTTTTAATCTGCTCCAGACACATCATCCAGCAGTTCTGGCTCCCCTGTGTTGGAAAGGAGGGAATACCGACAGTGGATGGGCCATGGGAACCCATGGGTGCTGTCACGGCCCAAAGAATTTACAGTCGTTGTCAAAGGCTCCCTTACATGGGGAGCCCAAGCTGTTGAATCACATGAATGGACAGGACCAGATTAAAAAAGATAAGTACACAGATCTTTTTTATACAGGGTATTCAGGATAGGTAGGTCAGCACTTTCACTAAGTTAGAGCATCCCTTAAATGGGCAATCTTGTGCCAATACTGACTCTGTGCATGCACACACATCTATGTTCACACTGTGACTAATACCCCCAAAGAGATAACATTTGCACAGGCACATATTAAAGAAAGTGAACAGATATCTGCACTAACTCAAAAAATACAATAAACTCAATGTAAAAAGCAGCTAGCACAGTTTGTAGATAAAGCAAACAAAAAGTATATAGTCCAATAGTGCAGCGCTCCAGTGAATATAAATAAATTAAATCAATATAATGAAAAAAGTTCAAAGTGAATGTGTTCATCAACAAAGTTGAAATCTAGGACCTTCACCAAACTTCAGTGTGCAGACAACGGAAACACACCACACCAGTGTGCAAACAATCTGCTTACCAGAAAAAAACACCATTATGGGCATGAAATCAAATAACGTGTAGATCAGTAACAGTCTCGCTCCCAACAGGATGTATAGGTGAAAAACGGTTATCCACAGGCGACATCAATGGTGAAAGATCATCCCAAAATTCACAAAGATCCAAAGGTATGCATTGCGTTCATCAATAAAAACAAAAAAAATGCAGAGAAGAATTATTAAAGAACATTAAACCTGACATAAGTTTAACAAAAAACTATTTACATTCACAATTAGGCACTTTTGACCTATGAGGTCAGGTTAATTTCATTACATTTTTCTTATAAAAGGAGCAGGCATGGAAACACGCACCAAGGTGTCTCAAAAGGTGGCCCAGAATTCTTGCCCAGGAAAGCCATGATAGATCACACCAGCAGCTTTGGTGATTTTCCAGATTTTCCGACAGTCTCTTGGGAACTTTGGCCTAGGAAGTCGTACATCCGTTTTTTTGGGAGAGTGTATTGATTGTTTGCCTTTCTGATTCATTGACTCTGATGGACATTCTTCTGGGAGTTCCTTGTCAGATTCATATGCTGGTATAGTGGATATCTACTTCTAAACTGGTTGAATGCAATGCTTCTTCTGCCTTTCTTTCTCTTGAGCCTGTAACACAAATTTAGGAGCATCAGGCCTAAACACCCAAACACGTCTCAGTGGAAGAGGTGTACAGAGTGGCATCCATGGGAACAGATGGACACAACCATTCCATACTGACATATTATTCTTTACTGTTTTTCTCTTATTTTCTGGATGACTGCAATCGAGTTACTGGGCCTTGTCTTGGTGAGTGTGAGTTTGTCAACCATGCATCAGTTTGCTGGGACACTCAAACAGCCTCATTCAGAGACAGAAGATGATTTCAGTACCAGATGTACAATGGACCTGTTGTCTCCTCTAAGTGGATGTTGTTATACTGACAGACAGACCAGGCAGTTGCTTGCAGATAATTTAGGTTTGGGAACTCCACCGATCAGCTAGTTTATGTTTACCATGGATGTCCTAATTCCTCAGAAGCACCCAATCACCTGGCTGTAAGTCCTGAACTCTAATGCCCCGTACACACCATCACTTTATGTGATGAAAAAAAATGACGTTTTTAAAAACGTCACTTTAATTGACTGTGTGTGGGGGAAAACGTCGTTTTATGTCTTGTAAAAAACGACCAAAAAAAATTGAAGCATGCTTCAATTTTATGTGTCGTTTTTCAAAAGTGCACTTTTTACTTCACAGAAATTGACCGTGTGTAGCAAAAAACGTCGTTTTCTAAGACGTTTTTTCATCCACGCATGCCCAGAAGCTACTTATGAAGGGAGCTTCAATGGAAAACGTGGTGGAACGTAACCTCACTTTGCAAGATCATTGTGAGAAAACGATGGTGTGTATGCAACTTCGTCTTTGAAAATTGAAGTTTCAAAAACTTCATTTTTTACTTCACAGAAAGTGTAGTTTTTTTTCATCACATAAAGTGATGGTGTGTACGCGGCATTATACTTTGTAAGCGTGGTCAGAATTTCCAATGGAAAAAGTCAGATGGGAGATTTTCATTGGATATTCCGACCGTGTGTATGCCCCATCTGACTTTTTCCGTCGGAATTTCCGACGGACTTAGATAGAGAGCAGGTTCTCTATTTTTCAGGCGGAAAAAACTCCTATCGGAATATCCGTTCATCTGTATGAAATTCCGATGCACTAAAACCCATGCATGCTCGGAATCAAGTCGACGCATGCTGGGAAGCAATGAACTTAATTTTTCTCGGCTTGTCATAGTGTTGTACATCACCGCATTCTTGACGGTCGGAATTTGGTGTGACTGGGTGTATGCAAGACAGCTTGAGCGGAATTCCATTGAAATTCCGTCTGAAAAAACATCCGACTTTATTCTGATGGAAAAAACGGTTGTGTGTACAGGGCATAACTCTCAGATCAAAGTTCCTCTTGTTTTGTTGACCTTGGACATCCATAAAACCATGGGTCTTTGCGTAAGCAGTCTTTACGTTCTTTCTTAGATGATCCACATACCTTCTGTGGGATTTAAAATGGCTGGTCTAGGGAGGTGCCGAAGGTTAAGTTAATGTATGGGGACTATCCAGTGGCATTGTTCTAAATTCTGGTGTACTCATGCACAACTGCAGAGATGTACCTGCTCCAATGCTGTCCAATACTGCTCCCCAGTATGTCAAGGAAGGTGGAGCTGAATTTCTCCTTTCCTATTGATCGGCTTCAAAAAACACAACGGGTCCTGGCTGATCACAGTTAAACTTAATTGAAGCTTGCACACACTCCTAGGTGTAGTGATTTTATTTTCTTGTCCAACCTTCAAAGATTTTCCAACCAATTCAACTGGGGCTTTCTACCATTGCACTAGGCATTGGTATACTTTTGTAGCATAAAATGTACATCCCTTGTCACTGAGTCACTCGCTAAGACAAGAGTAGTAATCACCAGACTAGGTTGGTATCGGTACCCACTATCCTGGGGATGAGGACTAGTGTTGCTCACGAATATTCGCATTGCGAATATTCGACTCGAATATAGCATATTCGAGAAATCGCGCTATATTTCGAATTTCGCGGTGAATATTCGCAATTCCGAATATTCGATTTTTTACAATTTTTTTTTTAAAACAGATCACATTCTAGATATCTCCATCGACGTCTAAAAGCATTGCTGGTATGATTAGAGACCCTGGGCCGAGTAGCTGAAGCGTTCATTGAATTTTCCCGAAAAATCGCAATGCGATTATTCGGCAAACGCAATATCGCGCGATTATTTTCTTCGCCCCTATCTTCCGCATCAGAGCGATTTTTACAGTTTCATTTTTAAAACAGATCACATCCTAGTGATCTCCATAGACGTCTAAAAGCATTGCTGGTATGATTAGAGACCTTGGGCCGAGTAGCTGAAGCGATCATTTTATATTGCCGAATATTCGCAATGCGAATATTCGGCAATAGGAATATTACGTGATTATTTTCTCCGCCCTTTTGCATCAGAGCCAATCAGAGTTCTCCTTCCACACTCGTCAGAGGTTAGCAACCAATAGGAACCTGCCTGCACGGACATTATATAAGCTCACTCCCAGCACCATTTCATTGCAGATTCAGAAGCTGGCTAGAGAGTGTGGAGGCTGTTTCTGTGTTCCTGTGTCTGTTCCTGATTGATTTATATCATCACCAGCATAGTGCTGCATTGCTATTTAGTGATTCCAGTGCATCTTTTCCAGTATATCAACTGCTTTTTTCAAAGCAATAGACCCAAGAGCTTTTTTCAAAGCTACGTTGTGTGCTGTTTTGTGCTGTTTTGTTCATCTTGTGTTACTGTTTGATCTTGCATCTTTGCTGTTCAGTGATATTTGCTAGTGATTTCAGTGCACATTTTGCTGAGCTTTCTAAAAGAGCTTTTTTCAAAGCTAAGTTTTGTTCATCTTGTGTTACTGTTTGATCTTGCAGCTTCGCTGTTCAGTGATATTTGCTAGTCATTTCAGTGCACATTTTGCTTAGTTTTTCCTAAAGAGCTTTTCTAAAAGCTAAGTTTTGTGTTCAGTTTAGTTAAATTTTGTGTAGTAAGTGTACACACTGTTAGTGTACATTTATTTCATCTAGCTTAGCTTAGTGTGTGTTTAGTGTCTGTGTTTTGTGTTTAAAAAAAAAAAGTTAGTGTTTGTTTAGTGCTTTTTTTTTTTCTTTAATTTTGTAGTCCTTGTCTTTGGTGTACTACTTTTCTTATAGTTTAGTAGCTGTCTGTGTACGTCTTTGTCTGCGTGCCTGTCTTGTAAAAAAAACACAAAAACACATTTTCCTCACATTTCCCCCCCCAATAAAGTTTACCCCCCCCCCACACACATCAGCAATTATGAGCGGCATCCGTGGCCGTGGCAGCAGGGGTAGGGGAGTTACTCCCAGTGCTGGGTCGCTGCCAGCACGGGGTACCTCTCGTGCCCCTACTAGTGGTAGAGGATCGGGTGCAAGGGGAGTCCGCCTGATCCGGGAGTTCTTCCCATCGGGCAGCCGCCCGATATTGCCATCTCAGGCTGAAGTAGTGGTGGACTACATGGGGCACAGCAGTGCCACTGAGTCGTCGGTCCCGACTCACAGTAGTACCACCATTACACCGGTGCCTGTAGTACCCCCCCCCAGCCCCCAAGAGTCCAGCATCTTACTGTTCGACAGCGACAGTGAGAGGGATATCTTGGGGGAGGCCATGCATCAGGCAGACCTTCAGCTCTGTCCTGATGGTCAGGACCTTTTTGAAGGGATGGATGAGGAGGATGGGATACCTGCTGGCAGTATCCCAGAGACATCCCTTCAAACTGGTGCTGCTGTTTTGGTGCAGGAAACAGCAGCACCTAGTCAGACCCAGGCGTGGGTGAGGGGACAGCGGAGCCAGGCTAGAGGCTCCATGTCAGTTGGTTCCCTCAGACCAACACATCTCAGCCCTTGGTCTGACATCTCTGGGGGCGAAGAGGGTGACCCATCATGGTTGCCATCTGACGCGTCGCCTCACTATGTCAGTGACGATGGGGAAGGTAGGCACCCTGGTGAAACGGTGCGCCAGGTCACCACCAGGGAGACCATCGTCAGGGTCTCCACTGGTGATGGCAGCAGGAGGTGTCAGGAGGAGCAGCAGCAGCAGCAGCAGCAGCAGCAGGCAGCTCCACCTGTGCGCACCGAGTCCCAGCAGGTACAAGTAAGCGTCACCCCATCTGACAGGAGGGCGGTGCTGAAGTCACCTGTCTGGAACTACTTTACCCTGGTGGCAGACAACCCTACCGTGGCCATCTGCCGGATTTGTAAAGTGAGGGTGAAGAGAGGGAAGTGTTTGGCTCGGGTGGGTACCACAGCCCTGAACCAGCACCTGAGGATAAACCACTGGGCGGTGTTTGACGAGATGAAGCGTGGTGGTGGTAGCAGCGCCACCACCACAAGTGAGCAGGGTACAGCAGCCCCTGCCACATCTTCATCTCTTTCCAGCAGGTCATGCCCCCCCGCTCCCTCTAGTAGAGGTACTGGTACCGGCAGCCAGACCTCTACTTCCACAGTACCCTCCGCGTCTGTGTCCCGCACTGCCGTCCGGCGCCAGGCGTCAATTTCAGACGCCTTTGACCGCACCACTCCCTTCCCCCCTGGAGACCGACGTGTGCGTTCCCTCAATGGGCTCCTGGCAAGGGTTATTGCCCAACATCTGCTGCCCTTCAACATAGTTGACAGCAACCCCTTCAGGCAGATGTTGGAGCAGGCCCAACCCCAATGGCGTGTCCCCAGCCGCCATTTCTTTGCCAGGACTGGTGTCCCTGCCCTACACCAGCACATTGTGCAGAATGTAACCCTGTCGCTGGATCACGCTGTCAGCGACAGGGTTCATCTGACAATGGATGGCTGGACCAGCAGGCATGGGCAGGGGCGCTACATCAGCTTCACGGCCCATTGGGTTTCCCTCCGAGGCGTCGGTGAGGGATCGGCGGCAACCGATCTTGTGGTGCCGCCCCGGGGTGTCCAGGGGAGAACTGCTGGTCTCCCTCAAGCCACTGTCTCCGCAGCTGCTGAGCCTCCCAGCAAGCGCCCCCGTAGCTACTCAAGTGTGGGGCACGTGCGCTGTCAGGCCGTGCTCCAGCTTGTTAGTTTAGGGGACCGGAGACACACTGGAGAAGAAGTGCTGAAAGCACTTCAGGCTCAGGTCCAGAAGTGGCTGACACCCCGAAGGCTCCAGGCAGGTATGGTTGTCTGCGATAACGGCAGCAACCTACTCGCCGCCCTCAGTGCTGGCAGTCTGACCCACGTGCCCTGTCTGGCACATGTCCTCAACCTGGTGGTGCAGAAGTTCCTGCGCACTTATCCCGGGTTGAGTGACATTGTGGCAAAGGCGCGTAGGATTGCCAGCCACTTCAGGCGCTCCCCAACCGCTACCGCGTCCCTGTCCGAGTTGCAGCGGAAGTACAGCCTGCCCCTTCACAGGCTGATTGTGGACAGTGTGACGCGGTGGAACTCCACCCTCCACATGCTGAAGAGGTTGTGGGAGCAGCAAAGGGCGGTGAGGGAGTACCTCATGGAACTGCGCACTGAGAGGGCTTCACCACAACTCCCTTTCATCGCCTGTGCGGAGTGGGGGCAGATAAACCAGGTCTGCCAAGTGTTGTCCTCCTTCGAGCAGGCGAACAAGATGGTCAGCAGTGAGCACGTCGGCCTCAATAGCGTGCTGCCAATAGTGTTCATGCTGGAGAGGACACTAGATTGCCTGCTCGAAGCTGGGGAGAGTGCCTTGGTGGAGCAGGAGGAGTCAGCAATGCTCCACCGAGACCAGGGCCAGGACGAGGAGGAGGAGGAGGATGATGATGATGAGGAGGAGGTGGTTGCTGGTGTCGTCCCGGAGTCAGGGCCTGGTCAGGAGGGAGAGCCGGTGTTGGGGGCACCGATAGTCCGGGGGTTGGGCATCTCTGAGCGTGACCAGCAGCGCCTCAGGGATGAAGAGTCGGACCTCATTCACCTGGCCAGCAGTGAGGAGTCACAGCGGGCTGTGCTCTTCCCCATGGCTGCCCACATGCTGAGATGCCTCAGGAGGGACCCCCGGGTTAAGACCATCAAGGCGAGGGATGATTTCTGGATGGCCACCCTTTTGGATCCCAGGTGCAAGGGGAAACTGGAGCAGTTCATCCCAGCCAGCCGGAGGCAGCACCGGATGGAGGAACTGCAGGCAGGCATTGTCAGCCGGTTGGAGCAGGCAACTCCCCGGCCTCCAGTTGTCCCCCCTCATCTCACCCAGCAGGTGGCTGCACCCAGCAGCAGCCGAGCAGGGGACCTAATGGATGAGATGAGGATGTTCTTCCAAACCGAGCGACCCAGTACCAGCACCAGCAGCAGCAGCAGTCACCACCAGCGGCTGGCCCACATGGTGGCAGACTACATGGCGTCCGTCGGTGCTTCTGACAGTATGAGCACCGACGACCCCATGGAGTACTGGGTTGCCAGATTGGACACCTGCCGCGAGCTCGCTCAGTATGCGCTGGAGTTATTGTCTTGCCCCCCCTCCAGCGTACTATCTGAGCGGACATTCAGCGCGGCAGGTGGGGTGGTCACGGACAAGAGGATCCGTCTGTCCACAGACTCCGTGGACAGACTCACATTCATAAAGATGAATGAGTCCTGGATCGGCGGTGACTTTCTGGCACCCGTCGTCGGTTCAGGGCGCTGAAGGGTCCCTTGTCATGCATTCCCTGATGGAGCCCCGGACCTGATGTATTTACAGTGCTGAATATAACTATTTTAACATCTGAGAAAATCAATGTTAATATTTGGTACAGTAGGCTTTCTTTGCAATTACAGCGGTCAAACCTTTCTTGTAGTTTTACACCAGCTTTGCACACACTGGAGGAGGGATTTTGGCCCACTCCTCCACACAGATCTTCTCTACATCAGTCAGGTTTCTGGGCTCTCGCTGAGAAACACAGAGTTTGAGCTCCCTCCAAAGATTCTCTATTGGGTTTAGGTCTGGAGACTGGCTAGGCCACGCCAGAACCTTGATATGCTCCTTACAGAGCCAATCCTTGGTTATCCTGGCTGTGTGCTTTGGGTCATTGTCATGTTGGAAGACCCAGCCTCGACCCATCTTCAAAGCTCTAACTCAGGGAAGGAGGTTGTTGCCCAAAATCTCGCAATACATGGCCACGGTCATCCTCTCCTTAATACAGTGCAGTCACCCTGTCCCATGTGCAGAAAAACACCACCAAAGCATGATGCTACCACCCCCATGCTTCACATTAGGGATGGCGTTCTTGGCATGGTACTCATCATTATTCTTCCTCCGAACACGGTTAGTGAAATTATGATCAAAAAGTTATATTATGGTCTCATCTGACCACATGATTTTCTCCCATGACTCCTCTGGATCAGTCAAGACACCTATGTCAGCAGTTATTTCACACCCTATATACTCTTATTAACACTGCTGTTCATCATGGCGACTCTGTATCAACTACTACTGCTAATACTACTACTGCTGCTTCTGCTGCCCAGTCAAGACACCTATGTCAGCAGTTATTTCACACTCTATATACTCTTATTAACACTGCTGTTCATCATGGCACCTCCTGCCCAAGTGATATGACTCTGTATCAACTACTACTGTTAATACTACTACTGCTGCTGCTCAGTCAAGACACCTATGTCAGCAGTTATTTCACACTCTATATACTCTTATTACCACTGCTGGTCATCATGGCACCTCCTGCCCAAGTGATATGACTCTGTATCAACTACTACTGCTAATACTACTACTGCTGCTTCTGCTGCCCAGTCAAGACACCTATGTCAGCAGTTATTTCACACTCTATATACTCTTATTAACACTGCTGTTCATCATGGCACCTCCTGCCCAAGTGATATGACTCTGTATCAACTACTACTGCTAATACTACTACTGCTGCTGCTGCTGCTGCTGCCCAGTCAAGACACCTATGTCAGCAGTTATTTCACACTCTATATACTCCTATTACCACTGCTGTTCATCATGGCACCTCCTGCCCAAGTGATATGACTCTGTATCAACTACTACTGCTAATACTACTACTGCTGCTGCTCAGTCAAGACACCTATGTCAGCAGTTATTTCACACTCTATATACTCCTATTACCACTGCTGTTCATCATGGCACCTCCTGCCCAAGTGATATGACTCTGTATCAACTACTACTGCTAATACTACTACTGCTGCTTCTGCTGCCCAGTCAAGACACCTATGTCAGCAGTTATTTCACACTCTATATACTCTTATTAACACTGCTGTTCATCATGGCACCTCCTGCCCAAGTGATATGACTCTGTATCAACTACTACTGCTAATACTACTACTGCTGCTGCTGCTGCTGCTGCCCAGTCAAGACACCTATGTCAGCAGTTATTTCACACTCTATATACTCCTATTACCACTGCTGTTCATCATGGCACCTCCTGCCCAAGTGATATGACTCTGTATCAACTACTACTGCTAATACTACTACTGCTGCTGCTCAGTCAAGACACCTATGTCAGCAGTTATTTCACACTCTATATACTCCTATTACCACTGCTGTTCATCATGGCACCTCCTGCCCAAGTGATATGACTCTGTATCAACTACTACTGCTAATACTACTACTGCTGCTTCTGCTGCTGCTGCTGCCCAGTCAAGACACCTATGTCAGCAGTTATTTCACACTCTATATACTCTTATTACCACTGCTGTTCATCATGGCACCTCCTGCCCAAGTGATATGACTCTGTATCAACTACTACTGTTAATACTACTACTGCTGCTGCTCAGTCAAGACACCTATGTCAGCAGTTATTTCACACTCTATATACTCTTATTACCACTGCTGTTCATCATGGCACCTCCTGCCCAAGTGATATGACTCTGTATCAACTACTACTGCTAATACTACTACTGCTGCTTCTGCTGCTGCCCAGTCAAGACACCTATGTCAGCAGTTATTTCACACCCTATATACTCTTATTAACACTGCTGTTCATCATGGCACCTCCTGCCCAAGTGATATGACTCTGTATCAACTACTACTGTTAATACTACTGCTGCTGCTGCCCAGTCAAGACACCTATGTCAGCAGTTATTTCACACTCTATATACTCCTATTACCACTGCTGTTCATCATGGCACCTCCTGCCCAAGTGATATGACTCTGTATCAACTACTACTGCTAATACTACTACTGCTGCTGCTCAGTCAAGACACCTATGTCAGCAGTTATTTCACACTCTATATACTCCTATTACCACTGCTGTTCATAATGGCACCTCCTGCCCAAGTGATATGACTCTGTATCAACTACTACTGCTAATACTACTACTGCTGCTTCTGCTGCTGCTGCTGCTGCCCAGTCAAGACACCTATGTCAGCAGTTATTTCACACTCTATATACTCTTATTACCACTGCTGTTCATCATGGCACCTCCTGCCCAAGTGATATGACTCTGTATCAACTACTACTGCTAATACTACTACTGCTGCTTCTGCTGCCCAGTCAAGACACCTATGTCAGCAGTTATTTCACACTCTATATACTCTTATTAACACTGCTGTTCATCATGGCACCTCCTGCCCAAGTGATATGACTCTGTATCAACTACTACTGTTAATACTACTACTGCTGCTGCTCAGTCAAGACACCTATGTCAGCAGTTATTTCACACTCTATATACTCTTATTACCACTGCTGTTCATCATGGCACCTCCTGCCCAAGTGATATGACTCTGTATCAACTACTACTGCTAATACTACTACTGCTGCTTCTGCTGCTGCTGCTGCTGCCCAGTCAAGACACCTATGTCAGCAGTTATTTCACAACCTATATACTCTTATTAACACTGCTGTTCATCATGGCACCTCCTGCCCAAGTGATATGACTCTGTATCAACTACTACTGTTAATACTACTGCTGCTGCTCCCCAGTCAAGACACCTATGTCAGCAGTTATTTCACACTCTATATACTCCTATTACCACTGCTGTTCATCATGGCACCTCCTGCCCAAGTGATATGACTCTGTATCAACTACTACTGCTAATACTACTACTGCTGCTTCTGCTGGTGCTGCCCAGTCAAGACACCTATGTCAGCAGTTATTTCACACTCTATATACTCCTATTACCACTGCTGTTCATCATGGCACCTCCTGCCCAAGTGATATGACTCTGTATCAACTACTACTGCTAATACTACTACTGCTGCTTCTGCTGCTCAGTCAATACACCTATGTCAGCAGTTAATTCACACTCTATATACTCCTATTACCACTGCTGTTCATCATGGCACCTCCTGCCCAAGTGATATGACTCTGTATTGTCAATGTCTACTACTACTACTACTACTGCTCAATCAAGACACCTATGTCACTAGTTATTTGCCACTCTATACTACTATTACCACTACTGATGCTGCTGCTGCTGTTCATCATGGCACCTCTTGCCCGAGTGATTTGACACTGTATTGTCAATGTCTACTACTACTATTACAGCTCTGTCAAGACACCTGTGTCCCAATTTTTTGGTACACTATTGACTACTATGACCACTACTGATGCTGTAAAGTATTCCCCAAGTGTTTTTATGCTATCTAGTACTATTACCACTACTGCTTGTAAATCCTGCCTGTGTGATACTTAGTGGGAATGCTTTAATAAGCATTCCCAGTATGGATACCCGTAAATGTATTCATCTTAATTAGTGTGAATGCTTTAATAAACATTTCCAGTATTGATATCCGTAAATTTAGTAATCTTATTATTCCTTACGTTTTTTGGTTCTGCGTAACTTCGGCATACTTTCAGCTATTGAGACCATTCAACTGTAAAAATGTTCGTCTCGTTCAGCTAATGATGGGACTTCTTCAAGTTTTTTTCGACTATTTACACTTTTATAAATTTTAAGCTTTTAGACCCTTTTTTTTAACATTGAAGTCAATGAGAACATCCTTTTCCCCTTTGAATTCACATGCCCTGCCAAAAGTTTCAGCTACTTCATACTTTCACTTACAGACACTAAACAAACTTTAAAGCGGTCACAAAATATTTAGCTATCCGGCTATGACTTTTCAGATCGTTATCGTTTACAATTTTTTGGTGAAAACGCAATTTACGTTTGGCGAATTTTTTACAAAAATGCAATCGGTTATAATGTAATCCTATGGAGGGGATTTAGAGTCTGTCATGTGACCTTAACATTGGAGATCTTTGTAATTAAAAATATCTTTAGAAAAAGGGGAAACAAATTGCTCTCACGCCCACAAGATCTACTTTTCATACACAATTTTTATATCAAAACGTAGCTATGCTTGTCTGGTTTCTGGCAATGTGATCAATTCTGCGATACGTATTTTAGTTTTAGTTATTGGAGCAACAGCCAGAAATTATGTCTCATAGACTCTCATGTTAAATTATCTAAAAAATGTTGCTGCAGAACTCACAAAGACTCTCTTTTCTAAATCGCAGACATGGCCACATTTTTAAGTTTATCAACATAAATTTCATATCGATGCGTTTACAAGGGCCGTGTATATCAAACGGTGTAGTCGTTGTATCGATCGCATGTACGGTTGAGGATTTATTAAGCTTTGTTTGGAGGCTTAAATCATGTATTAGATCTGTGAATTAAAAGCGTTTGTAATGTTATTTCTTTCCATAAATAACTTTCCTGACCTCAGTGCAATATTCCTCCTCACTGACCTGGGGGGGAGGGGAAACCTATTGAGGGGGGAGGGGCGACCAGGAAGTCAGCATACTCTATACTTTGCAGATAGAGAAAGAAGCTGTGTGTCCTAAAGATAGTGTAGTGGTTATGGTGAATGTCTTTGGCAAGGGGCTCAGCAATTAAGCTATTCAGCATTCCCACTCGCATTTTCCTCAGGAAATGCATTGTCTAGTTATATTATATTTTAATACTACTGCTGCTGCCTCCATGCTGAGTAAAGCTTCATGACCTCTCTGGCACAGCGGATCCACCAACAGCCTCCGCTACAAGCTACCAGACCGGATCTAAACAGCAAGTGTAACTATAACAATGAACCTTATGTTAAACCCTGTTTTGCGGCATTTATACTGCAACCATTGGGCTGTCTGCAAGAGCTCATCTGCATTCTCTCTCTCTTTCTTGCTCTCCCTCTCTCTCTCTTTGTATATATATATATATATATTGTTGCTTTTGTTATGTTCATTTTTCAACAGTTTATTTTGTGTTCGTCGTGTCTGTGTCGTGTGCTTTAGTTTGTCCTAGGTTACTGTTAAATAAAATAATAGTATAAAATAGAGAGATATCTAGCAGGGGGATGCAGCACTCTTAAAATTGCAAAGCTTCTGAAGCGTGATCATCAAACAAAAGAAGCGTGTGGAAAAACAAAGGTGCAAAATAACTGCCCATGAACAGAGAAAAGTTAAGCGTGCAGCTGCCAAGATGCCACTTGCCACCAGATTGGCCATATTTCAGAGCTGCAACATCACTGGGGTGCCCAAAAGCACAAGGTGTGCAATACCCAGAGACATGGCCAAGGTAAGAAAGGCTGAAAGACGACGACCACTGAACAAGACACACAAGCTGCAACGTCAAGACTGTGCCAATAAATATCTCAAGAAAGATTTTTCTAAGGTTTTATGGACTGCTGAAATGAGAGTGAGTCTTGATGGGCCAGATGGAAGAGCCCGTGGCTGGATTGGTAAAGGGCAGGGAGCTCCAGTCCGACTCAGACGCCAGCAAGGTGGTGGTGGAGTACTGGTTTGGGCTGGTATCATCAAAGATGAGCTTGTGGGGCCTTTTCGGATTGAGGATGGAGTCAAGCTCAACTCCCAGTCCTACTGCCAGATTATGGAAGAGACCTTCTTCAAGCAGTGGTACAGGAAGAAGTCACCATCCTTCAAGAAAAACATGATTTTCATGCAGGACAATGCTCCATCACACGTGTCAAAGTACTCCACAGCGTGGCTGGCAAGAAAGGGTATTAAATAAAAAAAAGTAATGACATGGCCTCCTTGTTCACCTGATCTGAACCCCATTGAGAACCTGTGGTCCATAATCAAATGTGGGATTTACAAGGAGGGAAAACAGTACACCTCTCTGAACAGTGTCTGGGAGGCTGTGGTTGCTGCTGCACGCAATGTTGATGGTGAACAGATCAAAACACTGACAGAATCCATGGATGTCAGGCTTTTGAGTGTCCTTGCAAAGAAAGGTGGCTATATTGGTCACTGATTTGTTTTTGTTTTGTTTTTAAATGTCAGAAATGTGTATTTGTGAATGTTGAGATGTTATATTGGTTTCACTGTTAAAAATAAATCATTGAAATGGGTATCTATTTATTTTTTTGTTAAGTTGCCTAATAATTCTGCACAGTAATAGTAGTCACCTGCACACACAGATATCCCCCGAAAATAGCTAACATTAAAAACAAACTAAAAACTACTTCCAAAAATATTCAGCTTTGATATTAATGAGTTTTTGGGGTTCATTGAGAACATGGTTGTTGTTCAATAATAAAATGAATCCTCAAAAATACAACTTGCCTAATAATTCTGCACTACCTGTATACTTCTATCATAAATACCATATTATGGTTCTGCAATCTGACGGGTGCGCTTTATATGTTGTCCATTTTTATATCTACATTTTATTGTTGAAATGTTATTAATCATTGTGCACATATTTACCTTCCTGAGCGAGGCTCACAGGACCGCTGTCTTCCTCCTGCTCGTCTGCTTGAGAAGTTGGGGTGGGGGGGGGAGCTCCTCAGCTTGCTCCTCAACAGGAGCTGGGGTTGGCGAGTGGGAGGGCCCTGGCTGCTCCTCCTCATCCATGTGCTCCTCTGCCGCATCCTCCTCTGCCGCATCCTCCTCCTCCTCCTCATCGGCCTGGCGCCTTCTGCGCTTGGCGCGAACAACTGGTATTGGAGCTCCTATAATAACACAATGTTCATATATTATAAAAATGTTTTCTAATGACGTATGCAAATTCTGTGTACTCTGCTGTATTGTATATGAATACAAATTGATTTATATAGACAGTTAACCAATGGGACAATGTTATATTAAAGGGTCTTGTGGGCACTACAGGGGACTGAGCGTGAGCTGGGATGCCACCATGTTAAAATGAGCTGTTTTTGTCTCCTTTGTTTTGTTCAGACGATCTCATGTTAAAAAAAGGGCCTGATGGAGCACACGGGATTACTATAACAACCCCACGCCTAACACAGGAATTTAGTGGGAATCTATATATATAAAACTCAACGTGTGTGTGCATGTATGTATGTATGTATGTATGTTCCAGCATCACGTACAAACGGCTAAAGATATTTACATGAAACTTGGCACACAGGTTACTTATATGTCAGCCACAAACATAGGATAGGTGGTTTAACCCTTACCCACCCCCATTTGCCATGGTCGGGGTTTTTCTTTAAAGTCCCATGCAAAGCAATGGGAAAAGTATGTTCCCACATAACTTCTGTGTTCCTGTCTGCTGTCCCATGTCTTTTTTCAACAGTACTATGAATACCTTGGCTGGTGGTGATATATGTTAGCACAACATGGCATCTTGGTTAACAACATCTGACCTTACATGAATTACATATGACCTTACATAACTGTCACCAAAGGAGCTGCGGTGGCTCCACGCGATTGCCACTGCGCTGACAAGCGATTCACCTCTGCAGCTAGGGGTTCGGATCCCGCTCTCGGCTACATGTGAATTGAGTTTGGTGGTCTCAGCCCCGCCCCCGGTGGATGTGCTATGCGAGGTTGGGTTGGGAGGACCCCCTCACACCCGCCATTGCCACCCGGGGCATGGAGAAAGGTGGCAGATTGCCTCTGGGGGAGGCCTCCCAACTCCTTCAGGCCGGCTCCTCTCTCTTTCGAGTTCACGCACAAAATACACTTTTGAAAAAAAAAACATAACTGTCAACAATAACTTACCAGGATGATATCTATCCTGAAGACGTCTGACCTGATCCATGTGGCGCCTCTTCAGGTCAGACCACTTCTTGACTATTGCCAGGTGATCGTGTTGGCCGCCGAAGTCAGTGATTAGGGCGCTGACCACAGCCTTTTTGTCTGGCTGCCTGCGGAGCTGGTCGTACCCTGTTTCCAGGAACTTCTGCAAGATGAAGAACAAAGTATATTGTAATACTTCTGTTGACAGCCTTATGGATATATGACGTAAATGTATGCTATTCAACAATTGGAAGCATTCTCGCCTTATTAATCAATGACAGGGGTAACATAACAGATTTTATATCCTGCCATTTCGGTCGCCACCTTTTTTGCATAAATATAGCAGCCATTATCATTTGCATAATTATGTATATATTATTAACAACACAGGATACACGTATAGGGGAGATATGCGTTGCTAACTCTTTTCCCTGTCAGGAGCCTAACGCCCCGGGGGGTCAGAGACGGGACCTTTTTGGAGGACCACTGACGTATGCAACCGTCGCAGTTTTTTGTGATGTCACTCTTTAGGTGTGTGCAAATTTTTCCTTGCACCGGGTGGAGTTTTTGAGTTGTGTTTTGCACGCCACAGGCTTTTCAACAGAAAAAAAACAGCTGGAGGCAGAATGGTTGCAAAACACTACGGGTTTGTTACCTAACTCAGGGTTTCAAGACCAGTCCACCTCCAGCTGTTGCAAAACTACTACTCCCATCAGCCACGGTCTGTCAGTGCATGCTAAGAATTTTACTTTTGCTGCATCTAGGGTGCCACAGTTTAGAGACCCGTGCATAAAGGCCTGAAAAATGTGGGCCTGCAGAACTTACAATACTAGAAGTGCCAGCATTCCCAGGCATGCTGGAAGTTGTAGTTCTGCAACATCTAAAGGGCAATATGTATTCGAACGTCCTTGGGCCTTGAGGACACTGAAGTCAGGACGTTCGCATACGTCCTATGTCCAAAAAAATGTTAAATTCATTATGCTAAATAACAAGGAAAAGTGCCTAAATACACATTTGCCAACCAGGGTGTCTGCAGCTGTCCAGGCATGCTGGGACTTGTAGTTTTGTAAAAGCAGGAGACACATTTTTTGTGAAATACTAATATCTGATCATATATACTAACTTTTAAACTAGACTAAAATGCAGTTGAAGATAATGAAATAACAGTGGTCAAAATACTTACACAAATCATCATCTTTTCCTCAGATGCAGTGAAATTGCTTCCAACCATCTTGCTCTGCAATTGCGTTGCGATCATAAGTTGGAAACTGGCAAGGCTCCAGGAAATGGTCGCGTGTTGTTCGCGCGATTGCGCATGCGCGATCGAAAAATCGCAATCGCAATATGTTTTTTGGCTAAAATATCATAAATATTCGATTTCAGAGTGCTGCTACAGCAGTTTTCGAAATATCTGCAATCAATTTCGCATTCGCATTTTGTGAAATTGCGTTAAAATATCTCGAATATTCGATTTCAGAGTGAGCCAATCAGAGCGCTCCTACAGCATTTCTCGAAATTGCGCAATAAATATCGCATTCGCATGTTGCGATATTTCGATAAAATATCACGAATATTCTGAGCCAATCAGAGCGCTCCTCCAGCATTTCTCGAAATTGCGCAATAAATATCGCATTCGCATGTTGCGATATTTCGATAAAATATCACGAATATTCTGAGACAATCAGAGCGCTCCTCCAGCATTTGTAGAAATTGCGCAATAAATATCGCATTCGCATTTTGCAAAATTTCGATAAAATATCACGAATATTTTGAGCCAATCAGAGTGCTCCTAACGCAGTTATCAAAAAATCGCAATTATTTTCGCATTCGCAATAGCGAAAAATCGCAATCATTTAATTTCGATAAAATATCACGAATATTCGAATTTAGCGAATATATCTCGAATATTCGAATATATATTCGAGATATATCGCAAAATCGAATATGGCATATTCTGCTCAACACTAATGAGGACACATGTTGGCTAGGATGTCAAATGTCTCTGACTACAGAGGGGTCAAAGGCCAAATTGACTGGCAAAAACCCTTCATATAGGAACTTCTCAGCTCCAATGCCCCAAATTTTCAGATCTTTCAGCTCCTGTAGGAGTAGATGCTTTAGATGTTTATCATTGAAGTCCCTAAATAATAGGGTCACTTGTGCACACGGAGCAAGAAGGGCCTTTGTGTAGAGACCTTCTAACTGGACTGACATAGTGGGGGAAGGACCCACTAGCATTTTAGGAAACGTGTTTGAAGAAACTGAGGTACCAGTTCCAATGGACTGTTTGAACTCCCTTCTTGGTTTGATGATGCTTTGCCCTGAAAGGCAGTATTTAGTTTTGACAATCTGTTTGATAGGAGGTTCATTGGCCTTATTCAATGGGGTAGGCTTCTCCCTCTTCTTTCCCTCATTCTTGAAGTTGAATCAGGCTTGTGTAGTCAGGCACCCAGTTAAGCAGCTAAGTGGACAGCTAATGTGCTACCTTTTAGATCGAGTTACCCATCAAATAGTTTTGCTGTATTGTTGTTCTTGGCTGAAAGCACAAAAAGCTTACTATAACCAGCCCTCAAATTTTTCACTCGCCTACTCGCATTTTGCAAGTGTAAAATTAGGGCTGGCGAAGAGCTGGGCTGCCTGGGAGAGGGGGGCGAGCACCTCCAGCGGTCGGGGTTGACCGGGAGACATTCTCCTAGCGCGATGTGGAAGAGAGCATATAGGAAGAGGAAAGCCGTGGGAACGCAGAGCAGTAAAAACGCGGGTCCAATGCTGGGATGTATTTTGTCTCACAGGCACGGGGTCAGGAGGAGGCGGGGCTGTGTGAGAGTGAGCAGAGCAGAGAGAGTTTTAATGTCAGCTGTTACAGCTTGTTTTACTGCTCTGTGATCCTGCAGTTTTCTTTCCTCTTCCTATATACTCTCTTTCACAGGGGAGATCGTGGTGGGAGAACATCTCCCATGGCTCTAATCTTCCTCCAGTCCTGGCCGCCCTCTCACTTCCTCCACCCTGGCAAGGCTGCAATTTGTGGCACAGTGAGGCTGGATTTTGGGGCACAGTGAGGTTGCAATTTGGGGCACAGTGAGGCTGCAATTTGGGGCACAGTGAGGTTACAATTTGGGGCACAGTGAGGCTGCAACTTAGGACACAGTGAGGCTGAATTTTGGGGCACAGTGAGGCTGCAATTTGGGGGTCAGTGAGGCTGCAATTTGGGTCTCAATGAGGCTGCAATTTGGGGCTCAATGACATTGCGGCTGCAATTTGGGGCACAGTGAGGCTGCAATTTGGGGCACAGTGAGGCTGCAATTTGGGGCACAATGAGGCTGCAATTTGGGGCACAATGACATTGCAGGTGCAATTTGGGGCACATTGAGGCTGCAATTTGGCATCTGACACCGATAATGGAGCACCATTTCTCTCACTGACACCACTAATGGGGCACTATTCCTCCCTATGATACCAGCAATTGGGCACTATTCCTCCCCCTAATACCAGATGTTTACTCCCACTGATGCCAGGAAAATTTTCACTCCCGTTGGCTAAAATCCGGCCCTCCAAGAGTCTGAAGGACAATAAACTGGCCCTTTGTTTAGAATGTTTGGAGACCCCTGCACTATTGCATACAGTACAGCATACATAGCAGAAACAACTATATACAATACAACATGAGATAGTAAAAACTTACTTTTTAAGTTCTCTAAGGGCTGTTGGCGATAGATTGAGCAAGACATGTCCTGCTCCCTGCAGTGTCTTCTCAAAGCATGGTGACTGTTTTTCACTTCCTGTGAAGATCCTACCCAGAATTCCCTGCTTACTAACAACTTCCTTAACTAAAACACACAGTGAATTAAATAACAGAACTGAAGCAATACTAAAAAAAGAACACCAGATGGAGCCTGCACTCCACACACGACCGTTCCATGTAAATCACGAGCCTTAAGGCTGCATTCACACCTGAGTGTAGCGTTTTTGGTCGTTTTTTTCCGGCGTTTTGTCATGCGTATTCACACGTATTTGCATGCAGCGTTGTCCGACGTTTTTGAACTTTGTCGTTTTTTATTTTAGCCAATAGGAAAAATGATCATCTCTTTCATCACTTGTTGCTATGTTTGTAGATTTTTTTATCTTCTGCCTGGGTGAAATGTTCTATTTCACAGAACGGATTAAAGCGACAAAATGCCCGTAGAAACGCTCATTGTCGCGCTACACGCTTGAATCGAGCGTTTCCATTACTTTCTATGGGAATACAAACGCCCAAATCCGCCCAATTCGCGCCACAAAAAAGGGTCCGGAACTTGTTTGAGCTTCAGGCGTTCCGCTTCAGGCGTTTTGGAGTGGAGAAGTGAACCATCTCCATAGAGAATAATGTATTTTTTCCCCTCTAGCGTTTTGGAGCTTCATGCTTCAGGCGACAAAACGCTCAGGTGTGAATGCAGCCTTAATGTTATTTTCACAACACAGATACAGATAATTAGAATATAAGTCTGGTGGACAGAACACCACCCTGACACTGCAGTTGGAGTAACGAGTCTCTGGATTTTAGCTGCTAGCAAGTCTTCTTCCCTCACTACCCTGATAAGGTCAGGGTACCAAATAGATGTCCCTCTCTCGAGGATGTTCATTTTAAGCCATATGGGATCAGAAGGCAATGAGCCCCACAGAATCTGTTACAACCTAGTCTGGTCAATAGCCTTGTGCTCCATTCCCTTCTTGAGTAAGATTTGGTACATCTTATTCAAGTTTTCGATGTACTCAGTAATTGCCTGTTTTTCCTGCTGAAACATGCTCAAATTGGTAGATAAGGTCAGAAGCCTTCCCCATTCACCCAAACTCATCCTATAGAATGCTAGGCCTCCTCCTTTTTTAGAGTGTCACTTATCTGTTGTTAATTTGGACTTCCAATTTAAGGCCTCCCATTTTTCCCTTCTATTTGATTGGGACTCTCCAAGGAAGTGTGGGGGTCTTGTGGCTACAGCCTTTCACTTGCCAGCCCACAAATGTATCTGTGGTCTTTGGAGATCTTTCTTTTCAATTCTTGTCCTATAAGAAACATGAGGAAGTGAGAGGAAACCACCCCCAAATGAGAGCCCTTCCTGATAGACAGTTGTCACCAGGATTGATGTTCCTATTAAAAGACTTCCCCCTCTCTTCCTGTGATGGTGACAACTTCAAATTTTGGATTCCACCTCAATTTTAGTCCTGGTGAAAATGCTCAAAAGTAAAAATAAGATCAATATCCCCAGCAAGGTCATGGGCATCAATAAAGATTTAACAGGGGCTTATACTTCTCCTCACTCAAAAAAACCCTGATAGCTTTAGATATACTTTAACATATTAACTAACCTAAACTCCATATTTAGTGCAATCTTGACAAATTCCTATTAATAATCTTTACTGCAGATACAGCAAACTTAGCTTGCCTTGATCATCTACTGTGAAAATAGAAATTAACCAACTGGTTTAAAGAGATAACAAATAAAACATTTACCATTCTTCAAATACTCCCCATGAAAAACACATGAAATAAATTCCTGACAGCAATCACATTTTTGTGTCCTAGTTTCCTAAAAAAGGGATTACTGGATTATACAAGAAGATGGGAAACTTGTCAATTAAAATTTATCTAAGATCACTACCGTTTATTAAATAGGAGATTATATAAAAAAAATACTTTTAAGAATGATAGATTTGTAATGACACATATGTAGCACCCTGAGTGTTACTTGATGAAGTACATTTAGTTTGGCTCCTTTGTAGGCAGAGGAGCAGGGGTTACTTTGTGTTTGGACTGTGCAGTGCTTCAAGGGCTGGGGCTCTGTTACTTCCCCCTGTTTTCTGGAACTTTGTGGATAATTCTAGAATCTAGTGGATGGAGGAGGAGAGATGGCAGCCTGGATATTTATGTTTTGATTTAAGTTCCCACCAATCCTTGGGGAGATGAGGCCCAGAAGGTGGGGGGACATCCCATAAATACTCAGGAGCCTGACAGTCTGGGAGCAGAGTTACCCAGAAGGGAACCATGTGCTGGGGGGGGGGGGGGTTCTGCCCCTGGGGAAAAAGGAAGACCAGGAGAAAAAGAGAGAAGGAGAGAGACAAAGAAGCTGGAAGTATCACATCCCGTAACCAGTCTCAGCTAGGCTTAGTTGAAGACATCCTGAAATCCAGACTCAGCCTGTGCAGCAGTGAGCTGGTACAGCAGCCACTTGAATTCCTGGAGCCTCTTAAAGGGACTTTGTGAGTACTTTCCATTTCAACATACTTCAGGGCTACAGAGAAGACACTAAGGTGCAATATTTTACATGTTGGGGACAAGGGGGAAGCATAGAGCCAACACAAAGCAGCTAGAAGAAACCCAATTTTCTCTAGCTTGGGACAGTGGTAGCCGGTTGCTTTGCTATTTCTGTCAGGCGCTGCACCTGCAACTTCAGTTTGGAATCTTTTTGTTGCTATTTTACCACTACTCTCATGTGTGGGCAACACTGTTGGAGTTAGTTCATAGCAGAAAGAGACATTAGAAAGTCCTCGAGCGTCCCTTTCCAAGTTCATCCCTTAAAAAAAAAAACGTTACAAAACCAAAACCCCTGGACTGATATCTGAGCCTGTCAATAGAGTAGACATGTGCGGTTCGTTTCGTTCCGAATTGAAATTCGGACAAATTTTGTTTTTTTAGGAAATTCGAATGTATTGAATTTAAACTAGTCCGAAATAATAAAAATAAAATTTGGACGAAATTCTAATTTGAATTGTTTTCGAATACTTTTTAACCACTTAAGCCCAGGACCTTTAGGCAGCTAAATGCCCAGGCCAGGTTTTGCGATTCGGCACTGCGTCGCTTTAACAGACAATTGCGCGGTCGTGCGACGTGCCTCCCAAACAAAATTGGCGTCCTTTTTTCCCCACAAATAGAGCTTTCTTTTGGTGGTATTTAATCACCTCTGCGAGTTTTATTTTTTGCGCTATAAACAAAAATAGAGCGACAATTTTGAAAAAAATTCAATATTTTTTACTTTTTGCTATAATAAATATCCCCCAAAAACATATAAAAAAAATGTATTTCTCTCAGTTTAGGCCGATACATATTCTTCTACCTATTTTTGGTAAAAAAAAATCGCAATAAGCGTTTATTGATTGGTTTGCGCAAAATGTATAGCGTTTACAAAATAGGGCATAGTTTTATTATTTTTATTTTTTTTACTACTAATGGCGGCGATCATCGATTTTTTTCGTGACTGCAACATTATGGCGGACACTTCAGACAATTTTGACACATTTTTGGGACCATTGTCATTTTCACAGCGAAAAAGGCATTTAAATTGCATTGTTTATTGTGAAAATGACAGTTGCAGTTTTAGAGTTAACCACAGGGGGCGCTGAAGGAGTTAGGGTTCACCTAGTGTGTGTTTACAACTGTAGGGGGGTGTGGCTGTAGGTCTGACGTCATCGATCGAGTCTCCCTATAAAAGGGATCACTCGTTTACATACGGCTCTCCCCGTTCTTCAGCTCCAGGGAGCGATCGCGAGGGGGCGGCTAGAAACGAAGCCGCACCCTTGTGTTACCGATGGCCGCATGTACCGGGGGGGAGTCCCCAATCGAACCCCCGACCCGCGGGGACGTACATGTACGGCCATATGCCTGTACGTGCCATTCTGTGGACGTATATGTACATGCGGCGGGCGTTAACCGGTTAAATATATTTCGAATTTGAAGTTTTCAAATTTCAATAGTGTTCCAATTTCCAAAGAGAATAAAATAGAATAGAAAATAAAGGAATACAATATAAAAAATAATACAATATAAAAGAATATAACAGAAAATAAAAGAATGGAATATAATAGAGTAAAACATAACAACATAGAAAATAAATAGAATAGACTAGAATATAATAGAAACAAATAGAATAACATAGAAAGAATATAACCATCTTCTGAAATTTAAAATAGAATACATTTGAATTTGAATACAAAATAAAAGAATAACATAGAAATAGACTATAATAGAATAGAAAATAATAGAATTAAAAAAAACAATAGACTAGAAAGAATATAACCATCTCCCTAAATTTATAATAGAATAGAAAATAACAAAATATTATAGCTAAAACAACC
Source organism: Rana temporaria (assembly GCF_905171775.1). NCBI lineage: Eukaryota > Metazoa > Chordata > Amphibia > Anura > Ranidae > Rana > Rana temporaria. The sequence goes on from NC_053492.1 coordinate 74,699,954, forward strand.
GAATAGAATAGTATACAACAGAATAGAAAGAATATAACCATCTTCCGAAATTTAAATTTTGAATAGAATAACTTAGAATTTAAATAGAAAAGAATAGAATAGAAACAAATAGAATATAAAATAAAATAATAGACAATAATAGAATAGAATAAACAAATAGAAGAAGAATATAATAAAAAAAAAACAATAGAATAGAATGGAAAAAATTCCCAAAATTCAAAAAAGAATTAATTTGAATTTGAATAGAATAGAACATAATAGATTAGAATAGGAAGATTGAGATCCAAGATTAATCACCCATTAACATTTCTCTTGCATAATAAATCTAAGATCAGATGGAGGGGGGGGGGGTGTTGTGCTACACAAATTAATACAGCTCTGCAATCATTAATACTTCATGAAGGACCCATTCACATATGGGCGTTGTGGCAATGTTAAAATGCATTTGTTAACATTCTACTGCAATGCATGGCAATGTACTTACACAGTGTATAGTATGTAAGTGTGTATAGTACAGTGTGTGAATGGCACCCCAATGCATTGCACAGTGGAGCCCAACATCCAATTTATATAGTGCACTGTGATGCTCTGCGTTACTATAAGGGTCATGTATGTTGTTTCATCTGTTGTGGTGCATTTAATAAATGCAAGCAGTGTAAGTACCTGAATTTGACCTGGTATCAGACTCTTGGGCCCAGATTCTCAAAGAAATTACAACGGTGCAACGCTATGTACGCCGTCGTAAGTCCTAATCTGGGCCGTCGTATCTATGCGACTGATTCTTAGAATCAGTTACGCATAGATATCCATTAGATCCGACAGGCGTAAGTCTCTTACGCCGTCGGATCTAGACTGCAATTTTTTTTTGCCCGCTAGGTGACGCTTTCGTCGATTTCCGCGTTTGTGTATGCAAATTAGCTAGATACGCGAATTCTCGAACGTAGGCGCGGTCGACGCAGTAAAGTTACGACGTTTACGTTAGGCTTTTCCCGGCGTAAAGTTGCCCCTGCTATATGAGGCGCAGCCAATGTTAAGTATGGCCGTCGTTCCCACGTCGACATTTTAAAAAGTTACCTCGTTTGCGTAAGTCGTCCGTGAATGGGGCTGGACGTCATTTACGTTCACGTCGAAACCAATGACGTCCTTGCGACGTCATTTGGAGCAATGCACACTGGGATATTTTACGGACGGCGCATGCGCAGTTCGTTCGTTCATTTAAATTTTACACGCCCCCTACCTGCCGAATTTGAATTCCGCCGGGTGATTTAAGCTATGCCGCCGCAACTTTACAGGCAAGTGCTTTGTGAATAAAGCACTTGCCTGAAAAACTTGCGGCGGCGTAACGTAAATCGGATACGTTACGCCGCCGCATACATACGCCCAATGTACCTGAATCTGGCCCTTGCAGTCCAGGTACATCAGAGCTTAGCATGGAAGAAACAGCACAAGAGATAAAAAGGTGAGCCTATCCCTGTGCTGCTTCTTCTTTTACTGCCCAGTAAGAGGCTGGGGGCAGATCCAGAATGAACTGGGCTCAGAGGTAGTGATCTGAATGATGCTGGCCTCACATTGAGGATATGTAATGGCAGAAATAGGTAATGCAAGGGAATTTGGATTGAACCATCAAAAGCTGACTTTGTTTGGTTATCTTTTAATAGGCAATTCATTTTTATCGTGTTTTATTTATCTGAAGTTCTACTTTTAATGATTATGGGCCAGATCCACAGACGAAGTACGCCGGCGTATCTACTGATACGCCGGCGTACTTTCACATTTCCCGCGTTGTATCGTTGTTTTGAATCCTCAAAACAAGATACAACGGCTTCTGGGTTAGATCCGACAGGTGTACATCTTCGTACGCCTTCGGATCTAAGATACAATACTTCCGCGTCCACTGGGTGGCGTTTTCCCCGTCGGGTATGCAAATTAGCGATTTACGACGATCCACGAACGTACGCGAGGCCGTCGCATTTTCTAACGTCGTTTGTAGGTGGCTTTTTCCGGCGTATAGTTAAAGCTGGTATTTTTTGGCGTATACATAGACTTGCCATGTTAAGTGTGGCCGTCGTTCCCGCGTCTAAATTTGAAATTATTTTTCTTTTTGCGTAAGTCGTCCCTGAATAGGGATGGACGTAACTCAGGTCTAAGTTAAAAAAATGACGTCGTTGCAACGTCATTTAGCGCAATGCACGGCAGGAAATTTAGGAACGACGCATGCGCATTTCATTCGGCGTGGGGACGCGCTTCATTTAAATGAAACCCACCCCCAACCCGCCCAATTTGAAATACACTGCCAGAAATACAATACGCCGCCGTAACTTACGGCGCAAACTCGCTGAGGATTCGAAAATGCGCCAGGTAAGGTACGGCGGCGTAGTGTATCTCTGATACGCTGCGCCAATGTATTTCTTTCTGGATCTGGCCCTATAATTTTTATTGGTGACCTGACACTGATTTTGCTTGTCCTTCAATAACCACCACAGAAGCCCCTTAGCAAACACAGGATATGCCTGTAAGTTACTTGGGTTGCATAGTTTCCCCTCCTTGTACTTTCTTTTGTACTGCAGAAATTACTACTAGAAGTAAAAAGCAATCTTCAGCAATTTGGCTTAGGGGCTGCCATCTCTGACCTTACTGCACAAGGCCTATAATACATTTATTTCCATTCCTGGCTCATCCTGCATTTAGTCGGTTTTGGCGCTGTGGACCGTGTTTTACCCATCACTTGCTGTTTCTTCCTATAAGCACATACAAGTAAATAAAGGAAGTCTTAACACCAAATAGTTCATTGTCACTTTTGCTCCACATACACAGATCTCAGCCCGAACTAGGAAATTTCCTTTGGAAATTACGGCCATGACTTCTCCTTGAACAGTACATTAGCTTCACTTGAACCACTGCCAGTACAGCTACTACCTCAATTGCTACCACATGCTACTTGTTTTATAGCTAGCATGTGGTTTAAAATGACATAACCTGCTCACTCTGAGATTTCCCTTGGTTTGCAGAAAGCAGCAGATATAACACCCTCTAAATAGATTTTGCAGGGAACAATAGCATGCTGGCTTCTTCAGTATATTAGGTCATTTTGGGTGGTAAAGGTGATCCTACCTCAGCATTTGTGGTGTTATGTTGTGCTGGATATGACCCAGGATTATTTGTTCTAGAAGCCAGTATGTCAAGGTGAAGAAAAGGAGCATGATATTAATGTTCTTTCTCTGCAGCCATCTGCTGACTCTGGGGTTTGATCCTTTGGACCTGAAATGGCCTAAAATTACACCTGTACTTTGGTAAAACATATATGCTGAGAAGATGGAGGACAAAGTTAAAGAGGAGGTAAACCCTCCTCTAGAAAAAAAAGAGCCTGCAAGACAAAGGCATAATGAGCTAGTATGCATAGCATACTAGCTCATTATGTAGTACTTACCTGAGATCGAAGCCCCCGCAGCGGTCCTCGTTAGCCTCCTCCGACACCGCCATCTCTCCCGGAGTGATTTCCAGTATCGCTACTCCGGCGCTGTGACTGGCCAGAGCAGCATGTACACGGAAGCCGGCAGTGACGCATGATCACCTTCACGATATTTCTTGCACCTACAGGTAAGCCTTAATCTAGGCTTAATCTAGGCTTACCTGTAGGTCTAAGTGGTCTGTAAGGGTTTACAACCACTTTAAAGTATCTACATGGTGTAATAATAGAGGTTTTAGAGCAGAGCTCTCTAAACTTTCTAAACAAAGAGCTGTTTACCGTCTTTCCGGCCTTAGGTGTTCAGGCGCCCTGTGCAAGCTAATCCTGTGCGCCCCCCCCCCCCCCCATCTTCACCCATCGCCACCAGTTCAGCTTCATATTTGTGCTGGACTGACTGGTGGGTGGGAACCGTTGTTAATTGCAGGGGGCTTGAGCCTGGGGGAGAGAGAGAGAGAGAGAGAGGGGAGGGAGAGAGAGAGGGGAGGGAGAGAGAGAGGGAGAGAGAGAGGGGAGGGATAGAGAGAGGAGGGAGAGAGAGGGGGAGGGATAGAGAGAGGATGGAGAGAGAGAGAGAGAGAGAGAGGGGGGGGAGGGAGAGAGAGAGGGAGAGAGAGAGGGGGGAGGGAGAGAGAGGGGGGGAGAGATTGAAGGGGAGGGAGAGAGACATGGGGGAGGGAGAGAGAGAGGGGGAGGGATAGAGAGAGAGAGAGAGGAGGGAGAGAGAGAGAGGGGGAGGGATAGAGAGAGGGGGGAGAGAGAGAGGGGGAGGGAGAGAAAGGGGGGGTGGGGGAGAGAGAGGGGGACTGGACAGCACAGTGGGGAGTAGAGCATGGGGGAGCTAGGGAGCAGTGGGGGGACTGGACAGCACAGTGGGGAGTAGAGCATGGGGGAGCTAGGGAGCAGTGGGGGGACTGGACAGCACAGTGGGGAGTAGAGCATGGGGGAGCTAGGGAGCAGTGGGGGGACTGGACAGCACAGTGGGGAGTAGAGCATGGGGGAGCTAGGGAGCAGTGGGGGGACTGGACAGCACAGTGGGGAGTAGAGCATTGGGGAGCTAGGAAGCAGTGAGGGGACTGGACAGCACAGTGGGGGAGAGCATGGGGGAGCAGTGGGGGGGAACTGGACAGCACAGTGGGGGGGGGGGACTGGACAGCACTATCTTTAAGAGTGGAGGGGATTTAAAATGCCACTGACCACCAATGACTGTAATGTTGTTTTGGGAAGAAGAGGCATTCAAAGTGCCACTGACTACCAATAGATGTGGAACTGTTTTTGTTTTTTGATTGGTGGAGGTGTCCCTACTAACCGTGAAAGACTTGCACTTGGCTCAGCAAATCTTAATTTTTTTAACCACTTCAATACCAGCATGCTCCTTAATTTCTCACAAAGTGTGGCAAAAAAAATTCACCTTGGGGGATTATTTTAGAAGTGAATGACTTGTATAGCGCTACACATGTTAATTGAATCGCCTCTGGGTGCTTTTTCCAGCCAGTGTCTGCTTGGTTGATGCGGTAATTTTACCCCGAAGGATCTCGACACGCTAGGGACACACAGATATACATACTGGGCCAATTTTAGGACAAGATCCAATTTACCTACCAGCATGTCTTTGGAGTGTGTGAGGAAGCCGGAGTGCCCGGAGGAAACCCACGCAGACACAGGGAGAACATCCAAACTCCAGGCAGATGGTGTCGTGGTCGGGATTCGAACCAGCGACCCTTTTGCTGCTAGGCGAAAGTGCTACTCACTAGACCACTGTGCTGTTGTAGTTTCTTGGGACTTTTATTTGATATATTGTATTTAATATATTGTAATGTGCCAGCCCTTTTGTTGCCATGGCCCAACTTTTTTGAGAGATTTTGCTGTCATCAATTTCAAAATTATAAAATAATATTTTATTTCTTAAAATGGTACATTTTCTGTATGAAAAAAAAAATGGTGCATTTTCTTTTTTTTGTTTTTCAATTGGGAATATTGGGCTCATGAGATTTGCAAATCATTGCATTCTGTTTTTATATAGATTTTACACAGCGTCCCAATTTTTTTGGAATTGTAGTTATACTAAAAACCAAGAGAGTTTTTTTTTTATTTCATTAGGCCTGGTTCACACCTATACATTTTTTAGCACGTTTTTAGTTTTATAGAAACACACTACAGTCCATTTAACATGATTTCCCATGAGTCACGTTCGCATCTGTGCATTTTGTGGAAAGGGCCAGGGACCAGCAGGTTGTGTTTTTGGTTCCATAGACTTCAATGGATCAAAAACGTGTATTAAAAAATGCTAAATGCACCTGGAATATGCATCATCTGCAACCTGCATAGGTGTGAACCGGGTCTAAAGTAATAAACAACCCTGTGATTACAAAAGTGGAACTAAACTCTCTAAATCAGCATTAAAGGGGTTGTAAACCCTTGATGCTTCGTACACACGGTCGTTTTTCAGCATGAAAAAAAATGACATTTTTAAAAACGTCATTTAAAATGATTGTGTGTGGGCTTCACATCGTTTTTTGGCTTCTGAAAAACGACAAAAAAAATTCGAACATGCTGCATTTTTTAATATCGTTTTTTAAAATGTAGTTTTTCGGGTTGTAAAAAATGATCATGTGTGGGCTAAAACGACACTTTAAACCCGCGCATGCCCAGAAGCGAGTTATGAGACGGGGGCGCTCATTCTGGTAAAACTACCATTCATAATGGAGTAAGCACATTCATCACGCTGTAACAGACAAAAAAGCGTGAATCGTCTTTTACTAACACGGAATCAGCTAAAAGCAGCCCAAAGGCGAATAGAACTTCCCCTTCAGAGTGCCGTCGTACGTGTTGTACGTCACCGTGCTTTGTTCATCATTTTTCTAAAACGATAGTGTGTGGGCAACATCGTTTTTAATTATGAAGTTGGAAAAACGTTGGGCCAGATTCATAAAGAAGATACGACGGCGTATCTCCTGATATGCCGTCGTATCTCCGAATCCGGCCGGTCGTATCTATGCGCCTGATTCATAGAATCAGGTTACGCATAGATCTCCCTAAGATCCGACAGGTGTAAATGACTTACACCGTCGGATCTTAGGCTGCAATTCTAGGCCGGCCGCTAGGTGGCGATTCCATTGCGGTCGGCGTAGAATATGCAAATGTGTTGTTACGCCGATTCACGAACGTACGCTTTGCCCATCGCAGTAAATGTACGCTGTTTCTGTAGAGATACGCGGCATACAGATAAAGCTGCCCCCTAGGTGGTCTAGCCAATGTTAAGTACAGTTTGGCCGTCGTTCCCGCGTCGACATTTTAAATTGAACGTCGTTTGCGTAAGTCGTCCGTGAATGGCGCTGGACGCCATTTACGTTTACGTTGAAACCAATGACGTCCTTGCGACGTCATTTAGCGCAATGCACGTCGGAAAATTTTAGGGACGGCGCATGCGCAGTACGATCAGCGTGGGAACGCGCCTAATTTAAATGATACACGCCCCATTTGAATTAGGCGGGCTTGCGCCAGATGGATTTACGCTACGCCGCCGCAAGTTTACAGGCAAGTGCTTTGTGAATCAAGCACTTGCCCATAAAACTTGCGGCGGTGTAACGTAAATGTGATACGTTACGCCGCTGCGATTCTACATGAATCTGGCTTGTTGTTTTTTGGACATGCTCAAATTTATTTATTTTTTTTCATGCCGAAAAACGACCATGTGAACGCGGCATGAGGCTCATAGAATGCATTAAGGTGAAAAACCTCCTGTGATGCAGCTGCCCCCCAGAGCCCCCCTTTTACTTATCTGAACTCGGTCTTTCCACCGACGGGGATGAGCACACCAGCTTGGGTCTTGATTGGATAGATTGATAGCAGTGCAGCCATTGGCTCACACTGCTGTCAGGCTGGATTCACATCTATGCAGTTTTAGTGCTCGTTGCATTTTGCAGATTTGCTCTACAGTCCATTTCCCATGGTTTCCTATGGAACACGTTGTGTTGTGCAAATCTGCAAAATGCAAAAAGCACTAAAACTGCATAGGTGTGAATCCAGCCTAAGTCAAATACAATGATGTGGGGGCGGGGCCAAGTCCTGCTGTCTGTGTCAATAGATGCAGCAGCAGGACACGGGAACGCTTCCAAGCGGCTCTCCAATCGGGCACTCGACGCAGATAGGAGCCAGGAGCGCCGCTGAAGGACCCCAGAAGAGGAGGATCGGGGCCACGCAAAACCAACTGCACAAATGAGCTAAGTATGACATGTTTGTTTTAAAAAAAAAAAAAACAGAACCTTTAGATATCCTTTTACTATTTCATTATTTTTGTACTTATGCTGCTAACATTAGTAAATAGATAGGAAGGTATATTAGAGTTACTTGCTTTACCTTTTTTTTTTTTTACATTTTATCAGTTGCTTCTAAGTTTGTGACCTAGGCCAAAATTATGTCATACATCCCAGGAGTCTTCATCGGCATTTTTTTTCTTTCATCTGGAGGAGGGACTCTTAGCTTAGCATACCCTCCTGCCTGCATGCCTGAACTAAGGGCAGATGGATTCCAAATGCTGCATGAATCATCTGCCCATACTCAAGATGGCCACAGCTAGAAATGCAAGTGAGGTGCATTTCAAATTGATTTCTTAACAAAATAAAGCATGGAGACATGGATGTATGGGTGAGGATGGTGTGAATATTAAAAATGAATTAATTAGCGTTTTCAGTTTGTGGTGTTTAGATACAGTCTAGGTCTGTCTCAAACAAATTTGATAAAATCCATTTGGGTTCAGTGTTGCAAATGAGTAATTGTCGGTCAATGGAAAAATAGCCTGGTAACGATGAAGGTGTTACATGGCGGTCCTCAACTGGTTAAACAGTTCTCATACATGCACTTTAACTATGTATTTCGCGCCTTGCCTGCAACTCTGCTTTAACGTGATGTTTTTTAGTAATGAAAATCTAAATGGTAACCACCTTCTAACACTGACTTATTGCAGCTTAGTACTTGCTTCACATGTGCACTTTACTACACTTGGCTGAGTGTGAAGGCATTCCACTGTGCGCTGAGACATTGATTTCAGTTCATTTTGGCAGCAGGGCATATCAAGCTGATCCGACACACCTAGTGCAGCTTATTCAACATTATGTGGAGTTGTGCTATCGAGTACACGAGTCTCTGGCATCAGTACCAGACGCAAGTGAATAAAACCATTTCTTCTTGACGTTTCTCTGGAGCAGACTGTAGGCAAATGTCTGCAGAGCAGCTGTGCTCCACAAAGGGTTCTGCAACCCTTACCAGAAAGGATCAGCGCCAATCGCCTTGCGCTCAGAGAGCTGAAATCAAAGTGTCACAGATCTGTAGACCAATACATATGTAAAGGAGTTGACTTTTCATTTAGCCCAGTGGAGGGCGCTCACCTCAATCACCTACGCATGTGTAGGTACATTTAAATGTATAATTTGTCTATCTGCAAACTACTGAAAAGCTGAAGAAAACACTGCTAATTCAATTAAATCTGATTTTATTGTCATCTGCATGTCATTAGACAGCTTTGACTTCACTACGTGTCCTGTAAACACAACAATAAATCTCTCCAAAGTAAAGAAAATCCCTCTTTGAGGCCCCGTACACACGTCCGAGGAACTCGACGTGCCAAACACATCGAGCTCCTCGTCGAGTTCAGTGTGGAAGCCGCCGAGGATCTCGGCGGGCCGACTTTCCTCATTGAACAACGAGGAACTAGAGAACATGTTCTCTTTTCGGCCCGACGAGTTCCTCGTCGGCTTCCTCGCTGAAAAGTGTACACACGACCGAGTTTCTCGGCAGAATCCAGCTCCGATCGAGTTTCTGGCTGAATTCTGCCGAGAAACTCGGTCGTGTGTATGGGGCCTGAGAGTTTCACTGGAACTTCACTCCCTCTTAAAAGATTTCCATTCTAATCCTGCTCTGAAGCTCACAAGGGTTGACTTACTAAAAGCAAATAGACTGTTCACTTTGGAAGGGAATTTCCCGCAGAGCTTAACCACTTGCCAACCAGCCGCCGTCATTATACTGCGGCAGGTCGGCAAGTTCACGCAAATTGCAGTAGCAGTACATCGGCACCTGCTGCACGACGGGGGACACGATGCACGTGGCCGGCGGACACAATGTCCACCGGCCATGAGTAATCGCGGGCACAAGAGCCAGAATGGGGATTTGTGTGTGTGTAGACCCCCCAATTCTGTCAATTGAAATCCCCATTCAGTCAAGAGAGGAGAGACAGATCGCGTGTTCCTAGTAAGTAGGAACAGCGATCTGGCTCCTCCTCTAGTAAGCCGCATCCCCACACAGATTTATATAGAAGCCTCTCAGTAACGAAAATAAATACAAAATTAAAGTACTAAGCATAAGTTTGAATAGAGATAGGGTTTGTTGGGACCCCAGAGGCCCAAAAAAGCCAGGGAGGTAAGTAGGGGCAGGGGGACTATAGCGGTACTAGGTAAGTGAGTTAAGAAGAGAAATGTAATAGAGGTAAAAAATGAATAAATTTATTGAAAGTAACATAAAAAAATAGGGAATACACAGTTTTATAAAATACATCAGCAGTAATGTAAAACAGACAGATTATACAACTGGCCAACTCATCACCGAGGTGGTATGGGACCCTGATCAGAGGGTGGCGGTGGAGCGAAGCGGGTCATATAAGTCAGGATCTCTACTAGTTTCGCTACTGTAGTAGCTTCGTCAGGAGATATTATTCTGTGCACAAGAAATCCACTCGTTGGGGGAGCATGGGTCAAGCATGGAGAAGGATTCTCACACGGAGGTTTAGTTGGTAAAATTGCCCCAGCACAGAGAGGACCTGTGGTGACTGTGTGAAGGTATTGAAGGTTAAAGGGCCCTGGGACCTATCTGGTAATAGGCGGCAGTTACTATAAGAGCTGTGTACAAGGCAGGAGGTGACCGGTTAGGGTATAGCAGCAGCGGAGAGGTAATTTGAACAGAGACCGCTTGTTGTAGGTAGGACATCAAGCGTGTCCCACCTATTAACCTTCAATCCCTTCACACAGTCACCACAGGTCCTCTCTGTGCTGGAGCAATTTTACCAACTAAACCTCCGTGTGAGAATCCTTCTCCACGCTGGACTCATGCTCCCCCAACGAGTGGATTTCTTGTGCACAGAATAATATCTCCTGACAAAGCTACTACAGTAGCGAAACTAGTAGAGATGAGATCCTGACTTATATGACCCGCTTCGCTCCACCGCCACCCTCTGATCAGCATCCTCACACAGTTAGAAACACCTAGCAGGGAACACATTTACCCCTAGTGTCAGCCCCTTCCCTAGCAGTGACATTTACACAGTAATCAGTGTATTTGTATAGCACTGATCGCTGTATAAATGTCAATGATCCCAAAAATGTATCAAAATTGTCCGATCTGTCCGCCGCAATGTTACAGTCCCGATAAAAATTGCAGCTAGACACCATTACTAGTAAAAAAAAAAATAATAATAAAAATGCCATAAATCTATTCCCTATTTTGAAGACCCTATAACTTTTGTGCAAACCAATCAATATACGCTTATTGTGATATGTTTTACCAAAGATATGTAGAAGAATATATATCGGTCTAAACTGAGGAAGAATTTTTTTTGGGGGGGGGGATATTTATTATAGCAAAAAATATAAAATATCGCTTTTTTTTTTTCAAAATTGTCGCTCTTTTTTTTATAGCACAAAAAATGAAAACTGCAGAGGTAGTCAAATAACACCAAAAGAAAGCTCTTTTTGTAGGAAAAAAAGTACATAAATTTGGTTTGGGTACAGTGCGCAATTGTCAGTTAAAGCGACACAGTGCCGTATTGCAAAAAATGGCCTGGTCATTAAGGGGGAAATTGTTCCGGTCCTTAAGTGGTTAAAGGAAAGTATTTTTTTTTCATTGGCCAATCATACTTACCTAGGTGGATGCAGCATCGGTCTGATGCTGCATCTGTCCCCCGTCGTCTCTGCACTGAGAACTGAGCCACCGTACACCACTGATGGCTCAATTCTCACAGCTTCCCAAATGGGGAGCTGCAGCCTGTCAATCAGCATCTCTCCTGCTCTGCTCCTCCATGCTCTATGGAGCACTGAGCTGTGAAGGTTCGGGGAGCAGATCCTTCTCAATGTTTCCCAATGAGTCTGTGTAGAGGCGGGTATGTCCATTTCCTCCACTCAGATCTCAGATTACACTCAGCTATCCTCGGTGGGCTGTGCATTGTGTGACATCAGATTCTCACCCCCTGCTCCTGACAGATGAAAGAAGATGTTAACACTTTTCTGCAATTTTGAAGGGGTGTTGGGAAGAAAATACTGCAGACAGGGCAGCCATCACAAATTTTGGGGCCCCTTATACAGCTTTAGGCAGGAACCGGGGGGGGGGGGGTGTGCTGACAAAAACCAAGTGGAATTGTAATCTCTTCTCTCCTGACGCAAGCTAATAAGCAGGGGGGGGGGGGGCGGGGGACCATCAGGCCCCTTACAAGTGGAATGCAAAAATAAATAAAAGATAAAAAAAACGGGAGAGGGGCCCTGGGTGTAATGCAAAAAAAAATGGGAGGGGGGCAGCCGGGCCTGTAAGGGCCCCTGGGGACCATCGGACCCCTTACAGATGTAATGCAAATAAATAAATAAAAATTTAATAAAACGGGAGGGCTGCCAGCAAGGCCCCTGGGGACCATCGGGCCCCTTACAGGTGTAATGCCTATACCCCCCTGATGGCGGCCCTGACTGCAGATAAACCAGTAAAACCTATGTAGGAGGATTTGCTTAATTTTTGTGTATCATCTGAGGCTAGTTACTTCACTGGGTATATGTAAGGGTTTATAACCACTTTAAGTATGCCTGTGTGAGTGAAGCCTTAAACCATCATGCCCTCTTCAGTCTTTCCCCAATCTCATAGCATCTATCTGATGATAATGTACAAAGGGCTATACAAATTCAAATGGCCCCTGGTCCCTGGACCACATGTTGCCATCTTTCAGCAAATTTAGCTTTGTCAGGGATTAAACAACAATGTTTAACTTGGCTACAGATTGAATTAAAAACTGATGATGACTGTGATGACTGACATACCCTTAATTTTGTTCTAACAAAACCTCATACAACACTTGCAAGTAGGTCTACAAATATTTACTTTACTCTGCAAAAAGAACTTCTCACTATATTAATATTGTGGTCTTTTTAGTTTTTAACTACGTAAGCTCCACTAATAATAAGTCGACATCCTGGTGAAACAGGCCTGAACTCTAGGCAAAATGCCTTTAAAGATAAAATACATATAAGGGAGCTGTTTTATCTCCCAATGTATTTATATTGCTGTCCATCCAGTCCTGAGATTTACACAGCTCTGCCCCACAGCCCTGGGTGACAGGCCAGGATACCTGCTCTTACTCTAGTGCAGTTCATTAAAAATTATAGGACTCCTCCCCGCCTCCACCCTTTGACTGTAATGTGATAGGAGAAGCAGTAGAATGATTAGCTCATCTATCTGTCACTCTGATTTCTCCATCTATCAGCATGACTCTTACACTGCAGTACCACAGATTGGCTCCTAGTGCCACTTATTCCTATGGGCTCCTGTCAAAAAGACAGCTTTTACAGGCATTTTACTTTTTCTTCTGCCTCTAGGCGCCCTTTTGTGTTAGCCTATGTGTCCATGCACACATATGCGTTGCAGGCGTTTAAAGAAAAAAAAAAACATCATTTGCGCATTGAGGAGAGGAGCAGAAAAATACAAACAGTGCTCCTAAATGCCTGTAAATGTGCCTTAATGCTAGACACATTTAGCGCTTGCGCATTTACTCATTGCAATGTCCAGAATAAATGAATATGGTCAATGGAATGAAGGGACGCCCAAGTGCTTGATGTGCCTGAATGCGGCTGCATTCACATCTAGGCGTACAAAATCGCGGCGTTTTGTCCCCCGAATTGCGGCGACAAATAGCGGCGTTTTGTACCGCAATTTGCGGCGACAAAACGTCACGATTGTCCGCCTAGATGTGCCCCATGTACTCCCTCATCCCGGGATCCTCCATAAACACCCTCCAAAGTACAATGGAAGGTGGCCCGGCCGGGTGAGCTGACACACACACCCCGATATGTGTCCCGGACCCCGGAGAAGTATCGGGAACCGAGCCGGGAGCCCCCCTCCTCCTCCACACACAAAGAACTCGGCGCCTCGTCCGCCTCACAATATGCGGGAAACTTCTCCAACTACCTGAACTCTCCTCCGTCCTCCCCCCGCCAAGGTGTGCTCGTTGGATCCGTCCCGTACAAAAGCCTCCGCCTGGGAACAGTCCAAACTGCGAGCCGGGGGGAGTCTTCGGTACCAATGAGTGGTCCTTGCGCTCCCTTTCACCATCTATGGAGATGCCCTATGCCGAACGCCGAAAGCCGCCTGAAAAAAAGGTCCGGGACCTTTTTTCAGGCGTTCGGCGTGGAGATGTGAACCATCTCCATAGAGGGCAATGTGTTTTCATCCCTCTGGCGGCAGCGGCGTCACACTACAGGCGACAAAACGCCTAGGTGTGAATGGGGACTAAATGCGTTGGAACAGGGGGAGCTAGGGAGGAGGTGGAATCCTTATGAGTAGGGCTCCAAAAGGATGAAGCTAAAAGGGAAAATAATACTGGGAGTACTATAGGCCCCCTAACCTAAGGGAGGAGGGGGTGACAGACCTCCTATCACAATTTGGATTAACAGCAAGAATGGGAAGGGTTATCATAATGGGGGATTTTATTTATCCAGACAGAGACTGGGAGGAGGGAGCCACGCATTCATCTAAGGCTCGCCAGTTCCTAAATGTTTTGCAGGACAATTTTATGGGTCAGATGGTAGACGCGCCAAATAGAAATAAAGCGTTACTGGATCTACTGATTACCAACAATACAGACGTGATCAAGAATGTGGAAATACGGAGAAATATAGGTAACAGGGATCACAGGTTAACTGGCTTTAGTATAAATCACAGAAATAGGAAACATAAGGGGAATACAAAGACACTGAATTTCAAAAGAGCCAAATTCCTTTACCACTTCCCGCCCGGTCAATAGCATATTGACGTCCGGGAAGTGGTTGTATTATCCTGACTGGATGTCTATTGCCGTCCTGCAGGATAACAGCCGCGCATCGCGGCGATCGGTGGTGTGGTGTGTCAGTCTGACACACTGCAACATGGATCTCAGTAAAGAGCCTCCGGCGGAGGCTCTTTACCACGTGATCCGCCGTGTCCAATCACGGCTGATCACGATGTAAACAGGAAGAGCCGTTGATCGGCTCTTCCTCACTCGTGTCTGACAGACGCGAGTAGAGGAGAGCCGATCTGCGGCTCTCCTAACAGGGGGGGTTTGCGCTGATTGTTTATCAGCGCATCCCCCCCTCGGATGCCCACACTGGACCACCAGGAAGCTGCCCAGGACCACCAGGGAAGCACCCAACATGTGGATGGCCAGGTAAGTCCCCATGGCCATCCACATGTATACACAACATATGCCAATCAGTGCCCACAAATGGGCACTGACTGGCACCATCATGGCACAAACACAATATCTGATGTCCAGCAATGCCACCCACCAGTGTCCATCAGTGCCACCTATCAGTGCTCATCTGTGCCCATCTGTGCCCATCAGTGCCCACCTATCATTGCCAATCCATGCCACCTATCAGTGCCACCCATAGTACCCATCAGTGCCAGCAATGAGTGCCCATCAGTGCCGCCTATGAATGCCCATCAGTGCCACTTATGAGTGCCCATCAGTGCCGCAAACCAGTGCCACCTATTAGTGCCCATCAGTGCCACCTATCAGTGCCCATCATCAGTGCTGCCTTATCGGTGCCCGTCAGTGCCGCCTTATCAGTGCCCGTCAGTGCCGCCTTATCGGTGCCCGTCAGTGCAGCCATATCAGTGCCGTCATTGAAGAAGAAAAGGTACTTATTTACAAAATTACTTATTTACAGAAACAAAGAAAAACTTAGTTTTTTCAAAATTTTTGCTCTTTTTTTATTTGTTGCACAAAAAATAAAAATCGCAAGGGGTGATCAAATATGACCAAAAGATAGCTCTATTTGTGGGAACAAAATGATAAAAAAATTGTTTGGGTACAGTGTAGCATGACCGCACAATTGTCATTCAAATTGCGACAACGCTGAAAGCTGAAAATTGGCTTGGGTAGGAAGGTATGCAAGTGCCTGGTATGGAAGTGGTTAAACTACGAACATTCCTAAAAGGCAAATATTTGGATAAAATTTTAGGAACAAAGAACAGCTTTAAGAGCATATTCAATCAGGGCATTAGCCAATGTATCCTGTTGGGTAATACATTTAAAAGAGTCCTGAATGGCTTAACTCCAATGTAAAAATTCATATAAAAGCAAAGGAGAAGGCCTTCAAAAAATACGAGGTTGAGGGATCATCATCAGCATTCAGACTTTATAAAGAATGCAACAAGAAATGTAAGGGTGCAATTAGGGCTGCTAAGATAGAACATGAAAGACACACAGTGGAGGAGAGCAAAAAAAATCCCAAGAAATTCTTTAAGTATGTAAACAGTAAAAAAGGGAATACATAAAGAATGAGGAAGGACATATATATGAATTTATTCTCGTCCTCAATCTTTACAAGGTAATCGGGGGGCTTCAGTAACCAATACTGCAGTGTTTGTCCTCATGACACATCACAGGAAGCACCTCCATGGTTAACAGAGGACATAATTACAATTTGACTTGGGAAACTTAACACTTAAGGACCGCCGCACGACGATATACGTCGACAGAATAGCACGACTGGGCACAAGGGCATACATGTACATCCCCTATAAGAACCCAGCCGTGGAATGCGAGCGCGCCATCGCCGGCGCGCTCGCGACCCAGTCCGAAGCTCCGTGACCACACCCACGAAACCCGCGCACCCGATTGCCACCGGTGTCCCGCGATCGGGTCACAGGAGCTAAAGAACGGGGAGAGGTGAGTGTAAACAAACCTTCCCTGTTCTTCTCTGTGGAAGTCAGTGATTGTCTGTTCCCTGTAATAGGGAACGATGATCAGTGACATCACATGCCCAGCCACGCCTCCCTACAGTAAGAAACACGCATGAGGTCACACTTAACCACTACAGCGCCCCCTAGTGCTTAACCCCTTCTCTGCCATTGTCATTTTTACAGTAACAGTGCATTTTTATAGCACTTTTCGCTGTGAAAATGACAATGGTCCCAAAAATGTGTCAAAAGTGTCCAATGTGTCCGCCATAATGTCGCAGTCATGAAAAAAATCGCTGATCGACGACATTACTAGTAAAAAAAAAAATATTAATAAAAATGCCATAAAACTATCCCCTATTTTGTAAACGCTATAACTTTTGCGCAAACCAATCAATAAACGCTTATTGCGATTTTTTTACCAAAAATATGTAGAAAAATACGTATCATCCTAAACTGAGGGTAAAAGTTTTTTTTATATATTTTTTGGGGATATTTATTATAGCAAAAAGTAAAAAAATATAGATTTTTTTTAAATTGTTGATATATTTTTGTTTATAGCGCAAAAAATAAAAAACACAGAGGTGATCAAATACCACCAAAAGAAAGCTTTATTTGTGGGGGAAAAAGGGACGCCAATTTTGTTTGGGAGCCACGTCGCACGACCGCACAATTGTCAGTAAATGTGACGCATTGGCGAATCGCAAAGAGGGACCAGGTCCTTAACCTGCATAATGGTCCGGGTCTTAACTGGTTAATAAATCACCATGTCCAGATGGCTTGCACCCGAGGGTACTTAGGGAACCCAGTCAAATAATTGCCAGACCATTGTTCCTAATTTTTACTGACAGTCTACTGACTGGAGTGGTACCAGCTGATTGGAGAAAAGCCAATGTAGCACCAATAATTAAACTGGCCCAAAATACATCCATGGGAATTACAGGCCAGTTAGCCTAACATCAATAGTATGTAAGCTCTTGGAGGGGACGATAAGGGACTATATACAAGATTTAGTAATGAGAACAGTATCATTAGCAGTTAATAGAAGCCATTCTATTAACCTTCTATGATGAGGTGAGTTGCCTTCTAGATAAAAGAAGGCCCGTAGACGTGGTGTATCTGGATTTTGCAAAAGCATTTGACACAGTTCCCCATAAATATTTACTGTACAAAATAAGGTCCATTGGCATGGACCATAGGGTGAGTACATGGATTGAAAACTGGCTACAATGGTGAGTTCAGAGGGTGGTGATAAATGGGAAGTACTCGGAATGGTCAGGAGTGGGTAGTGGGGTCCCCCAGTTTTCTGTGCTGGGACCAATCCTGTTTAATTTGTTCAAAAATGACCTGGAGGATGGGGTAAACAGTTCAATCTCTGTATTTGCAGACTATACTAAGCTAAGCAGGGCAATAACTTCTCTGCAGGATGTGGAAACCTTGCAAAAAGATCTGAAGAAATTAGTGGGGTGGCCAACTACATGGCAAATGAGGATCAATGTAGAACATTTTAAAATAATGCATTTGGGTGGCAAAAATATGAATGCAATCTATACACTGGAGGGAGAACCTCTGGGGAAATCTAGGATAGAAAAGGACCTGGGGGTTCTAATAGATGATAGGCTCAGCAATGGCATGTAATGCAAAGCTGCTGCTAACAAAGCAAACAGAATATTGGCATGCATTAAAAAGGGGATTAACTCCAGAGATAAAAGGATAATTCTCCCACTCTACAAGACTCTGGTCTGGCTGCATCTAGAGTATGCTGTCCAGTTCTGGGCACTAGTCCTCAGGAAGTATCTACTGGAAATGGAGTACAAAGAAGGGCAACAAAGCTAATAAAGGGTCTGGAGGATATTAGTTATGAAGAAAGTTTGCGAGCACTGAACTTATTCTCTGGAGAAGAGACACTTGAGAGGGGATATGATTTCAATTTACAAATACCGTACTGGTGATCCCACAAAAGGGATAAAACTTTTTTGCGGAAGGGAGTTTAACAAGACACATGGCCACTCATTAAAATGAGAAGATAAGAGGTTTAACCTTAAACTATGTAGAGGTTTTTTTACTGTAAGGCCCCATACACACGATAGAATTTATCCGCAGATACGGTTCAGCGGACCGTATCCGCGGATAAATCCTCTCTAAGATTTCAGAGGATTTCAATGCGATGGCGTGTACACACCATCGCATTGAAATCCGCGCTGAAATCCTCTGCCGATGACGTGTCGCGCCGTCGCCGCTATTATGACGCGGCGACGGGCGCGACGCTGTCATATAAGGAATTCCACGCATGCGTCTATTCATTACGGCGCGTGCGGGGAATCCCTTTGGACGGATGGATCCGGTAAGTCTGTACAGACGAGCGGATCCATCCGTTGGAATGGATTCCAGCAGATAGATATTCTGTGCATGTCGACAAATATTTATCTGCTGGAAATCCATTCCAGGGGAGATTTATCTGCGGATAGATATCCGACGGAGTGTACACACCATAGGATCTATCCGCAGAAACCCATTTGATGGGATTTATCTGCGGATAGATTCTATGGTGTGTATGGGGCCTAAGAGCAGCTAGGATGTGGAACCTTCCACAGGCGGTGGTCTCAGTGGGGAGCATCGTTAGTTTAAAAAACTATTAGATAAGCACCTGAACGACCACAACATACAGGGATATACAATGTAATACTGACATATAATCACACACATAGGTTGGACTTGATGGACTTGTGTCTTTTTTCAACCTCACCTATTATGTAACTATGTAGTGGAGGTAAGACAGTAAGGACCTAGTAGAGGGAGTTTCAGCTTATAGTGTACTGTAGATGTCAGGGAGGTTATTTTTGTGAACTCATTTTTTGACATCAGGAGATTAAAAAATACTCTGGTGTCTATAATGCAGTCTAGGAAATAAAAGTATGTGACACATTGCAGGTATTATTCACGACAGCTCTTTGAATACTGAAAAATTTACGCAGCTATTTTTTTTACTAAATCGACCTCACCAATTTCTTCTGACAGGTTGAACAAAATAAATCTAACAAATTTCTCCATCCACACTAAAGCCTAGTACACACGGGCCGAATGCCGGGTGACATTAGCGTGTTCAGTAAAAACCGTCCGACATGATGCCTGTTCGGCTGGCTTCTGTAGGACAAGCATGCTGTAAAACCAGAAGCCGGCTGGCTCCCAATCAGCTGACCGGAGTGTTGTGGTGGAGGGCCATCCTCCTGTCAGAATGCAATAGCTCAGTGGGGAGATTGGTGTACTAACATCGGATTGTTAGTACAGCGGCTCAGACCTGAGCTGTCAACTGATAGTCTGTACTAGGCTTATACAATGTGGATGGTGAAATATCCCCTGACGGCTTTTGTATTTTGACAGCTGGCTTCCTAATGATAGGGCTACTGCTTCTTTTGCTGTAGGAAGAGATTGGTGAATGGGAGTTTCCTTGGTCTCCTCTGCCGTGCTTAACCCATTTGCTTTTAGTGTGGTTGTAGGTCGCCAAAAAATAAATAAAAACATCTCTGTTGGAACAAAGCTGTAATACAGACTCAGTTAATGATCAAGATCTGTTCATATGACTTGGTCATTAGGCAAATTGGTCAATAAGTGTGGAGCCACCCCTCTGATAAGTCAAGCATAGTGTACTGGTGGTGGGTTTGTGTTGACCATCTTTAACCACTTAACCCCCGAACCATATTGCTGGTCAAAGACCAGAGCACTTTTTGCGTTTCGACACTGCGTCATTTTAACTGACAATTGCGCGGTCATGCGATGTGGCTCCCAAACAAAATTTCCCCACAAATAGAGCTTTCTTTTGGTGGTATTTGATCACAAAAAATAGAGCGACAATTTTGAAAAAAATTTATATTTTTTACTTTTTGCTATAATAAATATCCCCCAAAAATATATATAAAAAAAACGTTTTTTTTTCCCTCAGTTTAGGCCGATACGTATTCTTCTACATATTTTTCTTAAAAAAAATCGCAATAAGCTTTTATTGATTGGGTTGCGCAAAAGTTATAGCGTTTACAAAATGGGGGGTATTTTTATGGCATTTTTATTAATTTTTTTTTTTACTAGTAATGGCGGCGATCAGCGTTTTTTTTTTTAGTACTGTGACATTATGGCGGACACTTCGGACACTTTTGACACATTTTTGGGACCATTGGCATTTTTATAGCGATCAGTGCTATAAAAATGCATTGGATTACTTTAAGAATGCCACTGGCAGTTAAGGGGGTTAACACTAGGGGGCGGGGGAAGGGGTTAAGTATGTTCCCTGGATGTGTTCTAACTGTAGGGGGGGTGGCCTCACTAGGGGAAATGACTGATCTTCTGTTCATACGCGCACAAGCCCCTAGTGGCCTGCGCGAGAGCTACGTGCTCTCGCGCAGGGGAGCCGACTTGCCGCCGTAAAACGACGGCGGCTGGTCGGCAAGTTGTTAAATAATGTTTTAATCCTTTTTGCCAATGCCTTGTACTATCTAGTGTACAATAAACTGACCCCAAAGAAAGTGTGAACTGAGATGAGATGCTTGACATTGAAATGCCATGCTGCTGTTTCCACGATCAAAGTTCTCGTCCAGTGTACAATACTGACTGGTTGGAGAGGTGGTCATAAGTCTGGATGGTCATTAAACTGGTAGGTTATTATTTGAGGAGTGTCAGTACAAAAGATACTAGTTGTACAGAAGTCTGACAGCCCTGATCTATCATATCTATGGTGATGAACAGGTTACAGGAGAACTTCAGAGAGGACAAAATAATAAGAACACTTTCATAATATTAACGCAGCTAAACAAATGCTGCTTGTGGCACAAAGGGAGGAAGGTCTGTGCCGAGCAATGGGGTTGTCACTCTCCACAACTTTTTTACTGAGATTGAATAATTTACTGACTAAGCACATTTGTTATGGAAAACCTCATATATCAAAGAAACTAGACATGTGCATTCCTGTTCGTAACAAATGGATTTTTGTACGAATTTGTTAGTTTTCGTACATTCGTAACAAATCGAGCATACGAAAAGCTGAAAGAACCAAAATACGAAAATTACGGAATTACGAATAAGCAAAATAACGAACAAGCGAAAATACGAACGTATGATTGGACAATCTTACTAAAATACGAAACACCGAAAAAGCAAAAGAACGAAAATTACATCTATAACGAACGATTTGCATTCCGTATTTTAAATCCTTTGTCTGTTCGTATTTTCATTCGTATGTTCGTATTTTTATTTGTGTGTTTTGTAAATCCGTTCCTTTGTCTGTTCGTAAATTTGTGTACTTGTATTGTTCTTTCGAATGGGCCCTGGGCAGGGCCGGATTACAGACAAGGCCAACAAGGCCAGGCCTCGGGGCGGCAGTGGGTGCAGGGGCGGCACTGTGGCTGAGAGGAGAGGACACTTTCACTTTCATTTCGGGAGTTCCCCCTGTCATGCGGATGGTGAGAGGAGAGAAAACAGAGGGAAGAGGAGGCGAGATGGTTCTCGGCACCAGCACCCCTCCTCCCGGTTATCAGTGCCATTTTGTCATTTTTGGCAGTAGCACCCCCCAATGCTCAATGTCATTTTTGGCAGCAACACCCCCCAGGTTCTCAGTGTCATTTTCGGCAGTACCAATCCCAGTCCCCCACCCCCCCTCCGCTTCTCAATGCATCTCAGTATCCTGCCGAAAAAGTCCCCCGGCGGATAATGTCCCCCCTGTACTGTGTAGACGAGGGCGGCATTGAAGGACCCGGCCTTGGGGCAGCAAAGGAAGTAAATCCATTGTACAAATCACATTCTACAGTGTAAAGCCTCGTACACATGATCAGACTTCAAACAAAATTTTCCGTGGATTTTTGTCTGAAGGGAGTTGGACCGAAAAAATTTGTTTGATAGAGCGTACACACAGTCGGATTTTTTGGAAAACGCTCATTTTGACGTTTGTTGGCAAAAAGTCCGAACGTGTGTACGGGGCTTAAGAGAAAGTATATCTTAATATGGATTAGCCGCGTGTTGCTATGTATTTACGAAAGTACAAAATTACAAACCATTAAACAAATGCAGATTCTTAAAGGGAACGTATATATACGTCCTTTTGCACAGCCGTGCCATTCTGCCAACGTATTTAGTCGTGCGGTGGTCGGCAAGCGGTTAAAAAATATCCTTTGTCCTGAGATTTATGTGTGCCTGTGCTTGTGGAACAGAAAATAATGAGTGTTTTGTGGGTTTAAGGACTATTCTTTAGGTGTGCATCATATATAATGATTAGGCCCATCCTTTTACACACAGCTCTCCCCGTTCTTCAGCTCCGGGGACTGATCGTGGGACTCCAGCGGCGATCGTGTCCGCGAGTCCCGGTCATGGAGCTTCGGACCGGGTTGCGGGAGCGCGACCGCGACCCACGGCTGGGTACTAGTACAGGACGTACCTGTAAGTGGATGTGCCCAGCCGTGCCATTCTGCCGATGTATATGTGCAGGAGGCGGTCCTTAAGTGGTTAACCCGTTCACTTTCAGTGTGGTTGACAGATTACATTGACAGATCCCCCTCCTGGCTCTGAGGAGCTCTGAGGAGCGATCGCGGGTCGCCAACTGGCCACGCGCATCAGCTTCAGCGGCGCGCCCCCTATAACTCTTAAAGCGGCCAACATACACCTACGGCAGTTTGTGCAGCCGTGCCAACCTGCCGCAGTATAATGACAGCGGCTGGTTGGCAAGCAGTTAAAGGATAAGGTCATCTTTGAAACATGTTACCTGTTACACCTGTATTT
Organism: Rana temporaria; assembly: GCF_905171775.1. Taxonomy (NCBI): domain Eukaryota; kingdom Metazoa; phylum Chordata; class Amphibia; order Anura; family Ranidae; genus Rana; species Rana temporaria. The sequence goes on from NC_053492.1 coordinate 74,723,139, forward strand.
AGGGTGTAACAGGTAACATGTTCCAACACCCCAACCATAACCTCCTGACTGCCTCTCCCCCGTAGCTGCTGTCACATTTGAAATAGGCACAGCCATGAGGGACTCCATCTGCTTAGCTGCATCATTCATTCACAGCGATCTGTTAAATAATCAACTACAAGTCCTGCCTGCCATAATGTCTGATGGATTGTAGTTGCCAATGAACTGCGAGGGCGATGATGACCACACTCTTAGCCCATTTACACATCCTCCAGCTTTCTAACAGAAAGCCTATACAGAGGTATGGGCAGAAAGCTGTAGGACATGTCTGCAGAAGCCTGACATTGCACTCATGATCCTGTAATCACAGATGCAATGCTTTGATAACTGCACCATGCAATGTGCATTTATTATTTTTCCTTTGATGGTAAACCTTAGCCTTTAACCCATTCACAGACAGTTTTGAACAGAAAATATATCTGTATATCTGTAAAAAAAATTGATGGTTAGTGTAACAGAATGACCCGGGACAAACAGAGACTTTGTAAGGATGAGGGGTACTCCTGTACCGGCATCACCAAGGAGTCTTATGTCTAGGGTCACCTTATGTCCTATAGGGCCATAGGGTGACTGAGAAATGATATCCTAAATTACAGGACAGGGGACATTAATAATAATTCATGGTTGCAGGATGTCTTGAGATATCACAAGTTGTTGGCTTATTCAATGTGAGGACACATTCTTTTGAAAGGTGTTAATTGCATCTACTCCTAGACATTTCATTGTCCATTGTGTAAAGGTGTTAATTCAGGTCTGCTTCTAGACCTTTCCACAGTGTGATAACACGGTTTAAAGCCTATTGATGCCCAGGTGTAACTACCTGTCTGTCGGAGACAGAACGTCTGTCTAAAGATGTGGAACTCATTGTGTGATGGTATTTTGTGTGAATTCTATTGATAAAAGTATGTGATTGAAGCCCCATGGTGTGAAGGGGGGTGGAGATTTCAGTGTCCCTTTGATTACGGTCACCTGCTTGTAACTGCATAAAAAGCTGAGAAGAAACCATTAAAGCAGTCTTCATTTTGAAACCAGAAAGCACAGAGCTGTATCTCGTCTTATTCTGGGAAATGGGATGGATCGGGTCCTGTTGGTTGGAGTGTCAATAAGCTGTCGTGGGTGGAATGGAATATCGTGAACGGATTTAACCCCCTGTCCCATTTGGGGTTCTGTTACAGTTAGTATCCCAGGCTAGGGACCACCCTGAAGACTCCTCCTTTGTCTCACATCAGCTCTTCTTGATCAGACTTCATAGGAGGTCAACATCAACTACAACCTCTCCAACCCGTAAAGGTCAATTGAACTTTCATTGGAAACCAGCTAATACATTTTAGGTATTTTAAAACACTAGTGTTCAGAGTCACACAGTTGGCTTTCTTTAGAAAGCAGCCATGGCCTGAGCACAAACGTCTGAGCTTGGCCAGTGTGCTGTAGAAAAGGAATGTAGCTGTAGAAGCAGTGGTCTCTGTGCAGAGGTCCATCATGTCTCCTGCTGAATCAGTTTTGCAAAGATCATACTCCGTTCTTAATGGATAACTCTAGGTCTACCTCTGCAGGGAGAGCACTGCTTTCACACAGAAAGCAAGAAGCATCTCTACTGGCAGGGGACAGGTTGTAGTTTTCTGGCTGTGGCTGATTTAAAAAGAAGAGGAACAATATGACTTTGAAAACATTTGGTTTTGATGCACCTGGAATGTATTTAGGTAATTTCAGATGATAGGTCAATTGTGCTTTAATAATAAAGCATTGGTTCTGTGTTATTCTCATATGCAAACAGATTGTCTATGTTCAATTGGCCTGAACTAAGACCCTTAAAATTCCCTGGCCCAATATCTTTTACGTAGTGAATGGTCTACACCAGTGGTTCTCAACCTCAGTCCTCAAATACCCCTAATGGGCCATGTTTTCAGGTTTTCCTATACTTTGCACAGCTGCTTTAAATCAATATAAATGACATGTTATTGATAAGAGCTATTTTATCTATGGGAAGTTCCCAAAATAAGGCCGTTGGGGGTATTTGAGGACTGAGGTTGAGAACCACTGGTCTACACTACTGTGTAACAAAAAACTTGAATTTCTGAAATACGAATATAAAGTTTAAAATAGATTTACTGCCACTAACACTGTTTAGTTTACCAGGACCCATGTATTATGTGTGTATATGTATAACATTTAGTATTTGCTTACTGCGTAGTCTACAGTTAATGCGAACCATAAATACAGTTTATATAGTTAAACTGCACTTCACTAGACTTTAACAGTACATGTTCAACTGGAACCCAATCAAGAGTAGCTTATAACATAAGAGCACACTTGTGGATTTTAAAACCTATTTTGAGAGTGACTTACTTTTGGAGGCACTAAAAAGGTAACCATGCAGGTCAAAACAAACAATGCATTCTGTAATCACTCATCCAAGGCATTGCACATAATCACAAAAGAAACTTGAGCATTATTAAACACATTGTGTACTATACTAAATAATGTTGGGAAAACATATGACTATTAATATTGCATATGAAATATTAAGCACAATAAACAAGCTGACGTATTCGTAGCAGACTGCCAATTGTAAAGCAAATACCTTTTCTTGGCTCAAAAACAGCATGGCATAAATTCAAAAGTAAAAAAAAAAAACATTGGGCCCTAGCATAAAAATTTGTGTACTTCTGAACAAGTTTTATTTTAATCCGAAGGTTCAAACCTGTTTTAGATTTCAGTGGGAACGTAGTTTACCATTCAAGTACTTTTCATTCCTACTTTTTAAAATTGAATTAATTTTTAAATGCAACAAGGCCACAAAGCTTTGGATAAAGCGCAGTTGTGTATATTTTTGTTTCTAATATTTATTACATTTTAATGTTGGTTAGAAATGTATTTTGGCATAATTGGTTACAGAAGGGTTCTACGGTCTTTCTTTCTTTTTCTATAAGAGATTTTCAAGCAAAGTACCAAAAAAGTAATGACTTGAAAAACATATATTGGTTTGCAACTTCACATTTAAATTTGATTTAGATGCTACAAGAATAATAGTGTTTTTCTCCATATAGCTTAACATGTATAGAATATAAATATTATTTTCCGTAAGAAGAGTTTACAGAAAAAATAATTATCACAGATTAAAAATAGTATTTTTTACTCAACAACAAAAGGAAATTGTTATTCATTTTTTTTTTATCCTATGGTTTCTGTTCTGATATCCATTTATGACATCTGCCTGTTTTTCCATGATCCTTGTTATCAGCCTGTCCTGACATTTTGCCTGTTTCTCCAAGATCCTTTTTGTCTGCCTGACCTTTTGCCTGTTTCTCCATGATCATTGTTATTTTCCTGTTTCGCCATGATCATTGTTATTTGCCTGTTTCTCCATGATCACTGTTATTTGCCTGCCCTGACCCTTTGCCTATTTTTCCATGATCATTGTTATTTGTCTGCCCTGATCTTTTGCCTGTTTCTCCATGATCATTGTTATTTGCTTGCCCTGACCTTTTGACTATTTCTCCATGATCATTGTTATTTGCCTGCCCAGACCTTTTGCCCGTTTCTCCATGATTATTGTTATTTACCTGCCCTAGCCTTTTGCCTGTTTCTCCACAATCCTTGTTATCTGCCTTCCCTGACTTGTTGCCTTTTTCTCTATGATCCTTGTTATTTGCTTTCCCTGACCCTTTGCCTGTTTCTCCCCTATCCTTATTATCTATTTGTCCTGACCTTTTGCCCGTTTCTCCATGATTATTGTTACTTGCCTGCCCTGACCCTTTGCCTGTTCTCCACTATCCTTGTGATCTGTTTGTCCTGACCTTTTGCCTGTTTGACCATGATCTTGCCTGATGATTTCGTCCACACTTGTTTCTGCTTGCTGTCAGCCGTTGCCACTCCAAATGTAATCAAGGTCTGAAGCCTGGGGTCCATCCACAACAAAGCAAATTTTCGCTTACGGGATGCTATGGTGAACACCAAGCTGTTCCCAACATCCTGTTCTTGGCTTGCTTTAGGGCCCACATGAACCTGGTGACACAGTGGGTTCACTAACTCCATGGAATAGTAATAGAAAGATTGAATAGTTAAAGTGGCATTAAACCCACATAATTAAAAACAATTAATAAATGGTGTTCATACTCACTCATTCACTATATGAGATTTGTTTTCTGTATTCTGCAAAAAAACTGGTTGATCCTACTGTTCTCTATCTCCCTCTTCTTTCCATGTTCCCAGTGAAGTTGGGGATTTTGCAGTGTTTGCAGCTAGAGCACATGATCAGTTTTCAGTGAGTTTATATGCCAGGAAGTTTCCTCCCTATCACACCTGAGCAGCTCATATGACCCACATATGTGGGTGTACAGAGTGTGGTAAATGACAGCCCATGAATTTCCTCCTCCTTTATGCCCACTAACCAGCTAAACACAATGTGGGTGGGATATTACATCTTGATTGATATACAGTAGGATTAAGCTCCCTGTTATTCGAACACAGGCTGGGGGGCGTTATACAACCTGTTACTGGCAGAAATTCGCTCACACCATGTAATTACCAAAAATGAATAAAGATTTTATTTCAAATATATATTTGTAAAACAATTTAAAAAGGTTTATTGATATTAATTATTTATTTTTACTCTGTATTGCAATGCTGTTTTTTATTTTATTTTAACTGCTTCCAGTCTGAGCCTTTTCTGGCATTTTTTATTCACATATAACAAGCAGTGTATTTTGCTAGAAAACAAAACCCCCAAAAATTATATATGTACTAAAGCAGAGGCCCTAGAGAATAAGTTAGTGGGTTTTGCTAATTTTTTATGTCACAGTATTTCATAAATTTTATTGAAAAAAATCATTTTGTAAGATTTTAAAGATGAAGTTATGCCGAATAAATAGATACAAAACGTGTCAAGCACGGCAGTGCAACGGCAACAAATGACATACATTTTACTATTCATTGGCATCGCTTTAAAAGCTTTTACAGGTTACCACTTTAGATTAACAGAGGGGGTCTTGTACTAGAATTACTGGCCATGATCTGACGTTCGCAGTGATACCTCACATGTGTGGTGCGATCACTGTTTGGTTGCTTTCAGGACCAAAGCACAATTTTGCCTTTGCGTGCACGCACAGGAGAACCTGGGTACTTTAATTTTTTTATTTTTTATCTATTTATTTATATATTTTTTACACTGTTGCTTTAATTTATTTATTTTTTGGATCACTTTTATTGATGTCACAAGGAATGTAAACATCCTTGTGACAGCACTAGGCATGTGACAGGTTTTCTTTATTGAAAGAGCATTCTCGGTTTAAAAACAATGCCTGTGATGGTTTACGATTAAACCAAAAGTGCCTTCCAGCCAGCAGACAGAAAAGCCCAAGAGAGCCACATAAGGCGGCACGTCCCCTCCCACTGCTTGTAATAGCAATCGAGCGGCTGGTTATATACTGTGTATATATATATAATATATATATATTATATATATATATATATATATATCATGCAAAGTTGTGTTTATGTACAGTAGATATTTCTAGGGAGGGGCTCCAAAGCTTTCATCAGATTCTTAAAGGGATCCGTGACTCTCAAATAGGTTAAGAGCCACTGCTATTGAGAAAGAGTTATTCTAAGGCCCCATACACACGAGAGAATTTATCTGCGAATACGGTCCAGCGGACCGTTTCCGCGGATAAATCCTCTCGAGGATTTCGGCGGATTTTCATGCGATGGAGTGTACACACCATCGCATTGAAATCCGCGCCGAAATCCTCTGGCGATGACGTGTCGCGCCGTCGCCGCGATTATGACGCGGCGACGTGCGCGACGCTGTCATATAAGGAATTCCAGGCATGCGTCTAATCATTACGACGCATGCGGGGGATCCCTTCGGACGGATGGATCCGGTGAGTCTATACAGACCAGCGGATCCATCCGTTGGGATGGATTCCAGCAGATGGATTTGTTCTGCATGTCAGCGAATATTCGATCTGCTGGAATCCATCCCAGGGGAGAAATATCCGCAGAAACAGATCCGCTGGAGTGTACACACCATAGGATCTATCCGCTGAAACCCATTTGCTGGGATTTTTCAGCGGATGGATTCTATCGTGTGTACGGGGCCTAACATGTGAAACTTGAATGACCTATGTAAGTTAATAAAAACGTGTTGGGCAAGTTGAAATAGAGTTTTTTTTTTCATTTACAGTTTACTTTTATTGAGGAAATTTTTCTGTTACAATACAAAATCCATATACATATTAAAATCTTACATCCTCTTTTTCCTTCTGGTTCTTCTGTTTCTGTCATAGCTAGTGCATACCTCTCTGACAATTTGAAGATGCCCCATTTCTCCCAAGTTGCTCTATGTTTTTCCGCCCATCCCTGCTCACGGCTGCATAGGTATTCCATCTTACAAATGTAATCCACTCTCTGTAGCCTTTTATGGTTGGTTTCTCCACCTGTAACCATTTTTTTGGATCAGTCCTTTTGCAGCATTAAGCAGGGGTGGGATCAAAGTTTCCTTGTAAGTTGAAATAGAGTTAATGTGTCAGAGAATATAGTAGACCAGTACTGTGTGACTGCACAGAGGAGACCAACAATGTATGTAGTGAAATTAAAAGGTGTTTATTTACAAACATGTGAAGACAACCAGTGTGCAACAAATAGTATATACAATCAAGGGGAGGTACCGTATTCGTAAACAAAGCCAGGCTGAGGTCATACACAGGGGAAGTTAGCAAATGGGTGAGGATGGGAACACAACGGAGCAGGGAGCGGATGGATGGACAGGCTGCGGGGCAGGAATCCAAGGGGAACAGGAACCAAGGTAATCAGGCAAAAGGAAGGATAAGTCCAGGATGGGCTCAGGATAGGGATCAGAATTAGGGTCCAGATAGCAGGGTCAGGATAACAGGCTCAGGTCCGGAAGGTAGAACGATACCAGGGCGAGGTCTGCTTGAACTCGCCGGGTATTTGTAGAGGTGTGAAGTAATTGAGTTCAGGTCACACCTGAGCACAGTAAAGGCCGTCTGCTCCACACTGCCGGGGTCCATCCGCTGGTGGAGACCAGTACTGCGTCCCAAGGGTGATATAACACCAACAGGGAAAAGTTCTCCCGAAAGTTTGGAACTGTCAGGAGACACCTGCTGTTGAGATGCAGTACTGCAAGCCAGGTAATAAATAGCACCAGCGGATGGAACCTTTCCTGACATAATGCCTTTCCTGGCTCTTTGGTTTTGGTGGGTATTTCTCCGGGCCCGACCCACTGGTCCTGTGGTCCATGACACAGGAGAGAGGGAGGGTCACAAGAAAAGAGAGCTGAGAGGACCAGGGCCCGCTTCAGACCCGAAGCCCGTAAGGGAATGAGATTAGGTACAATAAGTACAATAGCTGCAAGGAGCAGCATGATGTTGTTCATCACTGCCTAGATGTAAAGCCATCTGAACCTGGGGTTCACCCTGAAGATACCAGCACTGGAGAATGCCTCCGAAGGACTTGCATATGCATGAGAGTGCCTCTGAAGGACTGTAATTGCTGGACTACATCTATGCAGGTATCACTCAAGCCTTTAGTTAAGAGTAGGGTTGTAAGAATAACCTTGCATATGTATGTTGGACTGTGTAATGTTCAATTTGTGCACTTTTGCTACGTAAAATATTGAAACATTGTCCTTGCCTGGTCTGTAGTTAATGAAAGAGGTGTATCCCAAGTAATTGGCACACACATAGTTTAACAAGTGGGTCTTAACACATTGGGGTATGAAGGTATTGATGCGGAATGGAGTAATGGGACGACACATGTTTTTCAGAGTTAATGAGGTTGAACAAGCAGCCTGTCAGTAGCGTGTACCTGATATAGGTGGTACGACCTCTAGCAAGGAGGGAGAATTTGTCGGCACTCCTTCCGTCAGCGGTTTGTCTCTCATAGCAACGGATGTGGATTTGTGCCACAGAGGTTCTCCATCTTGTACAGAGATACGGAGATTCAAGAGTTAAGTTAAGTGCACATGTGCAGCCCACGCAGAGTGTACGGTGGGACCCACTCCATTACTGGAGAAAAGTTGTGGAAAACAGGTGGATGTGAACAAGGCTCAGCAAGTCCATCCTAAATGCAGATTACAGAGAAGGAGTACATTGTCACAGGAAACTGAGAATTAACTGGAGAACAGTTACAGTGCACATGGTGTACTTTCATCTCTAACAGTAGAGGTCCACCTTAAGGTTGTGTATTCCCCCAAAGCAGCCTCAGCCTTGTCCCAGTGCACTGATGAAAGCAACACAAAGCAAAGGTACCCCATGTGTAGTAAAGTGACCCTGTAAAAGGTGCCTAGCATAGCCCAGAAGAACCTACCCAGAGGAAAAACTCTCATGTGACCCTTGTTTGGTGCCCAATGAGGAGGGACACATGGAGGGCATGGCAAACAACCACCACCCTACAATAACAAATGGTATGCCCACTTTTGAAATAATTTCAGTACAGCCCTCGTACATATGTATAGTAAAAAAAAAAATGGCCGGCCGGGCAGCATGCTTTGGATTGTAGGGGGACCCCCTATGCCGTTTTTTCGGCGTAGGGGGGGGTCTCCTTACAACCCATACCAGACCTAAGGGCCCGGTATGCTCCTGAGGGGGGAACCCATGCCGGATTTTTATTTAAAATCTGGCGGGGACTTTCCCCTCAGGATTCATACCAAACGCCGCACATGGCTTTAGCGGATCGGATGGTAAACGGATCGTCCGTTTTTCGTCCGTTCCGTTTTTTTTGACGGAAGAAAAATAGGGTTTTCTTCCGTCCAAAAAAACGGAACTTAACGCAGAGGGATGCTAACGGACATTAGCGGATTCTCATCCGCTAACGGACGTTAACCCATAGGGAAGCATTGCGGCCCGTTAACGGATGTCCAAAAAACGGACGAACGGAACGGACGTGTGAAAGAGCCCTAATTGAACAAGCTGAAGTAAGAAGCTGATTGGTTACCATACACAGCTGCACCAGATTTTGCACTCTCTAGTTTTAGTAAATCAACCCCACTATTCTAAATCACATTTTGTTGCTTTGTAGCCTGAAATGAAGACAGACAGATTTTGTTTTATCAAACTTTATCAACAACTGATGAAAAAAATTATAACATCCAAGTGAAAGCTATAACTCCAAAATGGCAGAAAAAATAAAAATAAAATAAAGACAGAATCAATGCGTTGGAAAAAGTAAAAATGACTTGTAAACTCCAATCAGGTGTAGCTAATCACCTTCTCAATTGCACACAAAGGCATTTGACTTTCAGCTGTGATCAGCTGTGGTCATTTTGAATAGTTTAGAATGAAAAGAGCTTTCCTGGAGCATTTCAGTCCCTGGTAGTGCAACTAAAGCAAATAATCAACTATGGGTGGCAGGGCACCATCAAAAGATCTTGGGGATATATTTGTGGACAGGACATGGATACAAAAAAATTTAAAATGTTTTATTAATGGCTTTACCTTGCAGGATTTAGAAAAAAAAGAGGTTTACTACAATTTTAAGTGATCCATGATCTTTCTTTTCAGGAGTGAGTCCATTAATTTGACTACTTCTGATATTAAACTCACTCAATACTATAAAAACTTATAATGCAGTTCATAGCCTGTACCCTGGTCAGCTGAGTAACAAGCAACACAAGTTTGAAGGAATGGATAAACAAGAGAGGGTTCACAGCAGAAATATATATTTTTTTTTATTGTTGACATTGGCATTTGACAATGGCTTCATTTTAACACTACAAATGATCTGAACTGAATGACTATATTTGCCCACCCATAGACTGTAATTGGGTTTGCCATAAAGTTTGCAAACTTTGTATAAGATCATCACCCTATCCATAATCAATTAGAGCTTATACAAGGTCAGTATTTTAGTAAAAATGTTCCTCTAAATTTTCCCTTAAAAAAGTCAGATGTACTGAAACAAAATTGTATTAAACTAGGTTAGAAAATCTCAATGCTACATCAACCTTTCCGTGACCTCAGAAACTTCTGTATGATAATGGCAAGCTCACCATTCACATCAATTAGTCCTTGTTCATTTATTTCCAAAACAGAGCAAACCAAGACTTTCCTTAGCAGAAACTAGGATGACTAAGGCTTTGATGTCAATGCATTCTCCCTATATTAGCAATTATAGGCAGATGCTTACATAAAGCAAACACATCAGCCGACCGACTCCCCTTTTTTAAGCGCTGCAGCTTGAAGCTCATGTTTATTTGCCTACTTGAGCAACAAGGGTGAAAAGTGCATGAGGAGTACTTGACCAAATACATTTAATAAATAATCGTGAAAGATGAATTGCTTTTCATTAGAACCAGCCTGCACTTGAAAAATCAATAGATGATGCATGATAATGAAATTGGTTAAATATTAGTCCAAATTGTCTTGGCTAGTGCTTGGATTTAAACACCCCCTCATCCTTGGGTAAACTACTGATACTGCACTAATTGTTCTTGTTGTGTGATGAGATTTCAGTGTGGAATGGGAGTCTTGTTGATATTGAGGTAGCTAACAAAAGAAGCAAGGGTTTGTTCCTGATAAGAGTTGCTCCCGAGATGAATGATTGCCAATCCGTGGCGTGACGTGCTGTGCCATGGAGAGTTCTATTTCTGGACACTTTGATTATTCTGCTTTTACTTCTATTGTTTGTTAAGTGGTCCTCTCCCAACACAATGGATGGAACAAATAATAAAGAATGACATGCTATCGAAACTCTTAAGATTCCTTGTACAGGTCCATCAACCCATCCCATCTAAACCATGTATCATGTGATTTAAGAAGTATTCTTTTGAAACTCAGTACTGAGGAAGTGGAAAAAATATATATATATATATATATTTATAATATTTGCATATAGTTTTATATAGATAAAATGCTGATTCTGTTCAGCCAGTGGTGAGATTTACATGCTTTTAGTTCAGTAATGTAGTATTCTATGTGACATGACAACATGTCAACAAGAGGAGGAGTGACAGGAAAGGTCACCAAAAGAGACACAGGAATCAATGCAACTGCAACATTGGTCGACCGTCTAACCACTTTGACTTCTTCATCTAACACTAAAAAAAATAAGTTTTATTTAATAGAATGGTCCTGCACTGCTTGGGTAAAACCTTCCAGGTCCATCCGCATCTTTAGGCAGTGCCATCTTTGCCTTTTTGCTTGTACTCTACTTCTATAGGTTCTCCTATAGGCTCTTCCATTTATGTCTATCATATTCCATTCTAGGAGGGTCCTTCTCTTTATCTGTTCCTCCAGTTCTTCTGCCTCCAGTTTATTCTGTGTGTAGGTATATTCCCCTCCCCTAGGGGCATTGCACATATTAATGCCCTGCCATTTAAAAAATTGCATTATTTAGCCTTGTGTCCTTCTCTGGAAACATGACCTACTGTATCTTGCTGCAATTAGCAAATCCTACTTATCAGCATTCCACTATTACTTATCTATTCTTCTTGTAATTCCTGAAGTAAATACCCATACCATCATAGAACATGCCCTAGTTGTTCTTCCTTAATTTGAACCTACTGTACATGGAGGGGGAGAGCCTTCCTTAAAGCTTACAATACGCCAATACTTACTAGTTCATATGCCAAGCTCATTCTGAATTTTGTCCATGCATCTCCCATTCAAACAAACCCCCTAAAGTGACAGTATGTGTTGGTTTTTTTTTATAGCAAACATGCTATACTTACCTACTCTGTGCGATATTTTTGCACAGAGCAGCCCTGATCCTCCTCTTCTGGAGTCCCCTGCTGGCGTTCTCAGCTTCTCCATGTGCCACCAGAGGAGGCGCTGTGTGCGTATATTAACACACAACGTGTGGCTCCGACATGTCCCTCGCTCCCTCCTCACTTATTTTGATTGACAGCAGCAATAAACAATGGCTTTGGTCGCACGTTGGGAGACATCAGAACAATTAGCATTTAGGGGGGCTGGGGGGCACTGAATATAAACGTTTTTTACCTTAATGCAGAGAAAGCATTATGGTAAAAAAACTTTAGTCTTTACAACCACTTTAAGAAAGAGGGCAATGTCTTCTACTGGCACATAGGCTAAGCATATTTTTTATCATCGCAGCAATTGCTTTTTTATAACATGAAATAATCTTTACCCATTTCAAACACTTGTCCTTACAACTCCATCCTAGCCATGGAAAGCAAGTATTTATAAATTCCTTCTGCAACCAATACAAATTTGAAGACCCTCCATAATCCATCAACGACAAAATTTCCTTGTTCAAGATTTTATATATCCCCTTGCAAATCTTTCCATAATCCTTGGTCAGCATTAACCACACCACATTTTATTATGTATGCATGCATAGCATACTCCTATGTATCATAACCCTCTTATAGGTAAATTGTCACACTCATAGTCAACTACATGTTTGACTAAACCTCTGCAGACTGACAAAGGCAGTTACTCCTCTGAGGGGTTCGGCGACATTCACCCCAAACTAGAAGCATGAGGTGCTTGGGAAACAGCACAAGACCATGAAAACTATAGCCTTATGGATTAGGGTTTGGGACCCAACGAGACACTATATCCATAAAAGCACAAAAGCAATCAAAAAGCAATCATGAGTGACTACAAGGAAAATAGCCACCAGTCGTTGATATGGTACCTGGTAGGTGAGATATTCTCCAGTAGTGAGAGGGTCAGTGCTTGGACTTACTCTCCAGCTATCCGTCTCTGTTGGTCACTGGGAATGTATTAACAGTACTGGCATCTATGCCTATCACTTGGTACAGAAAGAGAAGAGTGAAGTGACAGCACGCATGAGGTCCACGCTATGTGCTTGGCTGGACCCTATTCGGTTACTGGGAGTGAAGTAACAGAGGTACGCTGACTGGTTGAGTGGGCATAGGCTTTGCATGTCCCTCTTAGTACAACACATACATCTGTACAAGTGTGTATGACAATGGTCATCATCTTCTGGAGGGAAACACCTGGGGTAAGCCTCGTGACCCACATTTGGCAGTCAACGAGGAGGGGAACATGGAGGAGGTACCGCCAGCCTACCCCTTTAAACCTTCCCATCCTTACCTATATGATTATACTCTCTTGGGGGAATTGACTACTTGTGAGATGTTACACACGACCATTTTTTACAACCCGAAAAACGACAACGTTAAAAACGTCGTTAAAAAATAGAGCATGTTCACGATCGTTTTTAATGACATAAAAAAAAAAAAATTAGAACCTGAAAAATTATTGTGTGTACGCGGCATTAGTCTTTAATTAATACAGAAATTTGCAGTTGCGCTTTAAAGAAGCAATACAGAAATTCAGGGGTAGCCATTGGGAAGTCATATTCATTTCAAGTCAGAGAATAAAAGTATTAAAACAAAAGTGTCAGTATTGCAGCCCGCTGATTATAGTGTTAAATTGGTAGGGACGAGGTAGTAGTAGATATTTTGCTAATTAAATATACGGTACATGTTGGGTGTCCTGGCTTAGGAACAGCTTTCTAACACGGGTCTTCTGTAATGTTCAGCAAGAGTACACTGGCTAGGTAGGACCTTAAATGGGAGGTAAAGCAGGCTTTATTGCTTAAAGAAACATTGTCACCTTTCCTATTTACTATAAAGTGACAGTGTAAAACCTACCTACCAACAACTTTACAATAACCTTTCTACTACTCCCCCACTACTGCACAATTTTTTGAAAGTTGCACATTCCCACATTGTTTTAGGCAAAATTAGGTTGATCAACAATGTATTTCACTCACACGAGCCTCTGCTTTCAAGCTTCTTCTTGGCCAGCAGCTTTTGTAACAGACAGGGTGGTCTGATAGTATAAATAGAACAGAGCGCAATGGCCTTGTGAAGCATGTTCTTAGATTTATTATAAATAAGGCATAAGTTATCTGCCCACAGAGAGAATTTGATAAAATCGCATAAATGCACATAGTTTAGCTGACCAATGAACAGAAGAACATGTGGCAAGGAAAACCAACCTCTAACATCAACACACATCAGTGAACAGCAAATTCTATAATGGCTGACATGTTTCTGAGGTCCAGCCCAATTCCATTAGGGTCTGCGAGTTGTACTCCGTTCACAACTTAAATTCATCTTCCACAAGCAACAGCTTGTAGGCATGTGTAGTCTACTTTCTCCACTGCAGGTGGAGAGCAAGTCATGAGGAACATGGTTCCTCACTGGAGAAGCTATCTGATTGGATGCTGCCTCCCCATGTGATTCTGGCGACCATCTTGGATCAGGCTTCTTTTTAAGGCCCTGGCACTTTTGGTAAGTTGATAGAGTAGGGACAGGTATCCCTCCTGTGCCGGACAGAACTAGTGCTAGGGTAAGGTTGCTGAGAAGGAGGAAAAGCATAGGGTCGCATCTTTTTGGACATCTTGTAGGCTTGGCATGAGACGACCAGGCTGCATTTTGCCCCATCTCAACAGGCACTGTCAGTCCGGCTGCAATCTGCTTGTTCTTGTTGCTGGAAACTGTAAGTGCACTCGGCTAAATAGCTTTCACACTGGGTTTGTTGTAAACCATTGCTACATTGTCTCGATACAAGTTTTATGCTGCTCACAACTGTGTGAATTATTGCCACTACACACGCTGCAGTGCAACCCCACCTACAAAATAATCAAAGTATATGTTGGGTTACCATAAAGACCCGCAGTTGAAAATGGCCACACAGGAAGATCTAAATGATGCTGGATGCAAGTGCAATTGCTAATTGTGATGCAAATTTTTCAAATTGGTTTCATTTAGTTATATTAATATTTGAGTTGTGTTTCGCCTCTTGTTGTATCTATGGGTCTCCATGGTTACAAAGCATATGCTCTGACTGGTTGTTGATTATTGGGAGGTTTATAAACAGTGAATTTTGTTTAGCTGAGGCTCTGATGTAGAGAGTGTAACCCCAGAAACTAGTCAGCCATTACAGCATTTGGTGTGCTCTGTTGGGTGCATATATTTGAGGTTTGCTTGAATTTCCATGTGTTCTTCTGTCTGTTGGATTGCAGAGATATATTCATATATGCACTAATTTCTTTTTGTTATATCCACTGCAAAATATTCAATATTTTCAGGCAAGGGGGACATTTCACCCCCTCCCATGATGCCCTGCTTGGTCCTAACAGCCAATCACTATCATATAATCAGAGCTTTTTTTCAGGGGAACTTGGTGGAACTTAGTTTCACCACCTCTGGCTCAGACCCTTGGGGGTGGGGCCTGTTCTCCACAATCACTTGTAAATACAGAAGTCCGGTTTCTCTGTTTACAAGTGACAACTCTGCACTCTGTGTGTAACCCCCTGAACTCTGCACTTTGTATGTAATGCAATACTGGTATTTAATAACCCTTTAAGACTATTGTTCGTGAAATTTGACTGACCACGCACACCATTTGATGTGATTTGGAGGGTGTGTGTAGGTGGAGGGGGTGTGGTTGAGTTTCAGCACCTATTGTTTGAGAAAAAAAAGCCCTGTATATAAGTATAGTATTTTGGTGGGGGCTGTGACTGTGAAAGGAGTACTAGGGTAGCACTGGAGTGATGAGTACAAAGTGGTCAGGTGGTGGGGTAATTTACACAGACAGTTATCTACAGTATAGAAAAATCATTATGCCTACCTGGCTCTGCTGTCTGCATGGACAGAAATACAAATTCTTTGACAAATAAAGGATACGTTATATTTCAACCATGTATTTTAGTGTTTGCTTTGAGCACACCATTAGAAAATGTTAATAGCGTTGATTCGTGCTGCAGTTAACCTGGCTCTCGAAAGCTGGAAATTAGGAGGGATGCAGGAGGAGAAGCATTTATGAACTGATGCTACTGGCAACATTCCTAACATTGCAAAAAAAAAAAAAAAGTTTTTCAGTAAGCACTTGTGTTATTCCAATAGTCCCTGTATTAGCAAGGATATTTGCAGTTAACTAAAAAAATCGATCATTCACAAGCCTCAGCGTTAAGTTTAACGACAACTATTGCAAATTGCAGCTGCTAGGACTCTACATGTTGGCTTTCACAAGTCGTTAGTGGTCTGTTAAGGCCACTACAGTGCTTTGCAAATCTTTACAAAAATCCAATACATGTGTAAAGCATGCTCACATTTTCCTAGCACTGGACTAAAACAACACAAATTACAAGCAGACATGGCTAAAAGCTGAATAGCACACATACTGTTTAGGTTTTAGTTTAATGCCTGTGCCTGTGTTTTTTTCATACTTGTATCTCTATAACATAGTTGCTGTGTACTCTTCATTTTCTTCCTTTTTTTTTTATTACCGCTCCCCTGAGAAGTAAATACATATATGGAATAAATAGAGGGAATCCATAACCTCTGTTAATTAATTCTAATAATTAATTATTCATAATTATTGACATTTGTAAATGTTTCTATTTTTTTTCCACCCACTACAAAGGGACTGTGTTTTTTTCATACTTGTATCTCTATAACATAGTTGCTGTGTACTCTTCATTTTCTTCCTTTTTTTTTTATTACCGCTCCCCTGAGAAGTAAATACATATATGGAATAAATAGAGGGAATCCATAACCTCTGTTAATTAATTCTAATAATTAATTATTCATAATTATTGACATTTGTAAATGTTTCTATTTTTTTTTCCACCCACTACAAAGGGACCCATTATGTAGAACAGTAGAACAGACTAACCTTTTTCTTTTCACCAGAGGTGATAAAATTATATGGGTGTCAGAACTCATGGCTTATAGGGCTGGTTTTCTCTAGGCAAAAGGTATGTATTCGTTTTCTATTTTCAAGCATTTTTTAATTATTGGTGAATATGTCAGTAATACATTTCCAGTCCTAAGATGAGGATGCTTACGCACCCTACTTGTTGAAAGGCAACGTGGTTTAATATGATATTTCTGGAGTTTCACTTCCTAGTTGATACAGCCAGGTGGCCTAAGTTGGAAGTTGCAAGTTGACCCAGCAGGGTGTTCTTATCAAGGAATCATGAATGGGAATTCATCGCAGGCCCCCTGTTGGTGGTACAGGGGTAGAGGAAGATACCCTGAAGAGATGCAAATTCAAATGTCCTGTTACAGAATATCAAAGATGTCCCAGGTCACATAGCGATGATCCATGGATGAATACTGCCCCTAGAGGCCAATACAGCAGGACAGACAGAAAAATTTTGATTCGTCAGAAACTGAGATGGGCTGGCAATGGGGTTGGGTCTGGACGGTGTATGGATGGAGTTTAAAAAGTGCTGGCCAAGAGGGAGAGCTCTCTCTGTTACCATTTTGAGCCCAGCTGACGAGACAATATCTAGGGGACAACCTTACGTAACGCATCTTTGATGTTTTGTGTTCTATATGCTCTGTAATATTTTCCTTTAGTGTTTTTATGCTAGCATTTCCTATTTTCTTGGGAAATAAATAAATAAGTGTGTTTGTTTTCATAGCTAGCCTTATATCACTGTGCTATCAACAATAGACTAGCTAACTATAGGAATAGACACGTTAATACATATATGGAATAAATAGAGGAAATCCATAACCAACCAAGTAATATTTATTTTATAATCCAATAGTGCAGCGCTCAAAATGAATGGAAAATGAATCCAAATAATCAATGTGTGTATAAAGTCCACAAAATATATGTTCATCAATGAAATTGAAGATATAGAACCTCCACCGAAGTTCCAGTGTGCAGACACGAAAAAAAACACACCACACCACCGTGCAAACAATCCGCTTACCAGAGCAATATCGTTATGGGCATGCAGGGCCGCTGATAGGGCAGTACAACCAGCCCTGTTGTACCGGGCCCCGCCCAGATCAGCTACACAGTGGGGCCCAGGAGAGGGGCCCAGGAGAGGAGCACAGCGGAGGGACTATTTCTCTATTTTCGGGCACATGTACATCATGCCGCCCCACTATTCTATGAGTCCCGACTGGCGGAGTTATACAGCTGTTCTCCGTTCGTCTCCTGGCTGCTTCTCTGAAGAGATGTGAAGAGGTTGAGCGGCTGGAGACGGGAGAGCAGGAGGAGATCGTGGTTGCACTGGACACAGTGAGTTGGGAATAGATGAAAGAATACTCACTGTGTCCTATTATTTATCTCACAGCAGGTTACAATCATCACACAGGCAGCACATCAGGGTCTCTGTCATGGCTCTGTGTCACATTGCTTTTGGGTGCTATATACAATACAGCCATAAGTTACAGTAACTAAGCCAGCATTCAACAGCCATGTGACATAGAGCCATGATAAAGCCATGATAGAGCCCCTGCTTACTGTGCTGCTTGTGTGATAATTGTAACCTGATGATAAGAAACATGCTACTTTAAACGTCACTTGGGGGAGCAGTAAATGTGCAGCGGAGCTGCATTTTTACGGCTCCCAAACCAATCCACTTTAACTGCTTCCCATCATCACTGAATTGGAAGGTTAATATCTCGGTCATCACTACAGCAATGATCGAGATATAATTTTTTAGCCCCATCAACTCTGCACAAAGTAAAAGTAATCGTAGTGCCTAAAAAGCCCCTGGATTACTTTTACAGGCAGTGGAAGGGGGTCCCACCACAGCCTTTACTGCTTTTAAGATGTGACCAGTAGCATCCAGTTACTGGGACACAGTGAGAGGGATGGATGTCGTTCCTCCCACCATGTGACATCAGAAACCAGAAGTGCCGAAGATTTTATAACTCCTGGTGTTGGTCTCACGTAAAGAAGCCATTACCGACTTGAACAAGCATCTGATCAAACTGATCTTAGTTTGATCAGATGCTTTGGAGGCCAGAAGACAGATATGGAGTCTAAAAAAACCCATATCTCTCCATAAAGAGGACCTGTCATGGCCCATGCTATCACAAGGAATGTGGTCCATCCCTTGTGAAAGCAAAAATTACCAAACAAAATGTAAAGATACAGTGTAAGATATATTTGTTTTATTATTTGTAATAAATAAAATACAATTTAAAATAAATTTAAACTGCCCCCTGCTTTTTCATGCTTACCAATTGCAAACAAATGCGTTGGCTACACACACATATGTAAACAAATCTGCATTTCGCTTCAAATCTGGGTCAGGGGTGAGGCCGGGGGAGGGGGCAAGGGCGTGGTTGAAGGGGGGCCCTGTCGGGTAGGCTGTACGGGGCCCCATGATTTCTAACAGCGGCCCTGTGGGCATGTAATCAGATAACATGCAGGTCAGGTTCAACAGAGTGTACAGGTGAGAACGGTTATCCACAGGCAGCATTAATGATGAAATAACATCTCGAATGTCATGAAGGTCCAAAAGCATACATTGCATTCATCAGCAGATATATGGTCATAAAATGCAGAGAGGAAATGACAATAGTGAAGCCCGTAGGTAAAACCAATATGCAATTGATTGTATGGTACTTAAAAACAGACAGGTAAAAAAGGCCTCAAAGAATATAAAACTCTGCGGCTCATAGCGTACTTGTGTCGGTCAGCCTAACATGTTTCATCCTATGGGGATATCTTCATTAATATTTATTTTAGCATTTTATTTCACTACTGTATCAGGACTGGTAAATCCAACACTGGTTCCTAATAAGAAACTATACTTCCTACTTAAAGTGGTTCTAAAGACTTAAAGCGGGGGTTCACCCTTAGAGGGCACTTTTTCCCCTTAGATTCCTGCTCGTTTTCTCTAGGGGAATCGGCTATTTTTTTTAAAATATGTGCAGTACTTACCCGTTTACGAGATGCATCCTCTCCGTCGCTTCCGGGTATGGGCTGCGGGAATGGGCGTTCCTTCTTGATTGACAGTCTTCCGAGAGGCTTCCGACGGTCGCATCCATCGCGTCACGATTTTCCGAAAGAAGCCGAACGTCGGTGCGCAGGCGCAGTATAGAGCCGCACCGACGTTCGGCTTCTTCCGGCTACGAGTGACGCGATGGATGCGACCGTCGGAAGCCTCTCGGAAGACTGTCAATCAAGAAGGAACGCCCGCTCCCGAAGACCCATACCCGGAAGCGACGGAAGAAGATGCATCTCGAAAACGGGTAAGTACAGCTCATATTTTAATACAAATAGCCGATTCCCCTAGACCGAACGAGCAGGAATCTAAGGGGAGAAAAAAAAAAAATTAATAAATGGGTGAACTCCCGCTTTAAGGTCTTCTACCTCAATGCATTCTTCTGTTTGCAGAGCCCCCCACCTGAAAAAAATGCTTGTGGAAGAGAATTCCACATCCTTACCACTCTTACAGTAAATAATCCTCTACACAATTTAACCACTTGCCGACCAGCACACATACTTTTACGCCGGCAGAATGGCGCGGACAAATGGGCGTTCAGGTACGTCTCTTTAAATTTGCCGCCATATAGGCATGCGTTCGTTGCGGCGGGGCGCACGCATGCCCCTGCCGCAAGCTCCGTGACCGTGCCCGCGGGACATGCAAACTTGATGTCCATCAGTGTCCCGTGATCATGTCACAGAGCTGCAGAACGGGGAGATGCCTGTGTAAACAAGGCATATCCCTGTTCTGCCTAGTGACAGGACACTGATCGTCTGCTCCCTCTCATCGGGAGAAGTGATCAGTGTCATGTCACAGTAAGCCCATCCCCCACACAGTTAGAATCACTCCCTAAGACACCATTAACCCCTTCCTAGCCCCCTAGTGGTTAACCCCTTCCCTGCCAGTGTCATTTACACATTACAGTGCATTTTTATAGCACTGATTGCCGTATAAATGACAGTGGTCCCAAAATAGCGTCAAGTGTCCGATGTGTCCTCCATAATGTCGCAGTCATGATAAAAATCGCTGATCACCACCATTACTAGTAAAAAAAATTTTTAATAAAAATGCCAAAAAACTATCCCCTATTTTGTAGACGCTATAACTTTTGCTCAAACCAATCAATAAACGCTTATTGCGATTTTTTTGCTAAAAATATGTAGAAGAATAAGTATCGGCTTAAAACTGAGGGAAACATTTTTTTATTGTATATATTTTTTGAGGATAATTATTATAGCAAAAAGTAAAAAATATAGCTTTTTTTTCAAAATTGTCTCTCTATTTTTGTTTATAGCGCAAAAAAAAAAAAAACGCAGAGGTGGTCAAATACCACCAAAAGAAAGCTCTATTTGTGGAAAAAAAGGACATCAATTTTTGTTTAAGTGCCACGTCGCAAGACCGCGCAATAGTCAGTTAAAGCGAAGCAGTGCCGAATCGCAAAAAGTGGCCCGTCATCGGGCAGCCAAATCCTCCGGGGCTGAAGTGGTTAAGGTTAAACCACTTCTCTTCTAATTATAGTGAATGGCCCCTTGCATGGAAATGTTTTTTGTTTGGTGGGGTCACCAGTACAGTAATTGTACATTGAAAACATATCCCCTCTCAAGCGTCTCTTCTCCAGAGAGAATAAGTTCAATGCTTGCAGTCTTTCCCTATAGCTGAGATCTTCCAGTCCCTCTATTAGCTTAGTTGCCATTCTCTGGACCCTCTCCCGTTCCAGTATATCCCTCCTGAGGACTGGTGCCCAGAATTGGATGGCATACTCCAGGTGCGGCTGGACCAGAGTCTTGTAGAGTGGGAGAATTATCGTTTTATCTCTGGAGTTAATTTCCCTTTTTAATGCATGCCAATATTCTGTTGACTTTGCTTGCACCAGCCTGGCATTGCATGCCATTGCTGAGCCTGTCATCTACTAGGACCCCAAGTCCTTTTCCATCCTGGATTACCCCGGTGGTTCTCCCCCTAGCGAGTAAATTGCATTCATATTCACAACTACATTCATAACTACATCCATCTTCAATCACGCCGCCCAACGGACACGAAAAATAGAAAAAGAAAAAAACAGCTAATGCTGTCTCTTGGCTGTGACAGCTGTTATATAGGCAAGGGGCGGGGCCACCCAGTGAGGTCAAGTGATGTCATATATGGCAGGGTAATCCGGTTACGTTAGCGGGTGGCCCTCTCCCTTGTCTATATAACAGCTGTCAAAGTCGAAAGACAGCAGTCGCTGGGAGGCCTCCCATGGAGGCAGAGCTTTTTCATTTTTTTTTTTTTTATTGGCGGCGTGATTAAAGATGGATGGGCATAGTGGGACACTTTTTTTTTAACAAAGGAATTATCAAAAACTGTCTATTGTGGTATTTACAATGTACCCAATACCCATTCATATGGGGGGGCGATATCTGTCCCCCTTGTTAAAGGGGGCTTCAGATAAGCCCCCTGCCCACAGACCCTGACAACCAATGACCAGTGTTGACAGGAAGAGGCCCTTGTCCCCATCAGTATGGGGACAAGGTGCTTTGGGGGTACCCCAAAGCACCCTCCCCATGTTGAAGGCAAGTGGCCTGGTATGGTTTAGGAGGGGTGGGGGCACTGACTCGTCCCCCCTTTCATGCCCTGCCAGGCTGCTTGCTCGAAAAGGGTCTGGTATGGATTTTGGGGGGGGCCCACGCCAATTTTTTTTACAATGTTAGTGTGAACTTCCCCTTAAAATCTATGCCAGACCCGAAGGGCCTGGTATGGATTTTAAAGGGGACCCCACGCAGTTTTTTTTTTTTTGTGCGGAATTTTCATTAAAATCCATACCAGACCCGAAGGGCCTGTTATGGACTGGGGGGGACCCACACTTTTTTTTTTTTTTCTTTGATTTTTCATCTATATTGCCAGGAGCCGGCAATAGATTTCAGCCGAGAGCAAGTTTAGATAATTTTTTTTCTTTTAGAAATTTAATTTTGCTGGGACGCTGTTCTACACATTGCACGGATGTTCCACTTTACAGACAGACTAAGGGGACCCCCCAGGCACGATAATTAAAAGAATATTTAATTTTTATTGTTTCACTTTAAGCATTAATAAAATCACTGCTCCTGAATTAAAATTAGCACTTTTGATTTATCATTTATCATGTTCGTGTCCCATAGAATTTAATAGGGTTCTTATGTTCGCTCAAACGCTTTGCCTGTTCGCATTTTCTTGAGGTGCAAACCGGGGGGGGGGGTTCGGGTCCTCATCCCTAGTGCCCTGTATTTAAGCGTTTAGGTTTCTCGAAGTTGTTTTTTTTTTCAACTGTGTTTTATATTAGCTATAATGGTTTTTCAGGGTTGCGTTCATTCATGGGTGTCATTTAACCCACCTGTCTAAGAAAAATAGAGGGACTTGGAACCTGGAAACATTCTGGCATCAGTTTGTAAAGCAAAAACAAAAAAGGATATCGGTAGTACAGGAAGCAGCATATAATGAATTCCAATATCAGACTCAGTGACACATAGCAGGTAGGTATGTTTAAATGAAACAGTTATAGGCATAATGGAGCATACCTTTAAGGAGCAGGCTTGGCAGATTTCAGTAAAAATCATAGGCTCCCCTTGGCCCATTCATCCCTCAGAACACAGGAGCAGCTGTGCCCCCTGCAACCCCTATTTCCGCCATTAGACAGAAGGGATTTTTTTAGTAAGTGTGCTGAGCACTTTTTCTATGTCCCGCGTATGTTTTTTCCATTCTTCCAGTGCACCTTTTTTTTCTGAATTTTTTAACATACAATCTCTCAGAATGTGGAGTGATGAAATAAAATAATACTTGATTTACAGCTATTGATATTGATCCAAGTTACTTATGAACAGATGTAGAAGGTTTCAGATTGTGAGCTGGGAGAAGTCTCAGCATCCCGTGCCATAGCTAACATTTCTCTTAAATCTTATGGAAAGCGTGTAATGCTGTATGTTCTAATGGTATAGATATAAATTATGCTAAATTATTATTCTTTTAACAAGCGTGTACCGGGTTAGCAAAGACCCAAATTTATATTACAGTACCGCAAGGCCAACTGGGACGATTATACAAGGTAAGCGAAAGTCTTTCTGCAACTAGACCGCAATATGGAATTCTATATGCTTGGGATGGAATTTTCCTTCCCTTGTGTCTGTGTATTTTTCATAGGAACATGCTGAAGAAGATATAATGATGCTGCAAGATTTTTATTGACATAATAGATGGGTTTCTCTGCATGGGACATACCTTGAAAATATGTTTTTCCTTTTTGTGGTCTTCATTTTTAAACCATGTATTTCTGGAACTCATTCAATTTAATAAGACAGCCATATGGGCTGAACAGAGGATTTCTAAGAGATCATACCATCTAGGGAACCTTTTACAGTTCATTGGTCTTTAAAGCCAAATAACTACCATTATGGATCTGAGAACCCATGCTGAACACCTGTATCATAGAAAAGAAATAGAAGCAGTTGCAAATATATTAATAAATGTTTGCAGTAATTTTAGGTCACACACCAGTCAAAACTAAAAATTAAAGCTTAACTGCAACTTTACCCTAGCATACAATTAAACTTTATGCCATGAGATGCATATAGAGCTCAAAACCTACCTGCTCAGGGCTTCAGGTTTTTCTTCTTCAATATTTTTATTGAGTTTTGAGTACTTTACAAAAGTCAAAACACTAAGAGCCAGTTCACACAGGCGCGTCACTCGGCAAGTCGTGCTGCCCCAGTGTGAACCGGCTCTAATACAATTATGACAGGTCTGTGGAACATAGCAAGGTGCATACAACACACAGAGAAAAGGGTATAAAAACAGTGTAAGGGCTTCAGGTTTTACTCAGATAATGCCATAATACATTTGTTTACGCTATACCTTTTTGTAATCTGGTGTTATAGGAACTTCTTTTACAGGGATGTGCAAATTCTATTTCCCAACACACAGTTACAAGCGCTGGGCATATTTTTTTTTTCATTACATTCAAGCCCTGATGTGGCAAGCTGCAGAGTTTACTTTTTTTAGAGTCGATGGTCGGCTTTCTTGTAAAAGCAATCCGAGCGGCTAACTACCTGCTGGATCGCATTTACAAGCAGCGAGAGGGAATATCCCCCCTCCAGCCACCACATGGGCTGTCCCAGTCCACCGGGACACCCAATTGATCAGCAGGTGCTTCCACCGGCTGATCAAAAATAGGAACTGCTCTGTCCGCCTCTGTGATATAGGAAACAGGAAGCGATGAGCATATATCACTTCCGGTTTCCCATGGGGGCCATTTTTAAAAATAGAAAGCATTTGATCATATCTTGGCGTGATCAAATGCTTTTAAAAGCAGAGGAGGGATTTGGGATACTTGTCAATGCCTATTGCTGTCACAAGGAATGTTTCCATCTCTTGTGACAGCAGTAAACGTGATAAAAAAAAGAAATGTAAAGCAACAGTGTAAAAAAGAAAATATATATATGAATTAAAAGAATGCACCCCCATCTACCCATGTTGCGCACAAAGGCAAATGCATGCATCGGTCCCGCACATATGTAAACAGCAATCATGCCACACATGCAAGGAATCACTGTGAACGTCAGATCATGGGCAGTAATTCTAGCACCAGACCTTTTGTGTAAATCTAAAGTGGTAACCTGCAAAGGCTTTTAAAGCATAGCCTATGAATAGTAAAATGGACGTCGTTGGTCGCCGTTGCACGGACGTGCATAATTTTTAGTGTGTATTTATTTACTCGGCATAACATCATATTTTTATATTGTACCAAACAATTGGGTTATATATTGTGTTTTTTTGCATTACAATTCAAGATTGAGTACAATTTTATAGGGTGCCTTGACTAAAAAAAGGTTGAGAAACATTGGACTTGAAGAGAAAATATCCTAAAACAATAGCCTAGCAACATTAGACTAATAAATAAATGTATTAAAAACATTATATTTTCCCCATTTCACACAATAGCCACAGTTTAATACATTTTGGGAAAAATCTCTAAAATGAATAAGCAAATGTTGATTAATTTGTACAGAATGAAAGTATATGCAGTTTCGCTGGATGGAAAGCTATGCAGCATCATGTGCACAGTGTTATATATCTCTATACAAATCAGTGCATTAGAATGTGCCCAAAAAAAGAAATGGACACTGTGCTTGATTGGCCAGAAAACTCACTTCACCTAAGCCCCATAGAGAATCTGTGGGGTATTGTCAGGAGGAAAATGAGAGACACGAGACCCAACAATGCAGATGAGCTGAGGCCCGCTATCAAAGCAACCTGGGCTTCCATAACATTTCAGCAGTGCCACAGGCTGATCGCCTCCATGCCACACCGCATTGATGCAGTAATTCATGCAAAAGGAGC
This sequence comes from Rana temporaria, assembly GCF_905171775.1. Taxonomy (NCBI): domain Eukaryota; kingdom Metazoa; phylum Chordata; class Amphibia; order Anura; family Ranidae; genus Rana; species Rana temporaria. Next base: position 74,749,233 of record NC_053492.1, read on the forward strand.
CCAGACCAAGTATTGAGTGCATACTATACTGTACATCAGGGGTCTCAAACTGGTGGCCCTCCAGCTGTTGCAAAACTACAAGTCCCCTCATGCCTCTGCCTGTGGGAGTCATGCTTGTAACCATCAGCCTTGCAAAGCCTCATGGGACTTGTAGTTTCACAACAGCTGGAGGGCCGCCAGTTTGAGATTCCTGCTGTACATGGGCATACTTTTCACTAAGCCAAGATTTCTGTATTAAAAATGATTTTATTTATTGGTCTTATGTAATATTCAAATTTTCTAAGATAAAAAAGCTTGTAGACTTCACCTCTGTAACATCTCGTAAATGCGCCCTTTTTTAACGACTGAAACCACCAAGCTACTCATTCACTCTCGTCTTGACTATTGCAACTCTCTCCTTAATACTGTAGGCCTACCTTTCCGTAAGCTATCTCCTCTTCAGTCTATCATGAATGCTGCTGCCTGACTCATCTACCTTACCAACCGCTCAGTGTCTGACACCCCTCTATGCCAATCCCAATACTGGCTCCCAATCGCCCAGCAAATTAAATTCAAAATACTAACCACAACATACAAAGCCATTCACAACTCTTCCCCAAGTTACATCACCAATCTTATCTCCAAATATCACCAAAACTGTCCTCTCCGCTTCTCTTCGGACCTCCTGCTCTCAAGCTTCTTTGTCTCCTCATCCCATGCTCGTCTCCAGGACTTCTACAGAGCCTCTCCCATTCTCTGGAACTTTCTACCTCAATCTGTCCGGCTATCTCCTACTCTGGCTGCCTTCAGGCCATCTCTGAAAACTCATCTCTTTAGGAAGCCTATCACACCTCCAACTAATCTTTTACCACTTGCATCAGCTCATTCCCTCCAGTTATAATCTTTTATGCCACCTGCCCCACCCTATTAGATTGTAAGCTCTGAGCAGGGCCCTCTTAACCCTCTTGTATATTATTGTATGTAACTGTATTGTCTCCCTTTATATTGTAAAGTGATGTGTAAACTGTTGGCTCTATGTAAAATCTATATAATAATAATAACTGTTGCAGAAAAACCCATTTAGGGCCTCCATTTCATCCATGTTTCTGCCTATAATTTCAGTTTGAGAATTTCAGCCTCATTCACGTGGCCGTAAAAAATTTTTTAAAAAGAAAATGTATTTCCGGATCTGAATGCAGCTGTATTTTTTCCAATGGAATCAGGAACGCATGTGGGCAAACATAAGCTGCTTTGAGATCAGTAACATAGAATTAAAAAAATCTGCATCTAATAACATGCACTTGTAATGCTTACGCGTATAAACATATTTACAATATCTCACAAAAGTGAGTACACCCCTCACATTTTTGTAAACATATTATTATATCTTTTCATGTGACAACACTGAAGAAATGACACTTTGTTACAATGTAAAGTGGTGAGTGTACAGCTTGAATAACAGTGTAAATGTGCTGTCCCCTCAAAATAACACAACACACAGCCATTAATGTCTAAACCGCTGGCAACAAAAGTGAGTACACCCCAGGGTTGCCAGCCATCAGTAAATTTACAGACAGTTTGTAAAAATCTGTGGTTTTTACAACTGTCTGTAAATATCAGGGACTGATAATTTGTCATGCTGTGCTGACTTTTTAAGTGTAAACCAGACAAATTACTTGATATGGGTATTCTCAGTGTTTCCATGATGTGTTTAAATATTAATTGTCTTAGTTTTTAACAGGAGTTATGTTATTTTTCAGGTTGTCAGTAAAAAAATGTGCTCCACCAGTAATTTTTCCCGGTTTTGCCAGTAAAAAAGGCTGTGGGGTGTTGCCAACACTGGTACACCCTTAAGTGAAAATGTCCTAATTGGGCCCAATTTTCCCTCCCGGTGTCATGTGACTTAGGCCCCCGTACACACGACCAAACATGTCTGCGTACAGAATTTCAGCGTACATTTGCCCGCCGGGCCGTTTTTCAGCAGACATTTTTGGTGGTTAGTACACAAAAGCAACGTACAAAAACCCCGCGCATGCTCAGACTAAATGAGGCCACGGGAGCGCTCGTTCAGGTAAAACTCACGTTTGTTTGGGATATGGCACATTCGTCAATAGAAAGATTAATTCTAGCAATAGAACACTGAAGAAAACGAGCCAATAAACAACAGTTGATGCCGTCGTTTTATTCATTCTTCTCTTGCTAGAAAAAACCCGTTCTTTTGCTGATGTTATTTCAACTGAGTTGTTCCATACTGAAAAGTGACATTTGTTGCCTGGGATGTAGTAAGATTTTAGCAATCTTTTATAGGCCCGACGTATCATATTTTTTAGGGTCCTCCACATGTATATCTTTTATTTTTTTTTGTTTAATGTTTATCTTTGCCACTTTTTTATGTGTATATAGTTATGTCACCATTTAGATTTTTGTGTTACCTATTTTTTTATATTTTGCTTTTGTTTGTATTTTTTCCTTGCTTATTTTTAAGGTTGATTCAATTGTCTACCATGTTGGCACACCAAATGCACCCCCCCCCCCACAGGACTTTGTGTAATTTTTAGATGAAACATTGGATTCGTTTGGAATGTTTGATGCCTAAAATAATCCCCACAGTATAACAACCAATAGGCACATTTTTAAATTAAACAAAAAGCCATTTATTTAGGCAAATGTTAAAAAGGAAATAAAACAGAATGGCAGCACTTGAACAGCTAGCAAAATACATGCAGACTTGCATTTCAAACATGGTGAAGGATAAACTAGCAAACCTCAGGAGGCACACAAACAAAAATTTGAAGCAGCAGCACATAACCAAAGGAACCCAAGCTGTGGTAGTCCAAACAAGATGCCATTTGTGGGGGATCAAATGGAAGGCAGGGAATCAACGTCTCCTCTTCCTTGCAACCTTCCTTCCAGGCTGCCTTCCAGCGGATCTTCCCTGGCCCCTTGCAGGTGGGGATGATGTGGCAGCAGGAGGATGGTGTTCAGCAAGCCGGGCCAGGTCACATAGCCCAGTGTCTGTGGTCAGCAGCTCCCTCTCCATCCACCAAAGGGCCTGGTTGATCACGCCCTTTGCCAGTTGCTTCTGCTCCTCCGTCCCTTTGTTCAGATCGTGTGCCAGGGAGGCACTGTAGGCCTCAGTGGGGTTGAGGGGGGCCCTCATGATGGCACTCGCCTCCTTAATCATTTTGAGGCTGGCTTCCTCCACTGGCCCCAATTTCTTCTTTCGGCCTGGTGGCCTCATCTGGAGGGGAGGAGCCTGGCTGGTGGTGGTTGTCCTGGGGAGCTGCTGAACGCCACTGGGCCCGGCCTCCTCCTGGCTGCCACTGACCCCTTCGGCCTGGCTGTCAGTGAGGAGAGGATCTGCCACCTCCTGGCTGGTCTCTTCTTCCTGTGTAAAAAAAAGGGACATGTTTTAATATATTTCTAAATCTAATCACTCACATTTTCATGCTTGAATCTACTTTTTTGGGGCTAATTTAAACTTGAACAGACTCACCCTCTGACCCCTGCAGTTGTCATCCCTGACACCTATTTCTTTGCCCACGACTTTTGAATTATTTTTCCCAGCTTGTCTTTTATTTTACAATATCAAGTCAATAATCCAACAATAATTAATATTAGTCCAGAAATATTTATGAAACTACTATACCTCATCATCGTAGAGGCGCAGATCTGCCTCTCTGTCAGCCAGGCCCTCTTCATCCGACTCTGCAGGGCTGTTGTGATCTGGGGAAGTCCCGCTGGAAGGTAGCGTGGAGGGAAGGCTGGGAGTCAGACTTGACATTGATGGCCTGCCCTCCAGTTGATCCCGCAAAAACGACATCTGGTTAAAATACCATAGCTTGGGTTCCTTTGGTGGTCTTGCTGCTGCTCCAGATCTTAGCTGCTTTTGGTGAGCTTTGTACGCTCTCCTATATGTGCCCCTGAGGTTGGCAAGTTTATCCTTCACCATGTTGGCACTGCATTCTGTCACCCATGTTCTCATGTATGCTGCTAGCTGCTCAAGTGCTGCCGCTCGTAGGTCCTTGTTGTGGTAAGTGGGCTGCTTGGAATCCCACAGGATGGGCATTTCTCGGAATTTATCCAGCAAGTGCTGGATAAAATCTTGGGTCTGCAGTAGATCCATTTAAAGATTTTTTATGTGTAATTTTAGTCTAGATTACAAAAAGAAAAAGAAACCAAAAACACGATTTAAAAAAGGCTCAGCGTTTACATTGATAGAATATGTGGCACAAAATGTAGGACCTATATAGAAATACAAACACAGTGTCTCTTGTTTCCAAAATGCTGGCCAGCTCTGCCCCATTGGTTGTACCTAACATTGTTTTGATACATGCCGCCCCTTTGGTTCCATTGCAGTAAATAAGTGGAATCTAGAACTATACCCAATTATTACAAATGAGAGCATTCATCAAGGCACTATTTCATGTGTAGATATCCTGCCCCTCAGCATTGATTACATGAAAGCCGCTTCCTAATGACCTCTGTCCAACCAACACAGAACAATACTTGACCTGATCTGAATACACCCTACATAAATTGTAATGAGGTACAGCATTTTTGCCATCTATATTTTGTGATGTCTACAAAAGCATTTGGCTACTAAAATCACATTCTGGGATCCAAGAGACATAATAGCTTAATAAAAGTGTGCAACCAACAGACCAAACCCCCATCCCATGGCTCTCCATTTTATAGCCCGCTGCTGATCCCATGTTTAAATTTCTTACCTTCCTCTCTCAAATTGTTTGTTTGTCATGCTCGATTAATGACCGCGTAACCTACGTAATCACGTTGTGCGCCTTTTATACACTCCGCGTATGTATGAAACGCCGCCCTCGTCACCTTTGCCATGCCCCTAATCAATTGGAAATGTAAATATGGCGTTAACTGTGTAGGTTCTGGAATCGCGCGAATATTCTCCGCGTAACCTACGTCAACACGTTGTTTGCATTCTCGACACTCCGCATATGCATGAATCCCCGCCCTCATCTCCGCCCATGACGGGACATTTCCTCGTTTCCACGCCCCTAATCTCTGTGGGAAGGAAAGATGGCGATGTCACACGAGCGGGCACGGAGCTCTCATGTCGCAAGTGAAGGGACAGAGGCAGGACCGTCCCGATCCAGGCCAAAAAGATATAAAGCCACTAATATGGCTTTCGAAGAAATGGTGGAGTTAGTTTACATCATGAGGAGGAAGGACTATGATGGTGAATTTGGGCCCTACAAAACACCTAACCGCAGAAAGTCACACATTATGGACAAGGTGGCGAGGAGAATGAGGAAGATGTTTGGTGTCACCAGGTCCAAGGAGCAACTCAGGAAGCGTTGGTCCGACTTGAAATTGAGGGAGCCACATCACATGAAGAAGATCCTCAAAATTCTGCGGAAAAGTAAGTCCATATTATTTAAGGGGGGGGGGGGAATGTCTGCAAGAATGTGTTGACATGTAGTTTTTGACATCTGCCTCCTTGGCCTGCTTGTACTTTTGAACACATGTAGATACTGTATTGTGTTTATTTAAAATAACAACCTTTACCAAATTTAGTGAAATAGTAACACGCGTAATATGACATTGTTTCGCAGAAATGCGAGGTTAGTCCAGGAACAACACACCTGGACATGGCTGACTGGCCCCAAACTTTGTTTGCAAACATTGTTGAAAAGCTAAATCACAGAAATTAAATTGAGTGAATGTGACAGCCAAACAAGATTCATTCTCAACAGTGCTAATAAAGCATATGTTTTAACATCTGGAAATGCAAAGCACCTGTGTCTCAACAATCAAAGGTGATTTTTTTGTAAGGTCTACGAGAAATAATGTTTTGGGGGGACATCCATGTGTGTCACTTCTTAGCAAAAAAGGGGCAGGATCAGAGCTTGGCCTAGAACTCCGCCAAAAATGTAGGATTGCTGAAAGAAGAAACTAACAAAAAACATTAAAAATGTCTCGTCTAAGCAATGTGTGCGATTTCTGCTCTACAATATCTGTGTGCTGATGAGTATACCTTTTGTTTTTTATTATTTCTTATAGGGGAAAGAAGACGCCAGCAATTGGAGGAGGCAGAGAGGGCCAGACACCCCCAAAATCACACACCTCCACATGTGGTGGAGGAGGAGGATGTGGAAGGAAGAGAGGAGGATGTGGAAGGAAGAGAGGAGGATGTGGAAGTAAGAGAGGAGGAAGGAAGAGAGGAGGAAGACTTAAATTTGGAGTTAGAATTCAGGGAAGATGAGGCGGAACTGGACGAAGCAGAATTGAGTGATTTTGAAGGGGTATTGATGGATAAAGAAGGAGTTCTGGAAGAAGATGGAGGAGTCGTGGAAGATGAGGGGGAGGTGGTGGAAGAAGGAGGAGTCGTGGAGGATGAGGCTGAGGTGGTGGAAGAAGGAGGAGTCATAGAAGATGGCGAAATTGTGGATGTGGAAATTATCAGGCCATCAGGTCAGTGTCACCCCAACTTTAATAGGGCCAAAGATATGCAGATAGGCCGGAAACTCTTTACATATTTTGAATGCCAATTTTTTTTTTTTAGGGGATGAAGATGGTGTAGCACATTTTTCACGTGCAAGTGCTTCAATAATAGTACAGCAGGTAATGGAGTGCAGCACGGAAATGGACAATATGCGGGAAAGGATGGTCGTCATGGAGCAGAATGTTCGAAATGTCATTTTGGAGTGCAGCACGGAAATGGACAACATGCGCCAAAGGATGATAGTCATCGAACAGAATTTCAAAAATATCATTGACATGATGGGCCGTGTCAAAGACTGAAACACCCCCCGCCCATCCCCCGCCCCCCAAACCATTTTTTGTTTTTGTACTTAACAATACGCCAAAATTTCAAGATGCACACACAGTGTGCCAATATGTGCTATCTGCCATCACAGAATATCTATTGTCTGTGCTTTTTGGGTACAAACCCCTCCTCGATCCTCAAGTATTTGAGAGGAAGAAGGGTTTGCTCCCACAAAACACAGACATTGATCACCCATGATGTCAGATAGCACATGTGGCCATTTCTCTGTTTAACCAATGACATTTGGCGAATTCACACTGAATGTGTGCATCTTGAAATTTTGGCGTGTTCCAGTGTGAAAGCACACCATCCATGACTGACTGCTGTTTTGAAAAGATTATTCTTTTTGGTGGTGATCTTGTTTTGGTTGTAAATGTTTACAGTTTCAGATCCCAAAACTAACAACAAATCAACAAAACAAAAAAAAGGGAAATAAATGTAAGAAAATAAAAGATTTATTAAGAGAAAAAAATTTAAATAAGGACCCCCAAAAATATATGTAAATAGCTATATTTTTCGAAAATATAAATCTCACATTTTTGTTGGGTTAAAAAAAAAAAAAAAAATTATAAAATATAAATACTAACCAAACAATATTTTGTAGAAAAACACAACCAAAAAATTTTTACATGTTAAAAAAATGTTTTGAAATAAAAAAAAAATAGTATCTTAAAACACATTTTTTGATTTTTTTTGGAAAAACCCCCCAAAAATATGAGCTAAATAATACATCTTGGTTACAGAAAACCAACCAAAAAAAACCTTGATTTTGATGCTAAAAATAAAGAGTTGTACGTTTTGAAGTGTATATACATATACATATACATATATATATATAGAGAGAGACAAGCCAGCAAATTATAATGTAGATTTGCAAAACTAAAATTATAACATTGTGTTTCTATCAGTATTCTTGCTAATCACTGTAAAAAAAATAAAAAAATTGTAAAAAATATCTAATCAAAATATTTTCACCACAAAATTCCTAACAAATGTTGGAATCCACATATGCATAATTTTTTTGGAGTAAGGAATAAAATAAAAAAAAATTGGTGACATCAAAAGCTGAAAAATGAGTGGCTTCTTATTTCTCGACTCAATACCCAGTTTGTAGATGAGTGAATAATGTGCAATTGTGGTTATTTACTAAATCTGACTAACTAAAATTGGCACTAGAAGTGCAGAAGTTATTTTGAGAACCAGGAAGACAGAAAAAAAGAGAAAAAGCAGTAATGACAAACAACTGTATAAAGTCCAATGGTCTAATTATTTATTAGTTCTGAGAATATTCCTTTCTTTTGGGGGCCGAATTAGAAAGAAATATGATCTGGCATAGCAATGGCCCCCCCACCCATGAAGTACTCAACATATTTGTCGCGTACCTCACGAGCAGATAGGGGGGCCAAGCCAGCACGACCAGTGTCCAGCCCAGGAATGTTATCTGAGGGTAGTCCTGCCTCAGAGCCCATGGGGGGTAGGTACGACTGGGAGTGCCTGCGTAGAAAATTGTGCAAAATGCAGCAGGCAAATACAATGGTGTTCAATCTATATTCCGCCAAGTGTATCGATGTCAGGAACAGGCGGAACCGGTTGGTGAGGATCCCAAAGGCATTCTCGACTACCCTCCGAGCCCTGGACAACCGATAATTGAACACCTTCCTCTCTAAGGTGAGGGTCCTCTGGGGAAAAGGCCACATTAGGTGAGGTCCAAGCCCGAAAGCCTTGTCCGCTAGGAACACAAACGGAAGTCCTTCCACATTATCTTCATCTGGTGGCAATGCCAGACCACCAGTTTGGAGACGATCATAGAATTCAGTCCGTGAGAACACTCCCCCATCTGACATCCGGCCGTTCTTCCCCACGTCCACATATAGAAACTCATACTGTGCCGACACCACCGCCATCAACACAATACTATGATAACCCTTGTAGTTATAATAGTAGGACCCCGAGTGGGGTGGGGGCACAATGCGGACGTGTTTCCCATCTATTGCTCCACCGCAGTTAGGAAAATCCCACCGCTGGGCAAATTGGGAAGCCACAGACTGCCATTCCTGTGGTGTGGAGGGTAGCTGTGGGGACAAACAAAAAAAGAGATTTAGTACTTTGGCACATAAACATTGCAAACATAATCCTACAAGCATCCTTGTGCAACTTCACAGTTTTCAAATAGCATTTTCAAATTGTGAAGGGAGAATTTCGGGGCACAAATAGATAGGCCCACTTAATTAATAAGAGACTCCACAGCCCTCTGATGGGGACAAAAACACTTTTAAGGGGGGGGTGGGGGGTGTTTAAACTGTTTAAAAAACACAAATATTAAATTCAAAGAGGCAAGGTGGGGGTTGGCCCTAAGATAGCATGCTGGACAGGTTAATATTGGGTAAGGTCCAAATATGCATGTAGGCCAAAAAACAAATTACATGGAAAGCTGATATCAACATGCATAGGGAGAAAAGGGAACATTAGTTAAAAACACAGCATATCTGGGAAATAAAATAAAAAGTTAGTTGCCCACATTATTAAAGACACATTGTGAGGTTAAAATGAGGAAACTTACCTTAATATACTCCTCCTGCAGAACTTTAATGATGGCAGCACACGTGTCCGGTATGATGACCCCAAGCGCCTGCGGAGAGATGCCTGTCAAGAACTTGAGGTCCTGCAGGCTCCTCCCAGTCGCCAGGTACCGCAACATGGCAATAAGCCTCTGCTCGGCCGTGATGGCTTGGCGCATCACAGTGTCCTGCCTCGTGATATAGGGGGACAGAAGATCCAGCAGACTGTTGAATACGGGGTCCGTCATGCGGAGAAAGTTCCTATAGTCATTAGGATTATTCTCCTGGATTTCCCTAAGCAGAGGCATATGTGAGAACTGGTCACGCTGGCGCAACCAATTCTTGGTCCAGGAACGCCTCCTCCCCCTGTTCCTGGCCAAAGTACTGGAATGATGAACATATCCAGCAGCCATCCCATAAACAGCACCAACTCGCGAAAATTGACGCTGCTGATCCATCATGGCTTCAAACCGGCCGGCTGGTCAGTCAAGAACACACTCCAACAGAAAGCACAATCAAATCCAGCGGTACCTGCAAAGAACGCACGACACACAGATACGATCGCACAGTACGAAACTGCAAAGCAGAACGAACTGCACGCCTGTACCCGAATGCCAACTACGTACCCACAAGCACACGCACTGAACCAGAAAATACTACCTGCTAAAGCACGGAGACCGAGAAGCGCGAATCAGCTCTAACCAAACCTTCACTAACACGAGCAAAGCCGTAACTAGCAAAAGCGGAACAGAGGGCGTCGCCATTGACTTTGGCCTTTCCCTTTATAGTGACGTCAAACGTGGTTTACGTGCATGCGTTCTGGTCCGCCGGGAAATATGGTCCGCTGGTGTGTACAAGCCAGCGGGCCAAAAGACAAAACAGCCTTGTACGCCGGAAACAGCCCGTCGAACACTTTCCAGCGAACATGTTTGGTCGTGAGTACCCGGCCTTAGTGTTACAAGGTATCAGGTGTGAATGGGGAGTGTGTTAAATTTGGAATTGTTGCTCTACATAAAGATAGCTTAGGCTATAAGAAGATTGCCAAGACCCTAAAACTGAGCTCCAGCATGGTGGCCAAGACCATACAGCGGTTCAACAGGACAGGTTCCATTTAGAACAGGCCTCGCCATGGTCGATTGAAAGAAGTTGAGTGCACGTTCTCAGCGTCATATCCCGAGGTTGTCTTTGGGTAATAGAGTGCTGCCAGTGCTTCTGTAGTAAAGTGTAATTTCTTCACATGAAAAGATATAATAAAATATTTACAAAAATGTGAGGAGTGTACTCACTTTTGTCACTTTGACTTTTGTTTTGACAACACATCCATTGTTGAATTATCCATCTCTGGATTGTGTCCCCACGGATGTCTGGATGCCATAAAGTTTAACCACCGAGGATTTTCAAGTCTCCCCCCTGTCTGTTTTGACAACACACGCCTTATTTGACTCACGGAAACGTTCCCCTGAGTTCAAAACATCCGGTAAGCCTGCACTTTTATCGGTGGTGGGTGAGCACACTATAAACAATAGGGATGGGCCCCCCTCCCCCAGGTCATTACCAGCCCCTTTGGCCCTATATACTTTGAACAGCAGTATACAGGCGGTGCAAACAAGACAGGGACTGTAGGTTTGTTGTTAAGTAGAATCTGTTTGTAATTTTGAACTGGTACTTTTTTAAAGTGTAGCTCCAGCCAAAAAATCTATTTTTTAAGCTTTTTGGAAAACAAAGAGAGGGGTTATCACCCCTGTAACATATGTTTTGATGTCTGTGCGCATCTGTTCAGAAGATTGCACCTCACTTTCTGTCCCAATGACAAATGATTTTTTGAATATGTGGGTTTTTTGGTGCCCCTCTGCCTCCTGACTGTGTTTTAAAGGTTCAACTTTACATCTATGCGATGCATCAGAGTATGTGCTTTGCTGCAGAACAGCCTATTAATTTGAGAATGAACTGCCTGCCACCCCTCAATAGCAACAAAGTGCATGGGCCTTTTTTTATTTTATTTTTTAATGCCGCTGCACCAAAATGCATGGTGCTTTTGTTAGCATGCATTTTTATTTTTGTGATTTTTTTTTTATTTACACACATTATATATATATATAGGCCCAGATTCGCCGTCGTATCTCTGAGTCTGAGCCGTCGTATCTATGCGCCTGATTCTTAGAATCAGTTACGCATAGATTTGTATTAGATTCTACCGGTGTATCTTACGCCATCGGATCTTAACTGCATATTTACGCTGGCCACTAGGGGCGTGTACGCTGATTTACGCCTAGAAATATGTAAATGAGCTAGATACGCGAATTCACGAAACGTACGCCCGGCCGACGCAGTACAGATACGCCGTTTATGTTAGGCTTTTCCCGGCGTAAAGTTACCCCTGCTATATGAGGCGTACATGCGGCGTACCAATGTTAAGTATGGACGTCGTTCCCGCGTCAAATTTTTAAAATTTTACGTTGTTTGCGTAAGTCGTCCGTGAATGGGGCTGGACGTAATTTACGTTCACGTCGAAACCAATACGTCCTTGCGGCGTACTTTGGAGCAATGCACACTGGGATATGTCCACGAACGGCGCATGCGCTTTTCGTAAAAAGCGTAATTTATGTGGGGTCACATAACATTTACATAACACACGCCCACATCTTCCACATTTTAATTAGGCGGGCTTACGCCAGCCCATTTACGCTACGCCGCCGCAACTTACGGAGCAAGTGCTTTGAGAATACTGCACTTGCATGTTTAAGTTGCAGAGGCGTAACATAAATAGGATACATTACGCCCGCTCAAAGATACGCCGCTGTACGTGAATCTGGGCCACAATGTGTGTGTAAATAAAATCAAATAAAAAATCACAAAAGTGCATGCTAACAAAAGCACCATGCATTTTTTTGAGAATAGTGAGAGAATCGTGATCTTCATTCTAAGCAAAAGAATCTTGAGTCTCATTTTTCCCAAAATCGTGCAGCTATACTGGGCCAGATTCTCAAAGAGTTACGCCGGCGTATCAGCAGATACGCCGACGTAACTCCGAATCTAAGCCCGTCGTATGTTTAAGTGTATTCTCAAACTGAGATACACTTAAACATGCCTAAGATACGACGGCCTGCGCCGTCGTATCTTAGGGTGCAATATTTACGCTGGCCGCTAGGTGGCGCTTCCATTGCGGTCGGCGTAGAATATGCAATTGAGTCGTTACGCCGATTCACGAACGTACGCTTGCCCGTCGCAGTAAATGTACGCCGTTTCCGTAAGAGATACGCGGCGTAAAGATAAAGCTGCCCCCTAGGTGGAGTAGCCAATGTTAAGTATGGCTGTCGTTCCTGTGTCGAAATTTGAAAATTTAGCGTCGTTTGCGTAAGTCGTCCGAAACCAATGACGTCCTTGCGACGTCATTTAGCGCAATGCACGTCGGGAAATTTTAGGGACGGCGCATGCGCAGTACGATCGGCGCGGGAACGCGCCTAATTTAAATGATCCACGCCCGCTACCCGGATCATTTGAATTAGGCGGGCTTGCGCCGGAGGATTTACGCAAGTGCTTTGTGAATCAAGCACTTGCCCGTAAAACTTGCGGCGGCGTAACGTAAATGAGATACATTACGCCGCCGCAGAGATGCGGCGATCTACGTGAATCTGGCCCACTGCCTTTAGGAATTAATATGAGAAACACCAGCAAATCTATTGATGTAGCTTTAGGTGCACACTGTACAGAGGACACAGACAGTACACAACGTGAAAATACTGCAGCTAGCACAATCACCTGCCTGCCTGTCAGTAAATTAGGAAGAGCGGATCTAGCTAAACTCAATACAGTGTATAAATATATATACAACACCTGGGATGCATATATATTCTCTACACACTGTGGGCCAGATTCACGTAGATCGCCGCATCTCTGCGGCGGCGTAACGTATCTCATTTATGTTACGCCGCCGCAAGTTTTACGTGCAAGTGCTTGATTCACAAAGCACTTGCCTGTAAAAGTTGCGGCGGCGTAGCGTAAATCCTCTGGCGCAAGCCCGCCTAATTCAAATGATCCGGGTAGGGGGCGTGGATCATTTAAATTAGGCGCGTTCCCGCGCCAATCGTACTGCGCATGCGCCGTCCCTAAAATTTCCCGACGTGCATTGCGCTAAATGACGTCGCAAGGACGTCATTGGTTTCGACGTTAACGTAAATGGTGTCCAGCGCCATTCACGGACGACTTCCGCAAACGACGTAAAATTTTCAAATTTCGACGCGGGAACGACGGCCATACTTAACATTGGCTACGCAACCTAGGGGGCAGTTTTATCTTTACGCCCTGCATCTCTTACGGAAACGGCGTAAATTTACTGCGACGGGCAAGCGTACGTTCGTAAATCGGCGTAACGACTCATTTGCATATTCTACGCCGACCGCAATGGAAGCGTCACCTAGCGGCCAGCGTAAATATTGCACCCTAAGATACGACGGCGCAGGCCGTCGTATCTTAGGCATGTTTAAGTGTATCTCAGTTTGAGAATACACTTAAACATACGACGGGCTTAGATTCGGAGTTACGTCTGCGTATCTGCTGATACGCCGGCGTAACTCTTTGAGAATCTGGCCCTGTAACTCTAACTGACTAGCCTGCCTGCCTGCTCTATCTAACTCCAAAAAATTACACTCTCTCTCTGTCTCTCTCTGTAAACCACCAACACACTACACAAGGCCGACTCCCAGGCAGCATTATATAGTGTGGGGCATATACTAAACCCCCTGAGCCATAATTGGCCAAAGCCACCCTGTCTTTGGCCAATTATGGCTCTCCGTTTTTTGCAAGCTGTGATTGGCAAAGCATGCGGGTCATAGTGCATGCTTGGCCAATCATCAGCCAGCAATGCACTGCGATGCCGCAGTGAATTATGGGCCGTGACACGCCACTCGAATTTGGCACGAACGGCCTAAAACTTTTGTAATTCGACGAACGATCGAGCATACGATGTTCGAGTCGAACGTGAGTTCGACTCGAATACGAAGCTCATCCCTAAAAAACAACAGTTCCTGTTCACCATTCAGAAGTCTGCACAATACTTTGAAGTTGTTGCTGTTTCTTCTTCACCCTTCCCGTGTTGATACATGGTGGACTTTTTCACGTTTTATTTTTGCATCATTTATGCACATTTAAGTTATTTATATGTTTTGTGTGTAGATTTTACGTTTGCACAGCATTTTGGATATTGTTTTATTGCCACATTGAGTTTCATCACTTTTGGGGTTCAAACCCTTTTATTGATATTTACAGTTTGGTTTTCACCTTTCTGACAAAATATTTAAGCGCTACACTTCCATTTATCTAACCAAAGGGAGAAAATAATGTATCATAAAAACAAATTTTGTATGCATACGCATCTATGCGCATTTAAACACATCTATACTCAAGCATTTTACTCTAGATTATGCAGAAACTTTTCTTTTAGAAAACTCATTTGATAACATCAGTAAATTATTTACGCCTGTGTGAATGAAGCCTTAAGCCTCGTACACACAATCGGATTTTCATCGGACAAAGCGTAGGACTTTTGTCTGAAGGGTGTTGGCCGTGAACTTGTATTGCATACAAATGGCAAAGAATTGTCGGCCAACAAATACGAAACTACATGTTTTTTCAGCTCTTTAGCGCCACCCTTTGGGCAACTTCTGCTAATGTTGTGTTATGGTGAGCATTGCTTCAAAGCATGCTTGTTTGTACTTTGGAGTTTTGTCCGACGGACTTGTGTACACACGATTGGATAATCCGCCAACACACATTTGTTGGCGGACAATTTTAAAGCATGCTATCCCACATTTGTCTGCAAAAAATCTGACAACAATTGTCCGACAGAGCATAAAAACGGTCGGATTTTCCGACAACAGCCTGTCATCACACATTCCCATCAGATAATCTGATCATGTGTACGAGGCTTTAGGCTCGGTTCATGCGTTTTTAACCCCATCCAACATCTGAATCAGACTGGCTTTCAATGGAACCATTCACACATGTCTGGTTTGTTTCTGAAAAGGGTCCTGTGCAATTTTGGGCCAGATTTAGGTGCGAAATCTAGTAAATATTTGCACCTGAATTGCACCTGAACCAGTGAACAAAACCACACCGGACTCCGGGGAGGGGAACCACAGCCAGACATGTGTGAACCTAGCCTTAATGTCAGGCATGTTGAAGTCAAACCATAGTTAAAATCTCTACTTTCAATGCCATTTGAGTTATCTTATTAATAGTTTCTCCTTGTTGTGCATTATGGACAGGTTAGATCTCTGAAAATGTAAGAGTACACCCAAACTGGTGAAGATTCCCAAATTCTGGAATTCCCTCAGAACCCTTTAGCTGGGGAACTGTATCCAGACGTGTATCTTGTGAAGTTATCATTGCTCTGCGGTGTATGTAAAGAAGAGTAAATTCAGTTAAACTCTCCCGTATGGAACCTGTTCTAGCTATCTACTGCGCTTAGGCATTTGCATCATAGATGAGTGTTGATCGCCATCCTCTTTGTGATGTGCCGTGTTTGCAGTAAACAACCCGGTATCCATAACGACCGATCACTACATTAGCGGGTGTTTCCGACGTCTCTGTATCCGCTGATGAAGTCCCCACCTACCAAGGGGTGTAACGCATACGGAAGGAGCGTCATGACGTCACCCGCGGCCATCACGTTCTGTCTGTTTGTACACAACAATGTATACATCGGCACTGGATGTAGGTTTTCACTTTGTGATTTAATAAATTGTAATATTGTTCAGACGGAGAGCACTATGTCTATTGCTTTTTGTCATTCCATGCTCGCATGAGACCTGGGAATTCCTTCTGTGCATATTTGGATTTCGGTCACTGGATCTATTTGTGAGCGCCCGAAAGGGAATGTGATTTTGACCCTTTATCATCTTAGGGTCCTCGCTGTGAGGTGAGAGGCCATTTCATCTGGATGTGGAGGTTCATCGCACCTGTGAAGTCACTTCTTTATGTTCTGTTTTTACCAGCACTATATTCACTGAAGGTGTCTCTGTAATACATATGGACTGTTTATAGCGCTGCACCATCTGCTAAAATTACATTTACTGGGATTTTTTGATTATTGACCCTGGTGTTCAGCTGCTTTATTTAGGGTCGCTTACTGTTTTATTGCGCTGATTTGTTTTCTCTTTATATAAATTCAGTTAAAGCAGAACTTCACTCCCTCAATCAACATTGACTATTAGATAGGAAAGTATATCATATTTACTTACTGGTTTCCATGCCTAGACAAATGATGACATACATCCCAGAAGTTTTCAGAAGGGGAAGAGGGGTTTTCTCAGCTAAGCACACCCCCTACCTGCATGTCTGAGCTAGGGGCAGGTGGATTCCAGGAAGTAAATGCTACCTGAATCGTCTGCCCTTTCACAAGATGGCAATGACTAGAAATGAGGGCCATTTTTTTAAAGTGATTTCTCACAAAATAAATCATGGAGACATGGATGGATAGATGAGTTTGCTTTAAATATTAAAAATGGATTTTGAATATTATAAATGGATTAAACAGCTCTTACCTGAGCCATAAGTAAGACATAGGCCTATGCATGTGTGTGCTCTGAGAGCCTACATACTGCTTTATTTCTCAGGCCCCATACACACGGGAGGATTTATCCGCGGATACGGTCCAGCGGACCGTTTCCGCGGATAAATCCTCTCGAGGATTTCAGCAGATTTTACGCATGGAGTGTACTCACCATCGCATTGAAATCCGCGCCGAAATCCTCTGGCGATGACGTGTCGCGCCGTTGCCGCGATTATGACGCGGCGACGTGCGTGATGCTGTCATATAAGGAATTCCACGCATGCGTTGAATCATTGCGACGCATGCGGGGGATCCCTTCGGACAGATGGATTCGGTGAGTCTGTACAGACCAGCGGATCCATCCGTGGGATCCGATTCCAGCGGATAGATATTCTGTGCATGTCGACAAATATTTATCTGCTGGAATTCGGAAATATCCGCGGATAAATATCCGCCGGAGTGTACACACCATAGAATCTATCCGCTGAAACCCATTCGATGGGATTTATCTGCGGATAGATTCTATGGTGTGTATGGGGCCTAAGGCTCAGTTCACAGCATTTCATTAAAGTAATGGTACTTCAACACTCCTTGGCACTGGACGCAGAGGCATAACTAGAACCTTCAGGGCCCCAGTGCAAGAAACCATAAAGGCCCCGACACCCCCATCCTTACATCACAGTCAGTAGCGTTCCCCTTTATATCGCAGTCTGCAGCGTTCCCCTTTACATCGGAGCTCTCCCTTACATCAGGGTCTGTAGCATTCCCCTTTACGTCAGAGTTCCCCTTTAGATCAGGGTCTGCAGAGTTCCCCTTTACATCAGATTCTATAATTCACCTTTACATCACAAAGTTTTTCCTTCCATAAGAGTCCGCAAGGTTCCCCCTTACAGAGTACCCTGATGAAGAGGAGAGCTCTGTGGATCCTGATGTAAAGGGGAATGCTGCAGACCATAATATAAAGGGAAACACTGTAGACTCTGATGTAAGCGGGCCTCTGGTGACCATGGCCCCTTTGGGTCTGAAATGAATATTAAGGGGAACCCTGAACAAAATTTTTTTTTAAAAATGCATGGGGGTCCCCCCAAATTCCATACCAGGTCCTTAAGGTCTGGTATGGATATTAAGGGGAACAGTGTGCCAATTTTTGTTATGGATTTTAAGGGAAACCCCATACCAAAATAAAAAAAAATGGCCTGGGGTTCCCCCCAAAAATCCATACCAGACCCTTATCCAAGCACGCAACCTGTCAGGCCGCAGGGGGGATGAGAGAGCGCCCCCCTCCTGAACCGTACTAGGCCACAAGCCCTCAACATGGGGAGGATGTCCCCATGTTGATGGGGACAAGGTCCTTATCCCCACAACCCTTGCCCGGTTTCACAAAAAAAGTGACAACAATTTTAACAACCACAGTAGACAGCTTGGAACTTGTCCTTTTTTTTAAAAAAAAAAAAAGAAAGAAAAAAAATTCCAGCAATGTAAATCTATTCTCGAGCGAGGATACGAGGTATGGATCCTCGTATACTCGCTTGAGAATGGATTTACATTGCTGAATTTTTTTTTCTTTTTAATAAAGGACTTGTGCCAAGCTGTATAATGTGGTTGTTAACATTTTTGTAAAAAAAAATTTAAATGGTAGGGGTACAACGTACCCCGTTACCAATTCACATAGGGGGGGCCGGGATCTGGGGGTCCCCTTTTTTTTTGCATTGCTACATGTCCCCTGGTGCAGGACCCAGGTCCCCGAACACTTTTTATGACAATAACTTGCATTGATAACCTTTAAAATAAGCACTTTTGATTTCTCCCATAGACTTTTAATGGGTGTTCCGCGGCTATCGAATTTGCAGCGAACACCCCAAATGATTTGCTATTCCGTCGAACAGGCGAACACCCAATGTCCGATTCAAACATTGGGCTCATCCCTTTGTTAAATAATACATTATTTATGGGGACCCTTACATCAGGACAAAAAGAGGGATAACTGAGGAAGACAGAGGAATTTGGTTCCAAATGAAGGGCAGTTAGGAGGTTTACTGCCGGTTTCCTTTTGAGCTGCGCAATAACCCCATTTGGGAAAATTCTTTTCATTACTGCCGGTGTATATTCCTGGCCTATGTGATTAAATTATTAGAGCAAGTTCGCTCCAGAGAACATTTTCTGAATGCCACATTCACTGCTTTATAACTTTGCTACCAATTCTGTGTAGTTAAATAGTACATTTTTATACACATCAGGGAGCAAGGAGGAAGTAAAAGAAGGACATAGGGAATGGGTTCCAAACGAGCATCCGTCATTCCTATTAGGGAGCTTTGTAGCTGGAATGTGATTGGTTATAATGTGCTACACCACCAGTTTCCAAGACTGATTGCTTGTAGATGCTGAACCAAAGTTTCAAGGAGCAATAATTATATACTTATACATTTAAAGCTCTGGCTGAAATGGGCCCCAATCATCACTTTCATTTATGTTGCAATCAACAAACAAATGACCTGACCAAAAGATGTTATGATACCCCCCATAATGAACCCCCACCATATTATTTCAATTACTAAGCTGTTTGCATTGGTCACTTTCCTTGCAATTGTTCAGCTACTGTTGGCCCTGTGACAGCATTCAACTACTGTTGATGTGATAAATAATGCCAGAGACTCCCAGAATTCTTCACTTCAGACTCTGGATGAAAACCAGTTAAAATAAATCAACAAATGAAACAGTTCAGCAGTAAATTATTACCAGATCGGATGACTGTGATTTAGAATCGACTTTAATTTTTGCCACCTGTGATGATATCAAGGGACACTGAATTATGGCCTCAGTAGCAATGCTCACACAGGGCCACATCCCAATGATGGCTCCCTGCTGGCCTCTTTGACTGCTCAGCCAAAGCTGTTTACAGCAGCTCAGCTTTTATTTAAAAAAAAAAGTACTTTTTTGTTTTGCCCAAGCAATCAGAGTTGTGACTAAGTGCAAAATTGAAGTCAAAATCTCCCCATATCTCACTAAAAAACCTTACTGCCATCCAACTTAGCCTCTGGGGTTCTAATTTTTCAGAAAGCTGTTTCATCTTTATCAGACATAAATGTCTACTAAAAGCTCAAACTGCAGATAACAAATTAAAGGGGATGCAAAGGAAAAGTAAACACCAGAAAGTAACATGAGCACACAGAAGTTAAAGTGGACTTAATCCTAAAGTGAAGATTTGCTATCTTATATGGAACATCTAGAGATGTTAAAGGGTTAATTACCATTTTCATGAAAAAGTTAAAAGTGAACTAACTCCAAATATCCTTGCTAGCACTCCAGACACATATCCGTGATGCTCAGTGCAGTCAATGTAGCGGTCCACAAACAGCAATACACAGCCCCGGAGTGAGTATCCATAATGCTTGCTATGGCTAGTGCTCATTGGTCAGTGCAGCCATGTTACTGTGTCAACCAATGAGAAGTGCAGGTGAGGCTTCCTCTTTTGGTAAGCGTCCTATGAAAAAAGAAACAGTTCTCGTTGATCATCATGATCATGTGGTTGCGCTGACCAGTGCATTGCGAACTTATACTCAATTTGGGGCTGTGGACTGTAATGTACAACGTACAGACTGTTAAACTGGAAGCATGGGGCATCATGGTTGTGTTACTGTAGGTAGGTTGGCCAGGATCTCAAATATATTCAAACAATATTTTCACTCAAAATGCACTCAAATAATTATTAGCGAAGAACATGTGTGAATTAGCCCTTTTTTAAATAGATTTTGTAAAATTTTTAAAAATGATGTATTACAATGTTTAAAATTATTTTCTTTATAATTTGTTATTTATTTACAGGAGAGGGCTACAAGGGGGGTCGGGGTGACAGGGGGGCACACGGCGGGATCAGAAACACGAAGAACAGGGAGGGGTCTGGGGAAGCAATTACAAGAACAATGCCCTATGTCTGTGTCTCTCCCTGCAGCAGCTGAAAGCTGGCAGGAGGGAGAGAAACTGGGTTTCAGTTGCTGCAGAGAGCCGCACAGGGCATCCTTCTGTAATTGCTCTTCTACCTGACCACACCGATTCCCCCTGATGTTCAGACCCCCCTATGTGCTTGGGCCCCCTACAGGAGGGCTGGTGGTCCCCCCCTATCAGCCGCCCTGGTACCCTGAACTATCTACATTTTGTAAATCCCTTCGGAAATATAGGAGTGCACTTCTGTTCTGCTGGTTTCATGAGATTTGGCCACTAATATATTGCTCACTCTTCTCCTTGCTGGAGAGGCAGCAGGTCCTGATGACCTGCAAGCAATGATCTCCTTGCTTTTGCTTCATCCATTCAGTGTATCTGTGCTCTCTCTTACTTCTGCTTGATTAGTCATCATATCACCAGTCATCGGGGGGCCATCTGATATAAGGAAAACAGGAACAGAGACACAATACAAGATAAGGCTTGGTTAATCAGTAACTGCAAATGACCACAAGTAATATAGGTGAGGTCCATGCTTGTCTATTTTGGGGTACAATCTCCAAAATGTAGGTCCTCTTTAAAAAAAAGGGAGACAGTTCTCTTGGTTGGACCTGTACCTTTACCCCATAGGCCCAGGATAAATTGTAGCTCTCAGGCTTATTTACAAAAGGAGCACATACCTTTCTGAGTCTAGTTTGGTAAAAAAAAAGTTGAGAATTTGGAGTTCTAAAAGAGACTTGTTTTGTCAATATCAAGACTACAGCCGTGCCTGAAAAAAAATGGTTTCTCTTTGTCCTATGTAGGGACTCAGTCCTTTTATTTGTGATTGTGCGGACCATGCTTTAGCACTGCCTGTCCAGACTATGCCTCTGCCTGTTGATTAAGTAAAAGTCTCACAGAGTTGGGTAACTTAAATTGGTTATAAAGTCAGATTTACAAATAACTGGCATCCCCTTTGTTGTGTGAACATATATGACACTATGTATCAGGTTTTCTAAAATTATAATCCTAAATACCTTTTTGCACAGCTCAGCTGTATGGTCACGTGACCCCCCTCCACTCTCCCTCCCCCAATCTAAGGAGAGCAGAGGGAGGGGCTCTCTGACGTCAGCCAGCCAGCAGGAAATCACGTGACCACACAGCTGAGCTGTGCAAGAAGGTATTTAGGTTTATAGCTTTAGAAAAACTGACACACAGTACCATATATCTTCATACAACAGAGGGGATGCCAAGTATTTGTAAATCTGACTTTACAGCCACAGTGAATAGCAGCAGGAGGGGTGGGGAGGAGATTGGCTCTCACACACAGAAACCACAGGCATGGAGATAGGGCGAGAGACTTGGAACACAGCAGGATGATGGAGGCACGTAAACTGGTCACTGTATCGTGGATCGGTAGCCATGATTACCGTGGTCAGTACCTGGGGGACACAGGAACAGGCAGGATCAGCCAGGTATTTTACAGCATAGAATGGGACACATTTACACTGCAGAAGCACTATGCTGTTTATCATGCTTTAAATGAATAGGGTCTTTTTTTAAGATGAGGGTATGAAAAAAAAAGCAGGTTGCTTTCATGGTAGAATGATTAGCAGATCCTAAATTATACAGGCAGCTGTAGTTATATGCCAAGCTTAACTTTTGTTTCCAGTGTTGAGTTGGCCCTACTTGTCATGCAACATTACTGAGCCTTTAATGTGAATGGTAACATCGGTGACCAATAGGGAGGCCTCGGAGGGTCAGGAGTGGAAAGTTAGAATTTCACAACCTACATTTGCATATAGTTTTAGCTGTCAATATTTCTGATTGTTTGGACATAAGGTTGTCACATAAGCTGGTAACTGCTTTTGCATTTATTCTTTGATTTAAGTTGAAATTGCCCAGTGTCTGGACCTATTTGAAAAAGATGACATGTTTTTTAGTAAATCTTCTTTAAATAAGCAGAAGCTAATAGCAATGTTCTGAATAGAAGGGGTTATATCCCAAAAGCTTATCCTGAAAATTAAATTGCTTGTGCAAATAAATAAAGTGTCATGAACAGCACTCAACTGTGTTATCTGTACTTGTGTAGCCACAAAAATGAATCATTGAAGAATGTGGTTATACCAGCTCGTCACTGTTCTATATCTGACTTTCTGACTAATGTCACAAAAATCATATTTTTCCAAAGGGAAAACCAACCGGGTCCTGGATTTTCTCTCCGGTTTCTTTTTTTTTCAGGGACATTAAAGTATTTGAAAGGTTTAGGCATATCTCAAAGCTCCCAAGACACATTTGAAGGGATGTCTGTCTTGCCTCGAAGGACACAGACACTTATTCTTGGATTTCTGTCAGAATATCAACTTGCGATCCAAGCGCTACTATAGACATTGAAAATATGAAAGTAATATCAGAGAGATCTGTTTTGTTTCTGAGTGAGTTCTCTCTTAACTAGGTGCAAATTTTTCAGTTCTTTGTTTTTGTTCAGTTGTCACAAGAGCCTGCTGGATAGAGAACAGTGGACAGCCAGGGTTATAAGTATACCATTTTGGGCCTCATGGCAAAGATCATCTACTGAAAAAATGTTTTTATTTTTCATGACCAGCTCTTGCCATTCGTGTCTTAGACAGCACTTTTATGGGCAGCATGGAAAGAGCCTGTGTTCTTGCTTTATATATGCTCTACTCTTACTAAAGGTAAATAGATTCGGGCTGCTCACCTGCAACAGGGCAGGTAAGAATAACATGTTTGTTATTTTTATAGGGAAAAAAATGAATTTACAATCACTTTAACTGTGCCCAAGCAGTACCCTAAATGAGGTACCTCGTGTCTTCAGTCCTTATTGACTATTGATGAGGATCAGGTTCAGATCAAGCATGGGTATGAGGGGAATACAGCTAATTTACAGTTTGCGGACACACCAAACTAATGTGAAACTTAACCACCATAGCCATCAACTACCAATAATGCACTTCCTGACCTTTGAACTTTGGTCAAATGGTGTAGAAGAGCCAATAAGGAGGCATTTGTATAAGATAGCATCCTCACTATAAAAAACTTGGTTCCAGGAAGCCTTATGCAAGATGTGCTTAGTTGTGGTAGGGAAATCATAGGAGAATGCTGCTAACAAAGAGAAAGTGTAAAACTTTAAAGCCTCGTACACACGATCAGTCCATCCGATGAGAACGGTCTGAAGGACCGTTGTCATAGGTTAACCGATGAAGCTGACTGATGGTCCGTCGTGCCCACACACAATCGGTTAAATAACCGATCGTGTCAGAACGCGGTGACGTAAAACTCAACGACGTGCTGAAAAAAATTAAGTTCAATGCTTCCAAGCATGCGTCAACTTGATTCTAAGCATGCGTGGATTTTTAACCGATGGTCGTGCCTACTAACGATCGCTTTTGACCTATCGGTTAGGAAACCATTGGTTAAATTTAAAGCAAGTTGGCTTTTTTTTAACCGATGGTTAAATAACCTATGGGGCCCACACACGATCGGTTTTGACCGATGAAAACGGTCCATCAGACCGTTGTCCTCTGGTTAACCTATCGTGTGTACGAGGCCTTAGGCACTGGTCACATAAAATTGATATAAATTGATATAAACCCTTACTAATTGTCCTTTATGTAGCAACATGCTGTGTGTCTTAGGACATTTTGGGTTTGGATGGGTATTTTTTACATGTAAATGCGGCTAATGTGTGTCCTGCAGCTTCTCCCCAGGCACTAAAGCCATAACAGGCTAAATATTTTTTTTTTCACAGGTTAAAGTTTCATGTTTTGCTGATTGCATTCAATCTTTGTATAGCCTCTCTCAGTGCTAAATCCTCTGCAGTCTCTGGATACCATAGTAAAACCTCTTCCTGTACCTCTTTTTCTTGAGTAAATTTGACCTAAAATTGCTATTAAAAACTGCCCTGCTACTGGTCAATATCACACTTCTGTGTGATCTGCAATCTCTTATTTTTTGTAATGAACACCTGCCTATGCTCTTTGTCTCTAGTATATCTCAAACAATTTGGGCTATACTGTCTCTTGCTTTGTTCATCTACAGTGGGGAAAATGATTTGATCCCCTGCAGATTTTGTAAGTTTGCCCAATTACAAAGAAATGAAGGCTCTATAATTTTTTATCATAGGTGTATTTTAAATCATGAGACAGAATATCAACCAAACCCCCCCCCCCCCCCCCCAAAAAAAAAAAAAACACATAAAACAAATGCTATAAATTAAGTTGCCTTCAGTGATTATTTGATCCCCAAGTAAAACATGACTTAGTACTTGGTGGAGAAACCTTTGTTGGCAAGCACAGAGGTAAGACGTTTCAAATGCCGTGTACACACGACCGTTTTTATTGGTCTAGAAAAAACAACATTTTTAAGGTGTGACCTAGCTAGTCTCCAGACCTTACTTCTATAGAAAATTTATGGAGGGACCTGAAAATTGAAGTTACCAAGCAACAGCCAAGAAACCTTAAGGATTTAGAAAAGATCTGTAAAGAAATGTGCACCAAAATATGTGCAAACCTGGGGCCAGATTCACATAGAGCGGCGCAAATTTAGTTTGTCCTAACGTATGTCAGTTAAGTTAAGGCGGCTGAATTTTGTGACGTAAGTGCCGTATCCACAGAGCATTTGCGCCCAAATGTGCGCCAGCGTAACGTAAATACCGAGGCGTAAGGCGGGGTTATTGCAAGTGGGAAGGAAGTGGGCATGCTCCATTGAAATGAGCCGTGACCCCATGCAAATGAAGGGCCGGCCGTACTGCGCATGCGCGCACAAAACTGCACCTCACTGGGCATGCTCAGAACTCGGGCCGGCGCAATCAGTGAGATAGGAAAAAGGCCAAGCAGACTAAGTGAGATCCACCATGTGTATAAATAGCCCCACACAAAAGCACTTCCATTGTAAAAGTACATCCCTGTGTTCCCCTTCCTAAAGCAAGTTGCTTTTGCTCTGTTGTCTGTTGGTGTTTGTTGGTGAGTGTAGTATTGTTAGCTAAAAGATTTATAGAAGTAGGAGGTTGTAGTAGTTGTGTTTTTTTTCTGAGTGTTTTTTCTGTTTGTTTTTTCTGTGTTTGTTTTTGAGTTTGTATTAGCTGTCTACTTGTGTTGTTTGATATTGCTGTCTTGTGTTTGCGATTTGATTTTTGTGTGTGTTTGTTCAGTGTCTTTTTGTGTGTGTTTGTTCTGTGTCTTTTTGTGTGTGTTTGTTCTGTGTGTATTTGTGTTTGTTTGTTGTGTTAGATTTTTGTGTGTGTGTTTGGTGCTGAGGGTTGAGTGTTATGGCACCAAAGAGAGCTTAATTTTTCGGTGTGAGAAAAGCAAATACTTCCCATGGCCATCACCCGATATGGGCGATATTTGCATGGCCCTGAGAGCCAGGACACCCCCCCCCCCGGCCAGGAAGAGGGCCATCATCCAGGAGATAACTGATCAGATCAATGTGGAGGGGGGGAGACGAGGACCCCCAGTGGGATAGCCAAGAAGATAAATTACCTGAGGAGCTTGGTCCGTGACAAGATGGCCAAGATAAATGCCCATGCCACGGGCACTGGCGGAGGACCACCCTGCTCCGTCAGGCTGACTGAGGAGGAGTGGGCAGTGGCCCGGTGCTTCCACAGACAACACGTGGTGGGCCTGCCTGGCTTTGACTCCGAGGAGGGCGTGAGGACAGGTAATTTTTTTTTTATTTCTATCTGGTGAGTAGCATGTGTGGGTGGGGGAAGGGAATATGTGCCAAGTGTGTGGATCCTCCAACCTGTGAATGTTTTGTGTCATCCACAGATGGCCAGGAGATTGCAGGGCCATCAGGCCAGTCCGCACCAACCCCCAGACAACAGGCTGCTGAAGAGCCCCAAGAAGGGCAGGAGTCCTCAGGGGAGGGGAGTGGCCACACCTCCCCTCATGAGGAGGTTGAGGGGGGGATGAGGGGGAGGAGGATGGGGATGATCGGATGGACCTTGCCAGAGAAATCCTATTGACTATTGGTTCCCCCTGAGGCTACCCCTGTGGCTGGCAGCAGTCAGGCCTCCATCAGGGGTAGCCCCTCCCACTCCTCCCCCAACAGGGCTCCCCCACAAGGGTCTCTCTCTCCCCTCCTCCCAGGCCACAAGCCTCAGCTGCAGGCAGGAAGGCTACCCATAAGACCAGGGGGGTGGCCGAGGTTCTGCCGGCCAATCTGCGGAGGGACCAGGCCCGGCAGACCCAACATCTGGGTCAGGTCGCCCGGACTTTGACCCAGATGGAGGACAGCCTGGGCTCAATTAGGACTTGGTCAATGATGTGGGCACAAACTCCTTGGCGGTCATAACATGCTTTTGTGACCTGCAGACCGCCACAGCAGGCGTGGCCCTGGAGGTGAGTGCCCTGACCCAGGCTGTCCACGCAAATACCCAGGCTGTCCAGGCCAATACGGCTGCCCTCACTGTGGGCCTGAACAGAATCGCCGTGGCCTTGGAGGGCAGGCCAGCAGGAGGACAGTCACCAGGGGAGGCTCCTCCTTCCCCTGCTCCCCCCCCCCATGAGTCTCCCCTGGTTGGCCGTGGCCGTGCCCGTGGCCGGCCCAGGCGTAGCTCAGGCCGCCGCCATTCATTTTGGTTGTACTTTTGTTTTTTTATTTTTATTATTTGTTTAATTATACTGTGATTATGATTTGGTTTATGTGTGTGAATGATGTATGAATGTGGGGGTGACATTCCTGATGAAAAAGGGTGTCACCCTCAGTTTTGGTGGAGTAGGGATCCCCAGGACCAGGGAGAAGTGATCCCAGGTCCATGTGAATGGTGTATGAATGCACAGTAACATAATTGGAGCCGTGGCGTGGCGTTGCTGCTCCCTAGTCCCATGGGGGGTACTTGGGTCTAATCCAATTCGATGAGGTTGTGATGTGTCTGTGCTAGGGACCACAGTGGGTGTGCATGCATGCATTCTCGATGTGCCATGATTAATGTGTGTGTTTACTGTGCAAAGATGCATTCTGCGAGGCGTCTCCTGGCTGCTGTTCCCTCAGAAGAGGGGGTACCCTCGGTTACTAAATTCACTAGTATAGCTATGAGCATGGATGCCCCTGGCATGTCGGCATACAGATTGTTGTCCTGCAAGTGTGTGTGCTCAGCTTGTCCCTAATGGTGTTGCTTTAGCTGACATTTACACGGCTGGTGTAAAGTTAGGGCACCTTTTATAAGGTATAATTTTACACTGTGAAACTAGCAGATGTGCACAGGGTCACCTCCCTTCATCAGGACTATATGTATTGTTTTAACAAAGATGTTCAATCGCTGGTGTAACAACTTGTACCCTTTCACAATCTGTGGACAACCCTGTACTATCCATGGAGCACATGAACAACCGCTGATTGGCCCAGGATATTCAAACAGATCTGATTGTTACCCTTCAGCCCTTGGAGAGCCTCCCTAAACGTACTTAGTGGATATGTTTGCTTTTGATTCTCCTTTGGGCCTTATTTGAGCCTTGGTTCCTGGGACATTCCCATCCCATGGGTTGGTGTTTGTCCGTGTGTCACCAGGTGGGTGCAGAGTTGTCCCAATATTGTGATAGGGTAGGGTACAATATGTAAATAATGGTAACAAAGATAAATCCGCCTTTTCTGTGTTCCCATCACTGCGCTTATGAACAAATAGTGATAGTCAAATCGGCAAAAGAGTGAAGCAGCTACTTTTAAAAAATCAAACTGTGAAAAACATATTCTAAAACCCTAAAATTAGTGTAATAAAATATTAAAAGCAGCGCTGTAAAAAGACTTGGGATTGATCAATCCTATGACAAAGTCTTTTATGATGAAACATGTCGGGGCGTGGCTGTGCGGCAACCATCTGAAGTGAATGTGTGACGTATCAAGGCCGATCAAGGAAGCAGAGATCCAGGAAGGAACAGCGGGAGGTGGTGAGCGATCAGTTGACACCTTGGGTCTGCTGTCACCAAAATACTCGGTTTTCGGTTCATCTCTGAACGAGTGTTTGCTGTGCAGTGTATTGCTCTATTTTTTTGAGATTCATGTGAGTGCTATATTTGAAGATTCAAGTGTGTTATTAAACTGATTTTACAGTATCACGCTATTTTGAGCACTTCTTTTATTTACATACGGAGCTTTCTGGCAGTGAATTGGTTGGAACTGGAATTATCTGCTATACCTACCAGTGAGGTCTTTTCAGGGGAGGGCTGGCAGGGGGGGCAGGGTGGAAATCTCCCCCCGGGCTGGTGACACTATGCACAGCCACCGGCCGCCACTACCAAATGCTGTTTTTGCAGAGCAGGAATATGCCTGCTGGAGCTCTGTTAACATAGGTCACGGCCGCTGCTCACCTCCCACTGTGCAGCCGTGCCTGTATCAGCTCCGAGGTAGATGGCTGCAGAGCTGAGCTATGTCTCGTCTCACACATAGCTCAGCCTCAGCGCACACAAGCATCAGACAGCCTGCCTGCGCCTCAGCCTCCATCCTGGTAAGCTCACCCTCTCTAGTCTCTCCTGCCTCCCAGAGTATAAAAAGGGGTGCTCTGTGGACTTTGTTAAAGGGGAGGGGGGGCAGGCTTTGGTGAGCAGAGACCCTCTTTACACAATAGTCCACAGCATGCACCCTTAAATCAAGTTTCCCAGAACACCCCTTACATCAGATCTGATGTATATGGGGTCTGTGCAGACTCTGATGTATATGGGGTCTGTGCGGACTCTGATGAAAGTGGAGGCTCTGTGCGGACTCTGATGTAAGGGGAGGCTCTGTGCGGACTCTGATGTAAGGGGGGCCTCTGTGCGGACTCTGATGTAAGGGGGGCCTCTGTGCGGACTCTGATGTAAGGGGGGCCTCTGATGTAAGGGGGGCCTCTGTGCGGACTCTGATGTAAGGGGGGCCTCTGTGCGGACTCTGATGTAAGGGGGGCCTCTGTGCGGACTCTTGTGATCAAGAAAAATCTTAGACTGTTTTCCTTGATCCATCACTTTTCCACGCTCTATGGGCCACTTGACTGGACTTGCCCCCCAGGCCTAAGTCTGCCAGCCCTCCCCTGGGTCTTTTTGTACACGTTTATACGCCGAACACGAGAGTGTAAGGCAATTTGAGTTGGTGAGTTTTGCATCTGACGGGAGAGGATTCACTGACACCGGGTGTGGTGGAAGATTGGAAGCTATTATCATTATTTTTTCACAAACCTACTTGATGTGTTTTATGGACTTATATAATATTTATACACATTTATATATAGTTTTTGGAATTTGTGCACATATTCACTTTTGTCACATGGTGATGTTTATGGACATTAGCATTATTTTTAAATACCTGTGAAAACGGATATTTCATCTTACATTGTTTACAGCGCTGCTTATATTTTATTACACTAATTTTAGGGTTTTAGAATATGTTTTTCACAGGGTAGGGTACAAGTTGAATACACTTGTGACTAAACATCTTTGTAAAAATTATATATATGGTCTTGTTGAAGCAGGGTGACCCGTTAAATACGTAGACCTATTTGCCTTACTGTTATCATCATATCACATCTTGTCCACTGTTTTTAATATTCATGATATATATCTTATATTTGAATTATCTTTGCAAAATTTGCTTGTTTTAACTGTATTTCATTTGGTTTCTGACTCCCGACGGAATGCAGTATGTCAAAAAGTCCCACTTACATGGTTCTTTATTTTACCCATTCCTATTGGCCTTGCCAGAATGTATTTTCAAGGTTAGCCCTTCATAGGCTTTATTTTTTCTCTGGCTTTTGACAATCCCCTTGAAAATGAAACCCAGGAACATTTGCTCATCCTGATCTTAAAAAATAATCTTAAAAAATCCTAATCTTACAGCAGTAGTAAACCGCTGGGTAGGGTTTTTTTTTTTTCTGACCTGAAAGGTAATATCATATGTGCTAGTATGCATTGCATACTAGCACATTATGTGAAACTTCATGAAAAGAAAGCCCTCCAGCAAAGTGCTGTCACCACTGAGGCCTCTTCCATCTTCACCCGTCTTCCTGCTGGGTCCATGTACGCCACTTGTGTGACTGGCTGGAGCCGCAATGACATCACTCCTGCACAAGCAGAGGGGTAGCCGCCATTTATGGCACAGGACTCTGAAGGAACTTCACGGGTGCACGGATGAAGTCATCGGCTGCATATACAGTAAATATCTCCTAAACGATGTACGTTTAGCAGATATTTACAGTACCTATTGGTAAGCCTTATTATAGGCTTACCTATAGGTATAAGTCAGAGATGGGATTTACTCCCACTTAACAAAATAGCAGAGCACTTCCTATACTTAGGCACTCCAGACTCACAGCTGTATGTCTGCTGTATGGCATCATTGATGGCATTGTTGGCTCTGACTGCTAGTCTCAGAAGATTTGGAGTAAGTTTTGGTAATATCACTACCGTTTTGCTCATTGTTCTCTTCGCTGGAGGATCTGAACTGAGGAAACAAAGTCCTGCATCTACCAAGATGGCCACCTCCACACAGAAACACAAAGCGGAACAAGGCATGGTAAGTCAGTGAGGAAATGCTGCAGGTAGACAATAGGCAATATTGATAAGTCCTTCTCCCTCTGCCTGTTTTTTTGGGAACCAGCTTCCAGCAGTGAGTTCCTCTATAAATAGCTGAATTAGAATACAGGACTGCAATGCTGTTAGTTCATAATGCTAATAAGTGAGCCGTTTCCTTTCAAGCGCTCATAAATACTGCTGTCATCATTCTGTGTTTAGATCTCTGTTTTATTGCGGGTTGTGTCAATAACTTTGCAGGACTGTGGAATATTTTGGTAAGTAGAATTAATGATGGTGATTACCTGGACAAATTTTAATATTAAACAGAACTTTCAAGGCAAATATCTTTAGATTTAGGTCACATTAAAAACGTATATGGATGCTTGTTATCAACACAGCTTACACAACGCAGCAGCTGCCAGCGTCTCTTATAGATAATATTTCAACACAAGCAATTACAACATTTTTGGTCTGTGTGTTCATTGGCCAAAGAGCAAATGTTATGCTGTCATTTATAATGCATTGCAGGGACTGTGCGCCATCATGCAGCCACACTGCAATGTCTCAGCGGATGGAGTTACATTGGAATCCTGGTATACCGTTAAATTTAACAATTTTGCTCTAACAGTTCTTAATGGGATAAACACAGAATATGCAATGCATGGGCCTGTTTGGAATGTGTAAATCTAGATAAATTAGCTAATCATTTACTCTTTAAGGTTTGCTGTGTATTAAAATAAAAACAAATGGAAATAATTACAGTAGTGGGTTTTTAGTAACGTAATACATGTCAATAAAATAAGAGAAAAAGCATTTTGTTTCAGAGGATTAGGTTAACGATAATCTGTTTATACAGAAACAAAAATAAAAAAACAGTAAACTCTGGACGATTAAAGAGACCCTGTCATGTCTCTAAACTTTAAAAAAGTCAAAACCTCCTTCATGCAAAAGAAGCTATGGTATATCTACCCCTTCATTGGGTTCATTCCCTCCATTCCAGCACTGCCATCTCTGTTAATTTCTTTGGAATTTGACACTTCCAGGAGTCTCAGATGTTGGTGTCCCCACCATGGGCAGTGGTTCCTTCCTCAGACACCCCTACACCACTGCTGAGTACTACTGTATGTGAGTTGATTGGTTTATTGGTCAGAAAGAATGCCTTTAAAGCTCAACTCCAGGCAAATAAAAAAATAAATACAAAAAATGCATTGTAATGCTGCATAATAGCTTTTTTTTTTGTCTAAGAGAGAGGAGAAACAGTTTTATTTACCTGAACCTCTGCTCTCCCGGCAGGCGGCACTCTGACGTTTAGTGCAGAGCTATGGACCCTGCCCTGGTATGGATGATTTCAAGTGGAAAAGGAGGCGCAGCGGATTAGTTAATACATGTACTAAACCCACTGGAATGAAGGGGGGCATAGCCTATGTAAAGCTAAGCCAATAAGGAGGGAGTTACAGTTTTTAAAGCAAGAGATAACCAGGGAGTGACTTAAAGGGTCACTAAAGGAAAAACATTTTTTTGCTGAAATGACTGTTTACAGGGTATAGAGACATACAAGTTAACTAATTCCTTTTAAAAATGATTACAAATAGATAAAAACCAATCATATAATGTGCCTGCGGTTTAGTTTCACTTTTAAACTGGTTTCATGTTCCTGTGAACTAGAGAGACTCACAGAACAAAAACAAACAAATCCAGGGCATTGTTTTGTTTTTAAAATGAATCTGATTGGTTCTGTTACGTTTTAGACACACAGTAATGACAGCTTAGACCACCGTGAAAAGCTCCCAGTACTGTGGTTATAAGGAAACAGGCAACCAGGAAGTGTGGAGATCACAGCAGAATTACAGCTACTTCAAAGCAAAAACGAACAATAAGGACATGAAACCAGTACTGCAATAATGTAAAGGAAGCTATTTAGCTAACAAAAAAAAAATTCCCTTAGTGATCCTTTAAAAGATCTGTGGTGGAATTGGTTAAAAACAGTGATTGAATGTTGGGCCAAGAAGATTCCAGGGTTACATCTAGCACCCCGGCATGTGGGGATGGACAGATAGTTGTTCCATTGATCAGGGGAAGAGGCACATGGGGAAGGGAAACATTATGAACTGAGTTTTGGATAGATTGAGTTTTAGGAAGCAGGGTGATATCAATATTGTTATGTCTATTAGTAAGTCGGTGACTCATGAAGAAACTAACAGAGTAAGCTGAGTAGAAAAGTTAGATTTGGGTGTCATCAGCATAGAAATGGCATTGGAAATCATATGAGTTCCTGAAGTTTAATTTAGTTTAACCAATCTGTGTGGTGCCAAGTGTCTATGATTTCCAGAGACTTTATCAGGTTTATAGGTTTTGCCTTACTCACTGTGTGGAAATGACTGTCCTGTTCTCTATATGTTGATGTCAGTCAAACCTGATACAGTTCATGGCTGCAGTTTTGTTTCTAGCCCACGGTGCCAAGTGTCTAAGACTTCAAGGCAGAGACTTTACCAGGTTTATAAGTTTTGCCCTTACTCATTGTGTGGAATTGACAGTCCTGTTCTCTATATGTTGATGTCAGTCAGACCTTATACAGCTCATGGCTGCAGTTCCATTTCTTTCTGTCAGGCCAGGTGACAAGTGCACCCCGTTGGGGTTAGGGATGGACCACAGGGTAGTGAACCCTATGGCGGACTGCTGCGATCAGAGAGAAAGCGTGAGCCCAAGGTTCCCCAGGGTGCGGAGTCTAAGACCCAGCTTTGTGTTCACCAGAGTCTCTGGTGGTGAGGATGGCCTTCGCCGCAGCTGGATCCAGGTCGCGACCCCTGGGGTCCCCAAGGTCACGCTCCGCAGGGAAAGAGGGGAAGCAGCAACCAGGACATGTGATAGTGATGGGTAAGCCGAGGTTGGGGCCACAGGAAGACAAGGGTAAACAAGGAACAGGCCAAGGGTCAGGGAAACAGGCAAACAGGAGAAGTCAGAGACGAGCCAAGGTCGGTACACAGGAAGGTAAACGTAACACACTGCAGACAGGAACAAGCTACAAACAAAGGTTGAACAGCAAAGAAGACTAGCAGTGCAGTGGTTAATATAGGCTTCTGGGATGGCCTGGGGTGGAGCCATACAGGGAGGAAGGTGATAAAAGACAGCCAGAGAGAGGGTCAGGCCTCTAATGAACACATGAGACAGGTAAGCTGCCAGACTTTATTGCATATCCATGACAGTACCCTCCCTCTTATGGCCCCTCCCCCTCCCCAGCCTGGGCCCAGGCCTAAAGGGAAATCCCAGATGAAACCTCCTCAACAAATGGGGCGCAAAGACCTCAGATGCAGAAATCCAAGACACCTCCTCAGGACCAAACCTTCTCCAAAGCACAAGGTACTGAAGAATGCCTCTGCAGAGACGAGAATCCAGAACTTGAGTAACCTCATACTTTAGATTATCCTCATTAACTAGAACCAAAGTAGGGAGAGGAAGAGATAATTTATTGAGGACCAAAGGCCTTTTAGTAATAAGTAAGGGCATAAGGGGGTCAACGGGAATCTCAGGAGGATCAAGCAGATCCTTAAATATGAACTGGGCATCTAGCACAGGACCATCAGACTGGGCAGAGGTCAGAGGAACCCTGAGGTCAGGTTGGTTAGAAGGTGACATGACACAGGAGTCAAGCTGGATTGCAGAAAAACCAGCAGAATGCAGAGAGCCCTGAAAACAAGGTAGAAAACCCCACTTGGCCGAATGAGGCAATCTATCCAAAGGATGGATTGAGCCCCTTAGACAGGTTGCAGAAGGTCCTGAACAAGATAAGGTAGGAGGCTCACTGGGCATGGGCTGGCCTGGCATAGCTGATGCAGAGGCCGATTGAATAGCATAGTCAGGTGTAGTGACTACCCAAATCGCATCACAAGGCGTAGCGACTGCTGAACTTGCAGACAAGTTAGCCTGGCTGTGCGTTTTAGGGACAGACAACGGTAACCTGGAGTGAATGATCGGCTCAGGTTCACAGGTGGACTCCTCATCCAGAGTGCCACATTGGCTAGAAAGTGCATTAGCCTGACTATTGTAGGACACTTTCTGGACACCACTACATGCGGTAGGAAGAGCAAAACATACTGGAATGGTGGCAACAGGAAGTTTCTCTTTTGGGGCAACCTTGGGTAGGCAGGACGTGGAACAGGAGGGACCCCAAGCCAGGATCTGTCCGGCAGTTCAGTCAATGTGTGGAAAATGGAGCCTTAACCAGGGAAGACCCAAAATGATAGGAGCTGAGGCCTTAGGTAGGATATGGAAGGATATCCACTCCTGGTGAAGTGTCCCTACTGACATCTTAACTGGGAGTGTCTGGAAGCGAATAGGACCCCCTGGGAGAACAGTGCCATCAATCGCCAAGACCACCAATGGCGTGGCGAGGGGCAAGAGGGTAAGTCTCAAGGACGATTCGATTTCCCAGTCCATGAAGTTGCCAGCGGCTCCGGAATCCAGATATGCCGAGGCCGAATGAGAAGAAGCACCAAGATGAAGGGACACAGAAAGAAGAAGACGAGAAGGTGAAGGTGATATTTCTGGGTCCAATACTCCACCTTGCAGATGTATTGAACCCGAGAGTTTCTCTGGGCGAAGAGAGCAAGTGTCACGAAAATGACCTTGCCCCCACAGTAGAGACACAGACCCAGAGTTCTGCGCTTAGCACGTTCCTCGAGAGATAGCCTGGTCCGACCCAGCTGCATGGGTTCCTCAGCTGGCAGGAGATGCTCCACGGGTCTAAGAGAGGGGAGCTCAGGCTGACTAAGGACCAAGGAATGCTGGCATCGCCTTTCTAGGGTCCTTTCCTGAAAGCGAATATCTATCTGGTTACACAAGGAGATCACTCCGTCCAGATCAGTGGGGATGGTTCTTTGTGCTAATCCATCCTTCACTCTATCAGAAAGGACATTCAAAAAGGTTGCAACTAAGGCCTCATTGTTCCAGCTCAATTCAGCTGAGAGGATAAGGAACTGAAGAGAATATTGTCCCACTGAACGGGATTCTTGGCGGAGACGTAAAAGGGCGCTGACCGCTAAAGAGACACGAGCTGGTTCTTCGAAGATATTCCGAAAAAGTTTCAAGAAAACAGACAGGCTAGAAACCACTGGATCATTTGATTCCCACAGAGGGGCAGCCCAGGCTAAGGCTTCACCGGAGAGGAGGGAAATGATATAGGCTATTTTAGCCCAATCAGACAGAAAGTGTTGGGGCAGGAGCTCAAAATGAATAGTGCATTGGCTAAGGAACCCCCTGCAGGCATTGGAGTCTCCAGAAAAACGGATTGGAGGTGGTAGTTTCAGTGAATGCGACTCTGCGACTGGTGCGACAGGCGCAGCCACTGGTTGTACTTGGGGTTGCAGATTCGGGGTTACCAACGAGGTCTGAAGCTGATCAAAGCGGGAAGCCAGATCCTGTAGGAAACGCATCACCTGAGTGTGATTAGCTTCATGCATCTCGAGTCTGCGAACAATGCTCTCTAATGGATCGTCTGTGGGGAGTGGCACGTCGGCCGGATTCATGGCTGTTCAAACTGTCAGGTTACCTGTGGCCAGGTGACAAGTGCACCCCATTGGGGTCAGGGATGCACCACAGGGTAGTAAACCCTATGGCCGACTGCTGCGATCAGAGAGGAAGCGTGAGCCCAAGATTCCCCAGGGCACAGACTCTAAGACCCAGCTTTGTGTTCACCAGAGCCTCTGGTGGTGAGGATGGACTTTGCCGAAGCTGGATCCAGGTCACGCCCCCTGGGGTCCCCAAGGTCACGCTCCGC
This sequence comes from Rana temporaria, assembly GCF_905171775.1. Classification (NCBI taxonomy): domain Eukaryota; kingdom Metazoa; phylum Chordata; class Amphibia; order Anura; family Ranidae; genus Rana; species Rana temporaria. The sequence goes on from NC_053492.1 coordinate 74,786,308, forward strand.
AGGGAGAGAGGGGAAGCAGCAACCAGGACAAGTGATAGTGATGGGTAAGCCGAGGTCGGGGCAAAAGGCAGACAAGGGTAAACAAGGAACAGGCCAAGGGTCAGGGAAACAGGCAAACAGGAGAAGTCAGAGACGAGCCAAGGTCGGTACACAGGAAGGTAAACGTAACACACTGCAGACAGGAACAAGGTACAAACAAAGGTTGAACAGCAAAGCAGACTAGCAGTGCAGTGGTTAATATAGGCTTCCTGGGATGGCCTGGGGTGGAGCCATACAGGGAGGAAGGTGATAAAAGACAGCCAGAAAGAGGGTCAGGCCTCTAATGAGCACATGAGACAGGTAAGCTGCCAGACTTTATTGCATATCCATGACACTATCTCACAGTGCCAATTGCCTATGATTTCCAGGCAGAGACATTACCAAGTTTATAAGTTTTGCCCTTACTTATTGTAGAAATTAAGGTCCTGTTCTGTTTAGATTCTTCATATGTTGATGTCAGTGTGTTGATGGCAGTGTGTCGTCCAGCAGCAGGCCACAAGAGACAAATCACCAGTGAACAGCTGCAGTAGTGTGGCAGAAGAGGCTGCCTGGCAACTGTCCCTCGATACAGTCCAGGACCATTGCACCCTTGGCCCCACCCTCTGCATGCCACTGTACTGTGTTTAAACTTAGGGCTGCCATACATGGATTGAAATTCAGCCAGTGCAGCAGGTACAGACAAATTTCAGCATGTATGGACAGGCTGGTTGTACGGAAGTCAATATACCGATTGACTTCTTTACAACTAGACTGTCGGGACATAAACGCACAGTGGGGAGGACATCTCATCCAGGACACTTACTGGATGAGAAGGGGGACTTTGCCCTAATCATTGAGGTTTGTCTTATTTACCCAGCAACTGGGATTTGCCTGCCCCACTTTACATATGTGTATCTGCTTTCAGAATGAATGAATGAATCAGTATGATAGACTGATTGGTATTGCAGGTGATCTGAATGAAACACATTTAAAATGTGTCTCTAGTTCTTCCGCACTGCCACTGACTCCACACAAAGAACAATATGAAAATCTAAACATCCATTTTTTTTCTTTGGATATGGACTGCCTTATAATCCTTGAAAGAACACAGAATTTCACAAACGTTTAATAATTTTTATAGCCAAAGAAACCAATAAATCTAACAGAATTTCACACCTTATTAACATTTTTGCATTAAACAATAAATTGTTTAATATTTTATGTCATCTTCCTAGCTATTCACACCAACATCAACAACAGAACATTGTATATAAATATTACAGTTACAAAATACAGAACTGTAGAAATGTCCGGTACTGCATTTAAGTTACAGTGAATGTCTGGGCAAGAAAAACACATATGCAGTACTGTGTGACTTTCCAATATATGCAAATTGCATGTTTTGTCTTGCTACAAGTATAGAAAAATACCTGTCCCACATCTCTTTTCCTAACTTCCTATGTCCATCCTCAAGAAGTTCGAAACCACTTCTGGACTCCATGTAAACACACCATAATCCAAAGGCTTACAGTATGTATAACCTTGCCACCACAAACCCCATATAACCTACAACCTTCTTTCATTTTCTAACAAGCACTGGCCCACCTGCCATGTCTAGTGCTATTTTTACCATTTCATATGATACATTATGTATATGGGGAAAAAACGCGCTACCAAATATAAATGAAAATGAAAATGATTTTTTTTTTTTTTTAAATAAACCGCAGCAACTCAAACGTGTGATATCACAAAAAAAAAACAACATAAACTAGAACAGTCAACTAATATGCAACTAATAAAGATCCACTGATAAAAAGTCCTCCTAACGTATACAACATCAAATATCTGATAATGAACAGTCCTCCTTATTACAGAAGAGAATATATAGCATAAAACAGATGGGAATAAACAGTCTTCCTTATTGGGTGAAGAGTGATGTAAAGAACAGGGTAATAGGTAAACAAGAGTGTCAAAATCTTGAGCTTTTAGTCCATGTGTAGACTCTCAGGCCCCGTACACACATCCAAGAAACTCGACGGGCAAAACACATCGTTTTGCTCGTCGAGTTCCTTGTGAAGCCGCCTAGGATCTCGCCGAGCCAACTTTTCCCATTGACTAACGAGGAAATAGAGAACATGCTCTCTTTTTGGCCCGACGAGATCCTCGTTGGTTTCCTCAGCGAAAAATGTACACACGACCGGTTTTCTCGGCAGAATACGTCTCCCATCGAGTTTCTGCCTGAATTCTGCCGAGAAACTCGGTCGTGTGTACGGGGGGCCTCAGACACAATGTAGTCCCCTTCAATCCCCTGTGCAATGGACACCATGTGAGACCACCACCGAAAGTAAGGAATGCCTGCTTACCAGATACACTGGACCTTTAGAAAGGCCAGTATCGCTTGTGGCTGATTAACACGCTAGGGCCTTGATCCGGCAAGAAAATCTGTGATCCTGTGGGTGATCTCTCTTGCTCTCTCTTCCAATGTATAAGTATGTCCCAATTGCAGTATCTTTAAACAGGCACAGTAGAGTCCAGTGAAACCGCACGATCTCCATCTCGGCTGTTAGCAGTGATCTCGTCCTGTTGATCAACAAATGCATAACATTCATTCAAACTTATTTTTTTTATATCTGCTAAAGATGATGTCTCTACCTCAACCTTTGAGTGATGTGACGCTCCAACATACATGATTTCCACTTTATACTCCCTTGATTTTCTGAATTTTGAACAGACATATACTTTAAAGTGTCCAGACAAAACCTTTTGTTTCGTTTTGAGTAGAGAAGGTTTTTATTGTTGTCTCTGTCCCATCACTGGGAGGTTTCCCCTCAGTTGTTGCCCTAATGACCACTGTCAGTAGGACAGGATGTATGGGCTTATCTTCCCAGCTAGGACACAGATAAAAATAACTGCCTAACCCTTCCTTTAACTAATAAAATATATATTTTTATTTTTATCTGTCTAGAGAGATCTCCTGAAGTGAGTGCCATGGTGACTGCAGGGTTCAAGTCCTGGGGAAAAAAGTGTGGGAACTCCCACCCAAGATCCACTTCCCCACCAAAAAAAAAAAAAAAAATTATACGCTCATATGCATAATTACTAAACCGCATGATTTTTTTTTTCGATCCACTGTACCTTAGTAATCCTTTATGTTACTGGCCCCTTCCTGTATATGGATTAATCGGGTAGTGTGCGGGTATTCCGTCACTTCCTCAATGCCGCAATGTCTCCTGGGAGCTTTTGTCATTGTTCCCAGGAGACATTGTGGAAGCAAGTTCTTTCTAAATCCTGTGATAACTCGCAGCAGACCTCCGCAATGTCTCCTGGGAACTATGACAAAAGCTCCCAGGAGACATTGCGGCATCGAGGAAGTGACGGAATACCCGCACACTACCCGATGAATCCATATACAGGAAGCGGCCAGTAACATAAAGGATTAGTAAGGTTCGCCTTCACCTGACGGTGACTCAAACTGGGCTTCGCCGCTTAGTGAAGGATTGGCTCGGGCGGCTCGCCTGCTCTAGTCCTTCAAAGAGAACTGAGTTCCTGCTGTGAAAAAAGTGCAGGAACTCCGTTCCCACGCGTTCCCGCAGGACTTGAGCCCTGGGTGACTGGGACAGAAAGGGAGGACATTTTTACAAACACAAACATTTCAATGTCTAATGAAGCAGACAAGACCCTGCAGTCCAGGGTAATTTGATGTGTTAGGGCCCTTTCACACGTACGGACCGTATGTCCGCATTTTCATCCGTCCGTTTGCGGATGAAAACGAGACATACATGGGTCCCTATGTGATTACGGGTGTCAGCGGATGACTATCCGCTGACACCCGTAATTGTCCACCTCCACAAAGATCCGCATTTGCGGACGGAAGAAAACCCTATTTTTCTTCCGTCTATCGGATCGGATGAACACGGACATACGGTCCGTGCTCATCCGATCCCCCATAGGGGAGAGCGGAGGAAAGACAGGGCGGTCCCTGCACAGTGTGCGGGGACCGCCCTGTCAGCTGCCAGCTCAGAGGGGATTTTACGGAGGATCCCCGCTGAGCTTTTGAGGACACACGGAGCGGATAATTACTGATCCGCCCGTGTGAAAGGGCCCTTAGAAAACAAATCTTTTTTAATGTTCTTAATTATATACGTGTGAAATAAAATAAGATTATTTTTTCATAGATAATGTAGTATTTATTGCCACCCTAAAAATGTACATTTTTGGTAATCTTTCAACTTAGCTGAACCAATAGGGTAATTGGCTAGCTCACTATTGTTTCACATTGGTCTAGCATAAATAAACCCAACTGTAAAATGTTTATTTATCTCAGCTTACTGGTTCTTAGATGAGGTCTATTTTTTCAGACTAAGAACTTTTTAAGCAAGTACAGAAAATACCTGTTGATCTTATCAGAAAAGCCATATCCTTGTCACTTCCTATGGGCTGACCTAGAAGCATGAAACAATCTTATTTTTTTTTTTGTAAACTTTAAGGCTGGGTTCGCACTTTTGAGAATTGGAATGCGGGTTTCCCCGCATCCAATTCGCATAGCAGGATATTGTGACCAGCTCTCTGTGGAGCCGGTTCACAAACCGCCGCAGCTGTTCAAGTGCGAATTGCACAGGATCCATGTGCGTCTTTTGGTCTATTTCAGGTCCAAATTCAACCCAAAATGTGGGCTGAAATCGGACCTGAAACGGTGAATGGAGACGCACTGGACTCCTGCTGTGAGCCGCTGCATTCACAAGTGTAAACCCAGCCTTAGTCCCATCATTCCCTATATGATGGAGATGAATGAAGGCAAGAATATTTAAAATCTAGTCTGGGTGAAAACCATGGCTGCCTCTATAGATGCAGAGGTGTGATGGTAGCCACCAAGGGAAGAGTTTTATTCATTCTTTTGTGTATATATAAGTTAAAAGTGAAATGCCATACAAATTTGTATATCATGTTCTCATTGGCATCATCCCATATGCACATAGAAAAAGGAAGAACAGAAGGGGCGGGACTTTAGATATGCCTCTGATAGCACACCACACAGAATATATAAAAAATACAAAATGCCTTTATTGGACTTACATATTATTTAAAAGGGCCTATCAGCATAAAATTACGGAGATTCATACCATATAGTACAAAGCATCACAGTACATTCAGTGGGAACATAAAAATGTATATATGTTTTCAATGGTAAATTTGGTCAAAATATTTCACGGGAGCCCCTGCTTCCTCAGGACCACACTAACATATACAGTATACAGTTCTTGACTTTAACGATGATATATAGCTGTTATATGCACCATCGAAAAGAAACAAAGCAACAAGAAAAAAGTCATTAGATAAGGACCACGCCTATCGACCCATGGGTACAACCCACCACACATAAAAGTATAACGATGAGGCCTCTAAGGATGTAGTAGAGATAACATTATCTATTGGCAAGCAAACATCATAGTCATATGTATGTTAAAGGAAGGTTATTATATTAAGCATAAACAGCCCAGGGCTGTGCTTTAAACAGCCCTCAGAGACCATTCCTGGCCCTCAAAAGGGTGAACTGAGCACCAGCAAGAGCTCACACTAGTTCTGCTTTAACCCCTTGCTTACTGGGCACTTAAACCCCCCTCCTGCCCAGACCAATTTTCAGCTTTCAGCACTCTCACTCTTTGAATGACAATTGCGTGGTCATACAACACTGTACCCAAATGAATTTTTGTTTTATTTTTTCCCCACAAATAGAGTTTTTTTTGGTGATATTTGATCACCTCTGCGGTTTTTATTTTTTGTTAAAAAAGACCGAATTAAAAAAATACAAAACTGTTTTATATTTTGTTATAACATTTTGCAAACAGGTAATTTTTTTCCTTCATTGATGTATGCTGATGAGGCTGCACTGATGGGCATGATAGGCTGCACTGATGGGACCTCATGGGCACTGATGGGCTGCACTGATGAGCACTGATGGTCTGCAGTGATGGGCACCGATAAGGCAGCACTGGTGGGCACTGATAGGTGGCACTGATAGGTGGCACTGGTGGGCCCTGAGAGGTGGCACTGATGGGTGGCACTCAAGGGCATTGATAGGTGGCACTGGTGGGCACTGAAAAGTGACACTAATAGGTGGCAGTGATGGGCACTGATGGATGGCAGTGATGGGCACTGATCGGCACTGGTAGGTGACACTGATGAGGCACTGATTGGCACCACTGGTGGGCATTGATAGGTGGCACTTGTGGGCATTGATAGGTGGCACTGTTTTGCACTGGTGGGCACTGATTTGTGGCACTGTGGGAACTGGCAGGTGCCACTAGCAGGCGGTACTGGTGGGCACAGACAAGGCAGATGTGCATCTTTCTCTTCGGGACCGATGTCCCTTGCACAAAGGCCGTGATCGGCTTTTATTTTCTCCTTACCCATGTCAGCGTGAGGAGGGAAAAAAACAATTACCAAGCTTTTGTTTACATCACATGATCAGCTGTAATTGGCTGACAGCTGATCACGTGGTAAGGGGCCTTGATCAGCCGCTTAGTCCTATCTGTGATCACCCAAGTCTGAGTGACTCGGTGATCATAGCGCGGGGGCGCACAGGGAGCATGCAAAGAGCAGGACGTCTATTGAAGGCCTCCCCGCAAAGCAGGTCCACGCTGTAGCCGTCATTCGGCTATAGCGCGGGTCTGAAGAAGTTAAAGGGATTGGTGAAAGGGTTTTTAAAAGCAGCTCTTGATCTTTAAAGCATGCAACATGCATTCTTAACCTGGCTACAAATTATTAGATTTATAAACAAACATTTGTTTAAAACTTCTCAGTATGTTTGATGACTTGAAGAATATCGTTCCAAAGTACTACAAAGATTTCTTTGCTTTAACGTTCGATTTTGAAGCGAATAGACTTACCTGGATAAAAAGACAACATATATTGAATTAATGTTTATGTATTCATTTGCTCGAGTAAAAGTAAAGGATTTCGATCATGCTTCTTTGCATTTTCTCTATGGTTGAAAATGAACATGGATTTGACCTCACTAACTAGAATAATGAACAAATGTTCTTAAAAATAAATATTTCTAGCAAATTTCTACTAGTGTATGGTCAGCTTTATCCTCACAGCTTTTTGGGATCACCAAAACCTGGTGGCCATAGTGGTCATAAATTATTAGCTGTGCTTCTGTCACACAGCTTCCTGATCAATGATCAATAGGAAGGGGCAATGTCAAGGTAAGACTGGACAGAAGTGAGGGCAGGAAGTTGCATTCATTATTTTGAACTCCGGGGTACTCTGAAGATGATCTAAAGATGAAGAAAAGCACCTGTGGATTCCTTGCGAAAGGATCAAGGCCAAGTTGGGAGGTAGAAACCCCCCACAGGCTCCTTTTAATCTTGCATTTCCCAATCATAAAAAATCCACAAATAAAGCTCAATAGAAGTAACTACATCTGCAATAAATTGATACAGTTCACTGCAGTTACTTCAAGGCAATCAGCTATTTTCTTTATCAAGGTTCAAAGCCTTAGCATGCTCTACAGACCCTTCAGTCCCAACCCAGTACATGTCAGTGCCTAGTGATTGATACTAATTTATCAAAGGCGTTTCAAATCAGTGGTTGATTTTACGATATTCCATCCTGGGTACGGTGTACATCAACCCCACCACTTTGTGCTATCTTCAGGCAGCATATCATTTACCAATTTAAAGCAGCTGGTTCAAGTAAATTTAACAGAGTTTAATATCCGGGATAGCTCACCGAGGGGATCACTTATTAAATTATTGGAAGCGATCTTAGGTTTCACTTGTGGTTTATTGTTCACAATTGTTTTGTCTTGAAAACAAATTTTAGTTTTTGACCTCAAAGAGATTTCAGTTTATGGCAGAATTCTGGAAGTTTATTAGTATCATAAATATTAAGGGGGAAACCTACCCCTGACTTTTTCCTCATAAATGTTATTTAAAAAGGGCTTATTATTTTACGTGATAAGAAATGGCTCTGGTATAGAGAAACTTCATGAAATAAATATTGTATTATGTTACTAAAATGCATTAAAGACATATATTTTTCCCACAAAGGTGCAACTTCAATTTCAGCTGGGAATTTTTCTTTTTATAAACACCACCTTTCTTACTAATTATCAAGTGTCTGTTAAAAATATAAAGTAGACCTGTAACAAACTTTAGTAATTGAGACTAATCACAGAAGATAAATGCATTATTGGAGGTTACCTTAAGAAAAATTACACATATAACTATATTTAGTAGATGAAAAGATATTAGAGGGTAAAACTATGTGTAAATCTCACCTTTTCCTGTAAAAGTTGAGCTAAGCCACACTCTGTCCCCTGCCTTAAGCCTCCTCTTTGGTAATTTGGCTGCCCCTTTAAGTTGGAGGACTAATAGGGAGGCTTGGGAAGTAGGAGGGAAAGGACCAACGATGATTCAAGATTTTAGCACAACCTCAGCTGTTGATACCTTTGGATTTATTAGTCGATTTGAAGTAACAAAGCAACGCATTACATCAGTTGTCTCCCAAACTGTGGCCGTGGGGCATCATTCCTCCCACTGATATGAGGCACTATTCCTCCCACTGACACCAAGGATGGGGCACTAGAATTTACCCTAATGCCAAAGAAGGGACATTGTTTACTCCCATTGATGCCAGGATTTTTTTTACTCCCATTGTTCACTTTCCGGACCCCCTAAAGTGTGAAGCACAGGAAACTGGCCCTTTGTTTAGAAAGGTTGGAGACCCCTGCATTACACTAACAAGTCACACATAACGATATTTAAATGTTATAAACATATAATAATCACTCTGCCTAGTCCTACTTCTTTTACCATAAGAGTAGGAGTTTAGTTTAAATTTGCGGTAACCAAGTCCAAATACAAGGGTGAGTTATATTTGTTTTATTACCACTCAGTAGCATGTGTCTGCTATGAAAGTGCATGACAGTTGGAACATTTAAAATTGAGTTTTCAAAGCAACTTGAGGCATCTTACAGAGTTCAAAAGAAGAAGTTGATAATATTAATTAAAAGAAAACATATATAATCTATTAAAAGGAGGAAACATAGGCAAAGTGTGCTTGCATAGTTGTGGAACCCCACCAAAAAGAAAAGGCAAACACTTTACTTTGAAAATGCTACAGACTTAAGTTGGTCATACGTCATTAGAATTCAATTACATTTTTTTGTAAAAGTTAGTTGAGTCAGACCGGCATCTGTTTTCGAACACACTGATAAGAAAATTCAAATATTCAAATTCAAATATTTCCATTCAACGAGCAAGCTTAGATGAAATATTAAGGTCCTACAAAATAAATTAGTTAATTAGTTAATAATGGCAAGAAATAATTCTCTAGGGAGCAATATTTCTACTAACATACAAGCAAAGATCTAACCATGTAGCTTTACACCCTTCAAAATTACCCCAAAATGAAATCTGTTCTTTTGTGACTATCCAAAGTTTTAATGCAGTAAACAGATTGTGCTATATGCACGGTCTTAGCCATTAGAATGAATAGTATGAATAGTCAGCTGTGTAATCACACAATGAGGTTAAAACAATCTAGTCATGCTTGGAAGCCAAGAATAAGCAGAAAGCAAATAAAGAAGAATAAAGAACAAATGTAAGATATTAATCTTTGAGCATGTATTTGTAGTAAGTGAAAAATTGCACTGTAATTTACTTTAATTAACCTTTACCACAATATGTAAGCCAGACAGACACGTTACATCTACTCATGTACAGAGCTAATAGGAGAGAGAGGGAACAAAAGAGTGAAATATTAAAATTAGGGTGGCCATACATAGATTGAAATTCAGCCAGTTCAGCTTCAACCAGATCCATTTTGATCCATTTATGGGTAGGCTGGTTGCCCAGAAGGTGCTTTGGTTTTTCCCAAACAATCAGTGTGTAGGTGAGGTGCAGCAGGGTGCGGTGGAATAACACACTTAGTCCCAGTGCAATGAAAGAACTTGTATTAAAATAATGCAGAAACCGTTCACAAAGGCAGCCCAACTTGGTAAAGTCACAGTTTCAAAAGCGTGTAGAGAGCATAGCGCAGCCAGACTGTCAGCATCTGTAAAAGGGGGAAAAATGCAGCCTAGCCATCTTGTCCCCAACAAGCAGGTGTCCAGAGAAAATGCAAGCCCTACGTTTCTTGTCAGGAACCTTTCCCTGAGGCTACTACTGTTCCTACCAGGCAGGGTACCTGTCCTCACTCTATCAAATGTATGCCAAACCTGGGAGTCAGGGCCTTAAATAGGCTCTGCCTGACCCACGATGGCTACCTGAGTCACATGAGACGGCAGCTTCTAATTGGATGCTTCCCCGCTGACTCAGGAAACCATAGAGGAGGTGTGTTCCTCCTGACTTCCTCTCAGACTGCAGTGCCAATACAGAAGAGCACCACCTGCAGTAGAGAACATAGGTTAAATATGTGTATAAGTCTGTCGCGCTACTGAAGAGTAAATCGTGAATGTGAATGTGAGTGATAAAGTGCTCGAGAGCTGCAAAATCTGTCCGTGTTCACTTTACACAAATGTGATCAACCTATATATAAAGTGATCTTGCGCTAAAAAAAATACATGAAAAACACGTCTAAAACCAGTATCAAATAAGTGCAATGAAAGGTGAATAAAAAATGGATGAATAATAAAAATGAACAATAAAAATTCCATAAAATCCATAAAAGGTACAAATGATATATTAAATGGATGGATAATCCTAGAAAGTCACTATAAAATGTCCCAGAATGGGGATGTCCCCCCTAGGGGCAGGTGACTGACTATATGTGTGAAAACGGTGGAAAACATTCCATGGGGGATCTCACTGGGGATCCTTTCACAATGAGGGTAATGAATCAAGCAGGGAATCCACAATCAGTCTCCCAGAACTCTCACCTCTATGGTAAATGATAAGGCATTCAAAAATATCCCATTACTCCTCTGCGTCCTCTCCAGCTGTGGCTGTTGTGGCTAATAGCTTCCGCTACTCCCGGTTGGTTTCATGAGCCTACGCTAACCTAACTCCATACACTCCAGCAAGGAGCACCAGAGCGGGGAGGGAGGAGGAGAAAGAAGCCTCCAATAGTGTAGTAAATTCGTAAAAACGTTATTGTGTGGACATAATAAAGTTGAATATAAAATTGAGGAAGTGAGGCTACCGTAGACTGGAAGTGACCAGAGGAGAAGTAAGACGGCTCTTAGAACGCCGAGATTTGCGTTCTTTGCTTATTTGTTATATTCACTCATGTAAGAGTCCACCTCTATTTAGCACACAATAACGTTTTTACGAATTTACTACACTATAGGAGGCTTCTTTCTCCTCTTCCCTCCCCAGAATGTTTTCGCAGAGGAGTAATGGGAGATTATCCATCCATTTAATATATCATTTGCACCTTTTATGGATTTTTTATTATTCGCCCAGTTTTTATTCACCTTTAATTGCACTTACTTGATACTGGTTTTAGATGTGTTTTTAGTGTATTTTTCTTTAGTGCAAGATCACTTTATATATAGAGACCGTAGATTGCCTACAATTGCTGTGGGCTTTAGCCAGGAGCACTGATCATTGTATAATTCTAATTGTCGGCTCCTGGCAATACAGAGAAAAGTCATTCATAAAAAAATAATGCGTGGGGGTCCCCCCAAATTCAATTACCAGGCCCTTTAGGTCTGGTATGGATATATAGGGGAACCCCACGTCAAAAAAAAAAAATATGTGGGGTTCCCCCCAAATATTCATTCCAGACCCTTCAGGTCTGGTATGGATTTTAAGGGGAACTCCACCCCAAATTAAAAAAAAAATGGCGTGGAGTTCCCCCCAAAAATCCACACCAGACCCTAATTGAATTTGGGGGGACCCCCCACGCATTTATTTTTTATTAATGACTTTTCTCTGTATTGCCGGGAGCCGACAATTCATTATAGCCACAAATGATTTTAAATAACTTTTTTTCCTTCAGAAATGACACTTTGTGCAGGGACAGTTCTAAGCATGGAAAACAAGCGCTACTTTACAAGCATACTATACACCCCCAGGTACAAAATTTAAAGGAATATTTTACTTTTATTGTTTCACTTTAAGCATTATTAAAATCACTGCTCCCGAAAAAAATGCAGTTTTTAAAACTTTTTTTGCATTCATACATGGGACCCGGGCCCCCAAACACTTTTTATGTCAATAACTTGCATAGTAGCCTTTAAAATTAGCACTTTAGATTTGAAACGTTCACGTCCCATAGACTTTAACGGGGTTCTAAAGTTCACACGAACTTGCCGCGAACACCCCAAATTGTTCGCTAGCTGTGCGTTAGTGGGCATCCTGACACTCCTGATCGCCCCCTTTCCCCTCAAGAGGCTTTCTCCACACCAGGGAGAAAGCCTTGCATTACTGTGTGTTGTTATAGACAAAAGAACAGGAAGTGAGGATTTCTCAGAAGAAATAAGGACATTTAAAAGCAAAATCGAAGGATGAGGTAAGTGAAGGAAGCTATTTAGGGAACAAATAACTAAGACTGGGATGCCATTAAAGTTTATGTGCGTGTAAAGGCAGGAGTCCTAATACTTTTGACAATACATATTTGTATCTCTTCTACTTTTTTATATCATGACATATGTATCATTGTATTTTAACTGGAATATGGAGCTTTTTTGGTGTTACTATTAAACGTTCCATAGGAACAGTCTTTTTCTGCTAATTTGTGGTAATAGGGACTAAGTTCCACCAACATCTTTGTACTTTTGACCTCTTTTGGTTTATCACCACCCCTTTGTATACATGAAGCTATGGGGAAGGAAATACCCTGGGTACAGTTGATTGAATGGCAGTGGCAAGAGTGACAGCTTCTTTCTAGGTTTGTTTCAAACCAAGTTCAAGTTTGGACCAAATCTGTGCTCGCCCCTAACTGGGTACCCTGCCTGGTAGGGACAGTAGTAACCTAAGACCCGGTTCACACTGGGGCAACACGACAGGCGGCTCAGCCGCCTGACGTGTCACGTCCCATGAATTGCTATGGAACCGTTCTAATAGGAGCGACGCAAGTCGCTCCGACTTAGAAAAAAGGTTGCTGTAGTACGGGGATATGCAATTAGCGGACCTCCAGATGTTGCAAAACTACAATTCCCATCATGGCTCTGCCTCTGGGTGTCATGATTGTAGCTGTCAGAGTCTTGCTATGCCTCATGGGACTTGTAGTTCTGCAACAGCTGGAGGTCCGCTAATTGCATATCCCTGCTGTAGTATTTCGGGGGCGGCTCAGGGCGATCTGCATTGACTTCTATACAGAAGTCGTTTTGCGAATCGCCTCTGAAGTCGTCCTCAGGACGACTTGCAGAGTCGCCCCCGAAGTCTTGCCGCCTATGTGTGAACCGACTATTAGTGAAGGGTTCCTGACAAGAAGTGTAGGGCTTGCATTTTCTCTGGACACCTGCTTGTTGTTGGGGACAAGATGGCTAAGCCTCATTTTTCCCCTTTTTACAGATGCTGACAGTCTGGCTGCGCTCTGCTCTCTACACGCTTTTGAAACTGAGTTTTCCAAGTTGGGCTGCCTTTGTGAACTGTTTCTGCATTATTTTAATACAAGTTCTTTCATTGCACTGGGACTAAGTGTGTTATTCCACCGCACCCTGCTGCACCTCACCTACACACTGATCAATTTGGAAAAACCAGAGCACCTTTCGGGCAACCAGCCTACCCATAAATGGATCAAAATGGATCTGGTCCCTGCTGAACTGGCTGAATTTCAATCTATGTATGGCCACCCTAATTTTAATATTTCACTCTTTTGTTCCCTCTCTCTCCTAGTAGCTCTGTACATGAGTAGATGTAACGTGTCTGTCTGGCTTACAGGGGCGGACTGACTATTGAGTCACTCAGGGGTCACCGACCATGCCACTAGGGGGCCCCATCAGGGTTGCCAGGCTCATTAAAACCAGGGACAGTATGTAAAAATCTTTGTTTTTTTTTACATCTGTCCCTGATATGTCCGAAACCGACATGCTTTTGATGTGAAAATCCCAAGATTTTAGCTGCCCCGCCTCTGCACTGCCTCCTGGCGTGGTGGCCATCTGTAAGCCCAGCGGCCCCATAATCTTCTATTGCCCGGGGGCCCCATGAGTTGTCAGTCCACCCCTGCTGGCTTACATATTGTGGTAAGGGTTAATTAAAGTCAATTACAGTGCAATACCGGGTCAGCAGCAAAGTATCTCTAAATTTTAAGTAAAAAAAGTTGGCAACGGTTACAAAATGTCAAATGTCAAACAAATAAGCATTGCTTTAATAAACAGGTTTTTTTCCTTTATACTCCTTCTCTGCTGCCTTGTGGAATATCACACCGCACTACTGTAAAAATGACACAGAGTGCTGATAAGCCCCTGAAATCTGTTGGAGAAGTGAAGCTTTTTCTGACACTGATTCATTTCTATCTCAATTACTCCTGCTTGTTGTGAACTGTGCTGGCTCATTTGTAAAGCAACCCCTCCCGTGATCTCCTGCTGGAGCTTTCAAATGTCTGATATCTGGTAAATGAAAAAGTGAAGAAATGCAGAGCTATGATCTCTGGACCTCTCTGCAGAATGGGGTCATTTTGCTGAGTTGCTAAATGCTGCCATGTTGCTCTATTAGTCACAGTGCAATGATCTATGGAAGACTAATTGCAGTAGGTCATTCATGTAGTATAATAGAATTGAATTTCTTTAGCAATGTACAGTATAAAACTGCCAAGGTCAGTGCCTACAACAGCAGGGTAAATTACCTTGTTTAGCACCGCTTTGATCCTTAGAAATTTCCCTCAAAATCCACTGGGAGACCAACACTTTCAGAACTGTCAATCTATATTGTCCTATACAGTCCTCTATGGTTCCTCCTGTGAACCTCCACTTTAGTATATGTTTAAAAAAACGCATATGCTTTTTTGCTGCATTTTTGCAAAGGACCAGTATGAAAACAGCCTAAAACTGCAACTGAAATGCAAAGGACCAGTGTAAAGAGTTCCATAGGATTTAAAGGGAAGCATAAAAAAAATGATCAGTGTGAAGGGGCCTTCATCGTGTTTGGTTTGGATGAAGGTGGATCAGTCAGAATCTCCCAATCATAACAAATAAATCTGAAATGTATTTTGTTCCATTCGTAATGTTATGATTCAGCGATAATTACTCTCCACCAAGCCAAAGCAGAGGCCTTAATTGTGGGAGGGAGATATTTTAGGATGGTTGTCCCTGGGCGTCTACTAAATACCCAGAGTTGTAAGTTGTTGTGGGGAACTGCTGAGCATGTGGGATAACAGAAAAGGATGGATAGTGTGATACCATTTTAGTATATAAAATAACTTTTTATTAAACACAAGCCCTAGTCATTGGTACTCACATGGACTTGGTGCGTCATTGCACCACTCTATAAAAGGTAAATATACACTGGGTAGGGTGACCACGTGTCCCAGATTGCCCAGGACAGTCCTGCATTTTGCAGGTCTGTCCCGGGCACATTCAATCCAGGACAATACAGTGTCCCAGAATTAAACTGACACAGCCACCCCCCCCCCCCCCGGGCCAATCTGATGCCCCCAAAAAAAGCCGCTACATCACTGCTTTACTCACTGACAGTACTTGTTCTAGCCTGGAATGCCTAGAGAAGCACAATCCTGCCCCCTGCTTGTGATTGGAGAGATCATAAAACCCTCTTGTGTCCAATGACTGTGCTGTGATTCGTTACAGCACAAGCTGATTTTGGGGAAGGGAGGGTGTCCCTGAATGGTAGTTTGGAAATGTGGTCACTCTAACACTGGGATTGTATGAGATAGTATGTGTCTCCTCCTAGACAAGACCAGCTACCTTCCATACCGGGGAGGGGCAGCTGGTCTGCTCAAGGAGGAGACACATACTATCTCATACAATTCGGGCGTATATTTACCTTTTATAGAGTGGTGCACTGACGCACCAAGTCCATGTGAGTACCCCTGACTGCGGCTTGTGTTTAATAAAAAGTTATTTTATATACCAAAATGGTATTCATTACCTTGGGGGTGTACCAGTGTGTGAATACACCAACACGTTTGGATCACAGCATTAAGAATTAATTATTTATGGACTTTATGAGTTGGCTGCACTATTTGATGTGATATTTTAACAGGATATTACATATATGCACTATTGCACTTTAATGTTTTTTTATATGTCACTGTATTATTATTATTAAGAAATTTGTTAATCTGTAATACTATTATGTTTCATGTGAATAGCACTTTTATTGCACTATTGTCACTTTATTTACATAAGGTAGATGTGATTTAATTATGCAGATTTGGTTCTAGTGATTACAAATCTATTGCACTATTGTCCCTTTATTCAGATCATTTTCACATTTGTTTGTTTTTATTTAAAGACAGTGCAGCATTTTTAAATATGCACTGGCATTATCTTAATTGCCATGTGTTAGGTGGCATAAAGGAGCTGGCATTGTACTCACGAGGCTTTTAAATGTTGCCAAGTGGCAAAGGCGGTAGCGGTTGGGCAAGACAGATCATCGTTATCCACAGCTTATCTGGTGGATGGGTGGATGGAGCGAATGATACGGATGGATGAGCAGATGGTTAGGTAATCTGGAAGATAACATAGTCAAAACCAGGGAACAAACGGGGAACAAAAAACAAGATTGCAGAAGTATACAATAAGGTGGAAATGCATCTTTCACTGAGGGGTTTGAGTCCCAAGGCCAAACAGTGTGGTAACGGAGCATAACAAGGGGTACAGTAGTGTCAGATTTTGGTGCATTCTACAGTTCAGTGAGGACTATACCAATAGGGGTTGTTAACTGGCTGCCACTGAGGGTTAATTTTTTCAGTTGATCTCCAAGCTCCTTGTGGTGGTCCTGACTGAGGAATTATGCCCCAGGTGTGCAATAGGGCCCAACCTTTTTCCACTGATGCTATTATGTAGGAGGTGCCGTTTCTTTCAAATGAGAGTTTAGAGGGTTGTTTCCATTTATAGATTATTTTATGGTTACGGAGTGCTTTAGTTATTGTTGAGAGCTGTCTCCTAAGATCCAGCATGTGCTTGGATAGGTCGGCATAGATTTGGATGGTGTTGTACGGGTTTGGTAGTTGACCTAGAGATCGCGAGTTAGCCAGGATTTGTTCCTTTATGTGGTAAAGGTGAACTCAATACATTGTGTGGCAGTGATTATGGGAAAAACGTGGGCTTTGGTATACAGTATATGCGATCTATTGTGAGTTCCAATGCTGGAGTTTCAGGTAACAGTGACGTAAAAAGATCAGTGGCAAATTTTTTAAGGTCTGCTGATTGTACTGTTTCAGGTATCCCTTTGAGTTTGAGATTGTTTCTCCTAGAGCGATCCTCTAGGTCTGCGATTTTAGCTTTAATCCTTGTGCGTTCTTCTATAGTCTCACCGTGTGCGTCAACCAGGTAATTTATGGTGGTGGTAATTTCTCCCATATAATCCTCTATGCTGTGTACTCTGTCCCCCAGTGCATGCACTTCACTAGAAAACTGTCTGGTTAGTGTGATGATTTTTGCATGTATTGAGTTATGGAGGGAGATCAGCATCTCCTTGAGGAGAGTGCCCATTACTGGCTGATTTGACATTGGGAAGGAGGCTATGGGAGATGGCACATGGAGATTCTGTGGCAGGGGTGCAGAGGCTTGGCTTACCTCAGAGTTTTGTGCTGTGTGATTCAGCTTCATATGTGTTTTAGCTGGGTTGCAGCAATGAGGGCTGGAAGGAGATGATCTGACAGGGGACATAGAGCCCTCTGTGGTCCCCACAGCCACAGATGGGTCATCAGGAAGGTCTGTGTAGTGACCACGGGTAGATCGGGAGGTAGCATGGGCCAGGTCGCCGGAGCCATCTTGTCTGCTACCTCGTGTCAGCTGGAGGAAGAAGTCAGTCAGTTTGCGGGGCCCCCTGCTCATCCTTTATTTTCTGGGACATCTGCGGTGGTTTAATACCCTTTTCCCTCACTGCTGGGCAGAGATTCGGCAGTATGTGGTGTCTGTTGTCGCTGGATTCCCCTTAGTGCTCCGAAACTCTGCACTAAGCGTCCATCAAGGTCCCCCCCCTTTTTTTTAATAAACATGTGATTTAGAGCTGGAGGTTCTAATAAACTTCAAAAAAGGGTGGGTTCAGGGTGAGCACTGCCCCCCGAGTTCACCCAGTTGTGTGACAATAGCAAATTAATATTTGCTATTGTCTTCCTGATTCTCCTCCCGGCCAATCAGGAAGGGGGTCCTGAGACCCATTACCCAATTGGCCGAGAGGAGAAACTATCCTATTGGCTGCCGAGGAGGGAGGAGACGCAGGGTAAGGTCACCGCCCGCCACCCAGAGACAGCACTGCCCAGGACCTAGATGAGGTAAGCGCAGGGCTGGTGACCGACCGTGGGGGGATGCCTGTGACCCAACCAACCAGGGCTGGTGGGGATTGGTGGTGGGTGGATTGCATGCCGCCCCCCCAAAAAATTAAATGTACTACCAGTCGTCACTGTAAGGGACTGCTCTGTGCAGTACCAAATGACCATGCATCTCTTCTTCCTGATAGTAGAAGGCAGCGTTACAGGACACTGTGCAGACACATAATATGCTTGTATTCCATAATCTGCTCAGCTTTAGATAAATTGCAGACTGCTTAAAGGGTCACTAAAGGAAAAAAAATGTTTTGCTGAAATGACTGTTTACAGGGTATAGAGACATAAAAGTTAACTGATTCCTTTTAAAAATGATTACAAATAGATAAAAATCAATCCTATAATGTGCCTGCAGGTTAGTTTCACTTTTAAACTGGTTTCATGTTCCTGTGAACTAGAGAGACACACAGAACAAAAACAAACAAATCCAGGGCAGTGGTTTTTTTTTAAAATGAATCTGATTGGTTCTGTTAAGTTTTGGACACACAGTAATAACAGCTTAGACCACCGTGAAAAGCTCCCAGTACTGTTGTTATAAGGAGCCAGACAACCAGGAAGTGTGGAGATCAGAGCAGAATTACAGCAACTTCAAAGCAAAAACGAACAATAAGGACATGATACCAGTACTGCAGTAAGGTAAAGGAAGCTATTTAGCTAAAAAAATATTTCCTTTAGTGATCCTTTAAGCAGACAGCGAGTTCAAAAGGCAGTCAGTGATGGGGGGGTGTGATAGAGGCAGGTTATTATTGGTTGGCGGGTGTGGTGGCTTAACAAACTATCCAGTACAGGCTTGCTATGTGTCTGCACGGTGTCCTGTGTCTCTGATACTTCAGATGGAAAAAGTACATGAAAATGATAGAGACTAATGCCGCGTACACACCATCACTTTATGTGATGTAAAAAAACGAAATTTTTAAAAACGTCATTTTAAATGACCGTGTGTGGGGAAAACGTTGTTTTATGTCTTCTGAAAAACGACAAAAAAAAAAATCGAGCATGCTTCAATTTTTTGTGTCGTTTTTCAAAACGTCGTTTTTTGTGTCACAAAAAAATCACCGTGTGTAGCTAAAACTACGCTTAAAACTACGTTTTTAAACCCGCGCATGCTCAGAAGCAAGTTATAAAGCGAACTTCAATGGAAAAGAGTGCTGAACATAACCTCGCTTTGCTAGAGCATTTTGAAAAAACGATGGTGTGTAGGCAACGTCGTTTTTTTACTTCACAAAAAATGTCGTTTTTTTTCATCACATAAAGTGATGGTGTGTACGCGGCATAAGATTTATAAAATACACATATGTGAACACACACAGGAAAAAAAGAAATTTAGGGTAACATAGGATGAAAGTTTTTGTGTGGAAAGTCCGGCGATAAAATGCACCGCAATGTACAGGGAACACCCAAACTATTATTAAAAATATGAACTTGTAAATGCAAGTAGGACTGGGAATGTAGAATATTTGAACTTGTTTTATGCTAGGCTAAAGCCTAGTACACACTACTCGTTTTTTTTTTTAGCTGACAGCTCAGGAGGAGCCACTGTACATATAAAAATCCAGTCAGCACTCTCAGCTATTAGCTAAGAGAGAGCTGATCGGGAGCTCCTTTGACCATTTAGCCAGCTACTGTCGGATCGGCTGCAGTACTTAAGGGCCGAATGTCACCCGACATTCAGCCCATGTGTAATAGGCTTTAGACTAGCCATAGCCTTGAATGGCAGTTAGAAGACTGGACTGCTAAGCAGACATTGACACAAGTGGTTCTTCCATAAATATGAACAGTAGGTTGATCAAATATGAATTGTTCACATACTATGCAGACAACTTGGGTAGTGACCTTATCTCAAAGTGATTAAAGTAATCATCCAGGGAAATGGTATATGTTTTGATTGTTCTTTTCCAGAATTGGGCACACCAGGTGTGTCTTCAGAGGTCGCAATGTGATCTTAGCATGTGATCATTTCTTGATCACTAATTAAATTAAATACTGTAGGTATCAACTCACACTGTTAGATGGCCCAATTGCAAACATATGTATGACAGATACACTATATTGCCAAAAGTATTGGGACGTTTGTCTTTACACACACATGAACTTTAATGGCATCCCAGTTTTAGTCTGTAGGGTTCAATATTGCGTTGGTCCACCCTTTGCAGCTATAATGGCTTCAAAAATCTTCTGGGAAGGTCGTTGACGAGGTTTAGGAATGTGTCTATGGGAATGTTTGACCATTCTTCCAGAAGCCCATTTGTGAGGTCAGGCACTGGTGTTGGAGGAGAAGACCTGGCTCGCAGTCTCCGCTCTAATTAATCCCAAAGAGGTTTTATCAGGTTAAGATCAGGCCAGTCAAGTTCCTTAACCCCAAACTCTCTCATCCATGTCTTTATGGACCTTGCTTTATACACCGGTGCACAGTCATGTTGAAACAGGAAGGGACCATCCCCAAATTGTTCCCACGAAGTTGGGAACATTAAATTGTCCAAAATGTCTTGGTATGCCGACGCCTTAAGAGTTCCCTTCACTGGAACAAAGGGGCCAGGCCCAACACCTAAAAAACAACCCCACACCATTATTCCCTTCCACCAAATGATTTGAAAGGGTGGCCAAATACTTTTGGCAATATAGTGTGAATGAGCGAGTTTGGGGTGGAGGAACTTGACTGGCCTGCACAGAGTTCACCTTGAACACCTTTGTGATAAATTAGAGCAGAGATTGCGAGCCAGGCCTTCTCGTCTAACATCAGTGCCTGACCTCACAAATGTGCTTCTGGAAGAATGGTCAAACATTCTCATAGACACACTTCTGTACCTTGTGAACAGCCAGAAGAGTTGAAGCTGTTATAGTGGGCCAACTCAATATTGAACCGTACGGACTAAAATTGGGATGCCATTAAAGTTCATGTGCGTGTACAGGTAGGTGTCCCTATACTTTGGACAAAAAAGTGTCTCTGCCTTTGAGAGATATGTGTCTCCTATTATAACTAGAAAACCTGTTCTTTGCCCTCCTATTGTTTCCTGCCCAATCTATTTAGGCACTGTTATTAAGAAAATGAAGGTTTGCACAAAAGCTGTTTTAAGAAAGTTTGTCCCATTTTCTAATAGTGGGGACGAATTAATGTTTGCTTTTGACTGCAATGACAAGAAAATTTGAAGGATCAGAATGGAAATCTTTCTCGAATGGTTACATTTTGTTCAGTAAAGTCCATTCATTCTCTTATCTTACAGTAAAAGCAAACAAACATTTGTAGTACTTTCGAACAAAATTTGTCGAGTCATCTAATGTTTGAATGAATGTTCATACAAACCTTTGTTCAAAAATCTACTAGTGTACGGCCAGTTTAACTTCTAAGAAAAGTAATTATAATTCGTTTATTTTTGGTTAGAGGGGAGAGAAATTAGAACCCCTGTCAGGTTATATTTGCTGTCTGTGTTACCATTAGGAAGATTCATCCTCTCTTTGTCCCATTTGTCCCATTTATAATAATAACAGAAATTGAAAGTGAAAGAAATAGATGGGACATCTTCAAACAGTAGCAAAAATTCTGGTGACCCTGGTGACAACCAGGATTACCTCATTTGGAAAGGATTTCCTCTTACTTTTGGTTTTGGCAGGGACAGGAACTGATGGGAAATCTCTCTAATGGGACACAGATGGCAAAAAAAAAAAAAAAAAAACCTGATGGGCATTTTGAGCCTCCCTTACACTATCCAAAATGATAAAAAAAAGTTTTACCATTAGTGATACTTTAAAGTGGTTCTAAACCCTCGGGGACAATTTACACCTACAGGTAAGCCTAGATTAAGGCTTACCTGTAGGTGCTTGCAATATCTCTGAGACTTACACTGTCTCGGAGATATTTGCAATTTCCCCGAACGACGCCTTCTTCTGCGCATGCGCCGTCTTGAAGGGCACGCTGTGCCGTTTCAAGCTGGGGTCATGCCGTTAAAGGCGGCTCCCGCGCGCATGCGTGGGAGTGACGTCACGCGACTTTGGTCAGTCACAGAGCCTAGTCTACTGAAGGTAAGTGTCACATAATGGGCTACTATGCGATGCATAGTAGCCCAATATGCTTTACCGTTGCAGGGAGACATAGAGGAAGTAAACCCCATCAGCGTTTACTTCCTCTTTAAGTTCTGAGCCTCTGTTGCACTGTTTCCCTGCCCATGTGTCAATGTTTGGCCAATCATCAAGCACCAGCACTGTCATATAAGAAAGTCATATGTTCCTCCATACCTGGAAATTCTGTTTTTTTATTTACTACCTTTGACTGAGCTGCATGCTGTTATGCTGCTGGGGAGAGGGGCGCTGGCACAATCCTGCTGCTCTGCCCTGCATGGCATTTTCATTCTGTTACCACTGGCATTTTAGAAGAGATCAGCAATAAAAGTCAACATGTTTCATTTAAGAAAGTATATATTTCACAACAACAAAGCAAAGATAATTTTCTTTTTTTTTTTCTGGATCGCTGTTCAATTGCCACGAGGGGCCAAAAAGAAATTTTTGGCTTTCTAAAAGATTTTATCTCTGGTTTTCGTCTCTCCGGTGAAATCTTTAGAAAACAGACAGATTTGTGCTTGCATGCAATGGGTTTTCATCATTTTCTAATACTATTACTGTGTTACCCAATGTTTTAACATGCACCATTGTCATCTTTCAGCATCCTAAACATGCAATCACCATTCCTATGGCCAGCATTCTTCCTCAAAAGTGAAAAAGAAGAGTCAAACAGCTTATAAAAATGCCATACTTATAATATTGTCCCTAGCTCTCCCATTTATACAGTTATGTCAAGCCTCATACACACAATCGGACTTCAAACAAACTTTTCCGTGGATTTTTGTCCGAAGGGAGTTGGCCGGGCACACCTACTGTATAGCATACACACGGCAGGACTTTTCTGCACACTTTTCCAAAACTTTCCCAACATCCCGTGTTTTTTTTTTCTGCTCTTTTTTGCTCTTTACCACCACCCTTTGGTCAACTTCTGCTATTAATGGTTGATTTTAACATCGGTTCTGGGCATGCGTATTTGTACTTCGGACAAAAGTCGGACTTTGTACCATTGGACTTTTGTTGCCAAAAAGTTTGTCCGTTTGCAGAACAAACTTTTGTCTGATGAAAAGCGAAAAAGTTTGTCCGATGGAACGTACACACGGTCTGATTTGGTGGAAAACTTGCTCATTTTGAAGTTTGTTGGCAAAAAGTCTGACTGTGTGTATGGGCCTTTAGTTTCAGTCTCAAAGGCACACAGCAGATTTCTGTTACCCTGGGGTCAAGTGGTGGTAAATTAAAAAAATTATGTTTATCACTAATAAGTAGGGATGAGCCGAACACCCCCCTGTTCGGTTTGCACCAGAACTTGCGAACACACCAAATGTTCGTGTGAACTTTAGAACCCTGTAAAAGTCTATGGGACTCGAACGTTTGAAATCTAAAGTGCTAATTTTAAAGGCTAATATGCAAGTTATTGTCCTAAAAAGTGTTTGGGGACCTGGGTCCTGTCCCAGGGGACATGTATCAATGCAAAAAAAAGTTTTTAAAACGGCAGTTTTTTCAGGAGCAGTGATTTTAATAATGCTAAAAGTGAAACAATAAAAGTGAAATATTCCTTTAAATTTCGTACCTAGGGGGGGTGTAAAGTTAGCATGTGAAATATCGCATGTTTCCCGTACTTAGAACTGTCCCTGCACAAAGTGTCATTTCTGAAAGAAAAAAAGACATTTAAAACTGACTTGCAGCTATAATGAATTGTCGGCTCTGGCAATTCAGAGCGAATTCATTCATAAAAAAAATTAAATTACCAGGCCCTGGAATGGATATTAAGGGGAACCCCGCCGTGAATTAAAAAAAAATGACGTGGGGTTCCCCCCAAATATCCATTCCAGACCCTTAAAGCGGTTCTCCACCCTAATTACAACATTGCCTCAATTACATTTTCTCGATCAAAAACGCTAAAAAACAATGTTTTCATTTTCTAAATCTGTACAGTACCTGTAATATTGATGAGGCTTCCGGTCTGTAACGTTGCGGGAATAATACGGGCATTCCGACACTTCCCGTTTGAAGCAGTGTACTCTGGGAGCTTCTCTGCATAGCTCCCTGTCTTCACTTTGCAGCCGTGATATCAAATATCGTGGGATTTCTTATGCAAGCTACAGATTATTATGCTGGGACATCAGCATCCACACGAACCAGGAAGTGCCTGCTTGTGGGCTTATGCGGGGAATATAACTACATATTTCACACCGAATGGCAGCGGAGCGGGCGCGGAAAAAAAAACGTGAGTTTAAAGAATACCTGGCATTAGCAATTTAAATAGCCCTTTAAAAAAAAAAGTTTTTGCGTGGGAGAACCGCTTTAAGGTCTGGTGTGGATTTTAAGGGGAAATCCACCCCAAATTTTAAAAAAAATGGCGTGGAGTTCCCCCAAAAATCCACACCAGACCCCTTATCCGAGCACGTTAACCTGGCCAGCCACAGAAAAGAGGGGGGACAGAGTGCGGCCCCCCCTCTCCTGAACCGTACCAGGCCACATGCCCTCAACATGGGGAGGATGTCCCCATGTTGATGGGGACAATAGCCTCATCCCCACAACCCTTGCCCGGTGGTTGTGGGGGTCTGCGGGCGGGGGGCTTATCAGAATATGGAAGACCCCAAATTGTTCGTTGTTCGTTCAAACTCAAAGCTCATCCCTACTAATAAGAACCAAGGCATGTTGGGTCATGTCACCTATTTTTAAAGCTAAACTCCAGCTAGCTATACCATTGAAATTAATTTATGGGAACAGTTTTACCTGCCCTAGCATTTGTATTTATGTCCACTAAGTTCTAAGATTTGTGTAGAGCTACCCCACAGGGGTCTCTTTGTAATTTGGGTTCTCTGTTCTGTGTCTCAACTCCAAGAACAACCTCTTTGACACGCCTGGCTAAAAAAAGTTACTGTAAGCACTTATAAGAACACAAGTATAGATATCTTTAACTCGTCTGTGAATTAGTACCAGGAAATAGACACAAGACCATTTAGTGGTAAATTAACTGAATGTATTGGTGCAGGTTAGAATAAATGGTGGTTTGAGCATAACTGGACACACAGAATGTAGGTTCAGACACAGTCCCCTGCACAGTATAATCACTATGCTAAGGTAATTTAGAGTTCTTTACCTCTAGGCTGGGATTAACTCATGAACCAGCAAAGTCAGAAATAAACCTATATAAGCATTAACCGCAATGTGAATAATAATACTATAACTAGACTAGAGTTCATTAGGAGAATGGCTAGGATATGGTGCAATGTCCCCTGAGAGGTACCTCTTAGTACAAACATTAGGTGAAGGTGTCTGTGTAGCAGCTGTAAATGGACAGTCTTCAGTCCTAACTCTTCAGCTGGCTAGTGTTGGGGCCCAGTCGTGCCATCGGTGCACATGAATAATCCTAGTCAAACCTGAAGGCAGCAATAAAGCTACTGGATGACTGTATTGTCAGTTCCTATTGTGCAGTCTCTCTAGCAGCAGATAGTAAATCCCCACAGCAGCAGTTCACCAGTCCCAGTGATATTGCAACTCGCCATCCGGTCACACACAGCGGTTAGCCCACTCTCTGCTTTGCACCAAGCTGACTCTGTTGGCACCAGAAACTCAGTGCTCCGAATCCTGCTCAGGCTGCCAATATGCAGCTGTGATGGTGCACACTGGACAGGGATGTGCACTATCCAGTCTCCCTCATGGCAAGTGGAAGCTGTGTCTTTTACAGCCTGCGAAAATGAAGCCTTTTCCCATTCTGCTTGCAGCCTCTCTCTAGGAAATGCAGCTTACAATAAAGTTTCTCTCCTCTGTACTACATTTCTCACAGTGAAGTGCTGCCTGACTCAATCTATTGAACTCTTCCTGCTTAGTGGCCCCCTCTCCTCACTGATATAGCTGTTAAACAGCTCAGCACTGCAAGGCAGCAGATAGCATTTCTCTCATGCCTTGTACACACGACATGGTTTTCATGATGAGAAAACTGCAATTTTTTAAATTGACCGTGAAAACCGGTTGTGTGCATGCTCCCTAGCAGTTTTCTCAATGAAAAAACTGCCCCGCAAAAAATTGAAACCAGCTCTCTTTTTTCTCGTCGTGTTTCCCATCAGTCTTTTTCTCGTTGTGAAAAACGGTCGTGTGTATGCTTTTCCGAGGGGAAAAAATGTGCATGCTCAGAATCAAGTATGCAGCCCAAAAGCAGCCCAAAGGGTGGCGCCATTTAAAAAGAAAGTTCCCCTGTATAGTCCAATCATACGTGTTGTACGTCATCGCACTTTAGTCTGACTTTTTTTTGCATGAACGTGTGTATGCAAGTCAGGCTGGAGAGGAATCACGTCGGGAAAAATTACAGCTTTTTGCACGTCAGGAAAAACTTTGGTGTGTACAAGGCATGACTCTCCATTTTTAGCCAAGCGCCAACTACATCATAGCCAGCCTGGTAATTTGACTTTTCTTTGTCCCCAGCCTGTGACTGGACAAAGAAGAATCAGCAAAATTATATTTTAGGAGTCTCAACGCTATCTCCTTCTATTAGCATGTTCCTTGTGAGCATATATACATGCTGGATACCTGGTTGGCTACTAGTACTGCCACTCTATCTCTAAGCCTGCTGTCCAGGGGATTACAGAGGCTAAAATCAAGTCAGATTCAGGTATTTGCATTTATCAATACATTTAAAGGTAAATTCATAAAGGGTGTTAAAGGTAAGTTTTAGAATTCCATTGGTCCTCCCTACCCAAATTGTCAGTGTTTGCACCAGATTCATGTATCTGTTAGAAATTAGTCTTGCACTGGGGTTGGTGTGTCCATATCAGACTCCTTCCTCAGTGCACTCTCTCCCCAGTCACTATGCCAACACAGTAGTGGAGTGGGTGGAGCCTGATGGGGAAATGAGAGACATAGTTTCCAATCAGGTCTGCCTTACCTGAAAATGACAGCACATAGTGTCTTTCAAATATGCCCACTACTTCCTGTATTAAATCAAAACCTAGACAGATCTGATGGGGAACATGTCTTTTATTTCCCAGGCCACACACCCAGGCCCGTCGCTATAAGGCAGGCAAACCAAGCAATTGCTTGGGGCCCCAAGCTTGCCTGGGGCCCCAATCAGGGCCCTTGCTTACCGCCCTTGCCGTGCTTCCTACAGCCTCTTGAGAGCTCTATAGAGAGCCTGCAGCACTGCTGCCAGCCTGCCTCGAGTCGTCACTTCCCCTTCTCTGTGTAGTGTGGCCGAGCAGCTCCTCTTCCCTCCTCCTGTCAGTCCGGACTCCGGCCGGGTACCGTGCGGTACAGGAGATTCAGTTTCCTGTTCCCGGCCGGACTGACAGGAAGTGCACACTGAGTGCTCACTTACTTTCAGTACAGCCGGGAACGGGAAACTGAATTTCCTGCCGCGAGGTACGGACCCGGTAGGGAGGGGGGCCCGGGGATGGGGGGGAAAAGAACATAGGGGGGGTTGGGGGGGCCTCCATGTCTATTTTTCTTGGGCCCCCCAAATTCCTTCAAACGGCCCTGCACACACCCAACAGGTGCTGCAGCAGAGGGGACTAGTTGCCCACATACTCATTTCACAGACTTATGCCGCGTACACACGATCAGATTCTCCGATGGTCTAAAATCTGATGGATTTTTTCATCGGAATTCCGTTCAAGCAGTCTTGCATACACACTGTCAGACTAAATTCCGATCGTCCAAAATGCGGTGACGTAAAACACTATGACAAGCCAAGAAAAATTAAGTTCAATGCTTCCAAGCATGCGTCCACTTGATTCTGAGCATGCATGGATTTTTCTCCAAAGGAATTTCACACAGACGATCGAAATTTCCAATCTGAATTTTTTTCAATCGGAAGAATTTAAAACATGTTCTATTTTTTTACTCCGATGGAAAAAAGTCAGATGGGGCCCACACATGATCGGAATTTCCGATGAAACAAGTCCATCTGACTTTTTTCATCGGAAAATCCGATCGTGTGTACGCGGCATTATGCTACTAACATTCAGCTACTTTTTTGTCAGTTTCGTGGCCCAAATTGTCTAATTCTACCTAAGAAATCACAAAATTTTAACTCCTGAAGTGAGGGGCTTTTAAAAATGGGCATGGCATTCTAATAATATAGGGGGATCTCTTAAATGTTTACAGAAACTAATTTGCAATTTTCATTTTATAATGTATGTTAAGAGTTGCATACAGAATCTTGAAAACCACACAGAGCTCACTCAATAACACATACGTAACAAGCTTAAAATGACTCTCAGTGGAACACTGAATTTGTGCCTTGGCAAAACTACTGCCACATATCTTATGAGGGAGGATCAGTCTCTTTCTGACATTGCCTAAAACAGATTAGATAAGGGAAATAAATGAAATTCCCTGTGCCTTAAATAACATTATTCTACGCAGTGCACTAATAGATTAAATTTCAGACATTTAATTGTAGAAAAATTAGGAATGACATTGACTATGGTCTCTAGATAGTTCTATTCTTCTCTCATATCATAAAACAGAGACATTTCTCATATAGCTTATTTTTTCGAAAAAGTAGAAGAACAGGCTAGCCATAAGGTTATAGAGTAAAAAATAAGAAATAAGCAGACTTATAATTAAAAACAGCTACCCAGAGGTATGATATAGAGCAACTCAATCAATAGCACTAGGTAGCCTCAGATAAATGTGTGTTGTGATTCAGAACCTGTTGCACCTCAACAATTGGCTTCTAAATAGCCCTGTTATCAGCTGCAAAAGAAAAGCAAGAAACACAATGAAAATTCTACAGTAGGAAATCATTTATCATAATGCTACAGTACTGTATAATAATCATAGGATTGTTCTTCCTCTCCAAATCACAAAAAAATATCTAGAAACTGAAGCAAGTGAAGAAAGACATTACTGGGATGACTGTTCATCCATCTTAAAGTACAACCTCTAGTATTTTCTGTTGTGGAACACGGTAGTAGTGACACTTTAGCCCTAAAAGCCTGGGAGATCTACCTCCTGACCACGGAGAGTTACATAAATAATCTTCCTGGCAAGACCACAATACTGATGAATCAAGGTGCTAAATCTACTGCCCTGCTGGGACCCTCCAGAATTCTGGCTCTTCTTCACTTCAGCTAGCTGGAAGGTTATAGAATTTAAAAAAAGAAGGTATTTGAAACTGCTTTGTTCTAGCTACTTTTATTAGGCTTGCTTCTTGTGGCAGCCAATGGTACAGCTTAACTTGTTGCACTCAACTCTAAATGGTTTGGGGGCTCCTGAGACAGTTTCAAAGATATATGGAGGTATGTGCAAGGGGTGCTTACAGCTTTCTGGACCTTTCATTCCACCACACTATATAAGTGAGGCCCATTCTGTATATCAATCTAGAGCACATTTTCTCAACCTTTATAAGGTATCCTTAAATGAATTTTCACTTAAGATGCAGATAACTGCATTATATTCTACCCTTCCCCTCTTCCTTTAGTATTTGTAGATACACTCTTCTCTCGATTCTTGTTATTCCCTCTTCCATTTGTAATGACCTGATATGCTGTAATTGATCAGACTTTCTGCTGCTAATTCAATTAATATTTGTCACGTTTATATAATAACCCAGATTTGTATAATACCACGTAGATTCCAAGTCATGCCCCTGTGTGGTTTGATTTGCATATGGAATACTACTTTCACCTAGCCTAGTTTCCACATCAGAAGCAAGGCTTTTTGGCCACAATTATTCCAAGAAGACCACTTCCGACTAGACTTCTCCAGACAGTAGATGGGTGTACCTAAGTCCCACTGGTTTCTGACAGTTCTGTGCTGATGGCACTGCTGGACATCTTTCGGTGTCAAAGGGAAGTAAGCATGATGTGTATTTCATATGCTTCAAGTTTCCTTGGCCGACCGGACCATTGCGTCTATGGTCCTCAACGTTGCCTGTTTCTATGTGCTCTATAAAAGAGCTTCAACAGCACATCTGGAAACCCCAGTCGGCTTTGAAATGGGAGAGACCATGCTTATGCTGTATAAACTACCTTGTGTCTTGTTGCTGTGCTCAGTCTTGCTATGTTGTATAACCGTCATTAACAACCTCACCTTAGTAGCAGAGTTTGGCTGTTCCTCACCCAGATGTAAGCCTCCTACACAGCCGTTTCTGCTTCAGCTAATGCCTGTGTTTGAACCTACATATGAAATTGATGATCATTAGCACCTGCTTGGTATAATTGGTTAATCATACACCTGACTTCAATCCTACAAAATCCCTTAAATTGTGCAAGTGTACAAAGTGTGCAAGTATAAAAATTGATGCTGGTTTGAACATAAAGAGTAGTCACAATAAAGATTCATTTGATTTTGATTTTTCTTCTGTTCGCTTACTTTTAATTTTGTAAATTGATAAAAATAAACAATTAAAATATACATTTTTCAAAGCATTCATACATTACAACTTTTGTTCATATCTGCCTAAAAGTTTTGCACAGTACTGTATATCTCAGAGAGTGAAGAGCCCATTTAGGCACTAGCTTACTTACAATGGGGCAGTGGGTATGCTGCACCCTGATACAGTTGCAGGGTGTTGTGTGAATGGAGGCACAACAGGGTGAACTGACGTCCTGCATAGTTCTGGCTTCAACATTACTCAGCATATCCAGTGGCACCAGTGTAGTGGATGGAGTCTCGCAGATAATTTGGGCCTCTGACATCAGTTATATCATCGGTGTCTTTCTACATTTTGCCATTGACCATTAATTTAATCATAATAAACTATAATAAACTTTAGTTTATACAGCGCCTTTAAAGGAACACTAAAGGTTCGTTTTTTATTAGACCAATTGATTGCTGTAAGCTAGAGCATTTAAATATCACTTAACTAGTTTTTTCCTTTTGACCTCCAAAATACAGTAATCCAGGTTTGAAAATGCCATTTCCTGTCACTCCTATTCTTGCTTTCCACCAGCATCTGAGCCGTTTTGCATGGTGGAAAGCAGAATGTGCTCACCCCCTCCCTATGACTCCAGCCCTGCGTGAAGATGCTCTCTTATCCCTCACAGGCATGGAGGCTAAGCTTAATGGGAACTGTAGTTCCCATTAGGCCTTGATGTAGCAAGAATGAATGCGCACCGCAAACCAGGAAGTCAGTGAGAATAATGATTCAGGAGTGACGGAGGTGAATAAAACAGCTCGATTTCAACAGGTATCAAACTAGTTATAATGCAAAACATTACTTTTTACTTTATCAGCTATTCTCAGACTTTAATTTAAGAGGAAAATATTTTTGTCTTTACAACCCCTTTAAATTTAGCTTCTTAAAGCACTTTACAAAGAAAACACAAGAAATACATGGACAAAACAAATGAAAGGGGGACTTAAAGCGGAGGTTCACCCTAAAACAATTATATACCATTACATCCAGCATACTTCCGACATCTACAGTATGCTGTTTTTTTTTTTTTGCCGTACATACCGTTTTATTGTTATTTTCCCCCCGGATTCCGGGTTCTGGCTCCCGCGGGAGTGGGCGTTCCTATTCAGAGGTTAGATGATTGACGTCTGGTGAAAAACTTCCCCTGGCGCATAAGGTGCATCACCAGTTTTCCGTAAGTAGCTGACCTGCGAGTCTGCTCTATACGACGCTATACGGCGCCTGCGCCCCGCCGTGTAGAGCTGACTGCGCAGGCGCCATATAGAGCCGACTCGAGTTCGGAAAACTCGTGACGCACCTTATGCGCCAGGGGAAGTTTTTCACCAGACGTCAATCATCTAACCTCTCATTGGAACGCGCACTCCCGTGGGAGCCAGAACCCGGGAAGCCGCGGGGGAAAATAACAATAAAACGGTATGTACAGCAAAAAAAAAAAACAGCATACTGTAGATGTCGGAAGTATGCTGGATGTAATGGTATTTATATTTTTTTAGGGTGAACCTCCACTTTAAGTGAAAGCTTGTCTTAAGAAAAATAGTTTAGAGAAGATAACTCTCTGATGTTCTTTGAAAGTGAATTCCAGAGTTTTGGGGCATGGCAGGAGAAAGCTTTGTTTTCAATCAAGTGTAGGTGAAGATCAGAATTGGAGGAGCGGAGGTTACGAGCGGGGGAGTAAGTTGATAAAAGTTCAGACAGATTATAGGGTGCCAACCATGAAGAGCCTCATAGGTAAGCGAGAGGATCTTAAAGTCAATGCGAAACCTGACAGGTTTGTGATGAGGTAATGCCTCATTACATTGGTAGTCTGTAAGACGTAGAATGCTCTTACATTAATGGTCAGCGAGAAGAATGCATTATTCTACCTACGAACTGAAAATGTAAGAGGGGTTCTTCATCCCACTGACCATTAACCATTAACCATTATCCATTAACCACCAATGCAAGGAACATAAATTCGACTGACTTTATGGATTTCTTCCCACTGACTGGGCTCCAGGCATTTTCACGGTAAGAACGGGTTCACTCCAGGGCTCAGTGATTTGGGTGCAGTGTGATTCTATGTGCAGTTTACCCACAGTTTTAGGTGCCCACCTATTCTTCTATTACACAGTGAGTTTTCTGAAAGCACATGAAAAGTGCAGCATGTGTTCTACAGACCCATTGAAATGTAATTTTGCTTTGCTGATTTTTTTAATCACCTTGTTTTTAAACTAGACTGACAGTCAACAATCTACCTTTCTCTTTCTTTTGAATTATATGATTTTTTTTTACATTTGACTTTGACGGTCTATTTGATGCTTATACTGTGTAGTGCGATATTGCATTTGAATTTTTTATTTTTTTTGTCTCTTTTCAATTGAAGTAGTTAGTTTGTTACCCTTTGAATATGTACCACAATCAATTCAATTCAGATTGTTCTCCTTTATTTTATTCAACACCAAAAAAAAAAATTGACAAGGAAAAGTGCAGCATGCAGGACTTTGATGCACTTTCATGAAAACAGGTAGTCTAGTTGAAGATAACTGGAGCACACTCAAAACCAAAATCCATTGCCTAAACCACAGCACACTGATGTGAACCCACTCTTTTTGTCATTACTTACATTTTTAAAGATTGTCCATTTTTTACTACATATTGTCACAACTGTCCGTTTGTTGTTTGTGTGTTGTCATGAGCACCAGTGTATTGTAATGGTTGTCTTTTGTTGTAACAATTGCCCATTTGTTGCACAAATATTGTAATACTTGCCCATTTGTTTCCCACATATTCCCACAATTGCCCATTTTCTGCCCACTGTGAAAATGTGGGGGTTGTTTAGCTCACATGTAGCACTCACAAATGAGTTTAATTTTTAGGGCTTTTTCTGCCCACTTTTTTTAAAGACAATGGAAAAAGTTTACAGCAGTCAGTATCCCTCTTAGGGGGTTTCCACCATAAATACCAAATTAACAATATTCAGCCTCCTCCTGAGTCTATTTGGCAGACCTGCTGCTCAGGCCTCATGCCATGCTCCTCCTGGCCATCTAACACAACATTCCAGTGCTTGTGCACATACACTGTACCCCTGTCAGGTCTCTGTCTCTCTCCTGCAGTTCCCTGCTACTCCATCTCTCAGGCTTGGGCCTCTGTCTATCCTAATACAGACAGCACCATGCAGACATGCACACCTGCCTGGCTGCTTACTTGCAACCACACAAAGACTCCTTGGAGGGTGGAGCCCAGAACCCTACTTCTGATTACCCTAAGAACCAAGCACATACCTGCACCATTAGTGTGTCTGTTGTCTACATAGCCTGGCCCAGACTGCCTTTTAACACCATGACGGGGCACAGCACTGTTACACCACATATTGTAATGCTTGCCCATTTGTTTCCAGCAATTTGCCACAACTGACCATTTTCTGCCCACTGTGACAATGTGGGGGTTGCTTAGCTCACATGTAGTACTCACCAGTGAGTTTAGTCCACAACTGATATGCCTTTTTAGGGCTTTTTCTGCCCACTTTTATTAACCACTTGAGATCCGCGCTATAGACGAAATACGTCCGCAGCGCGGCTCTCAAGTGCCAAGTGGCCGTTTAAAAACGGCCTTTATGTGCATTACCCGCGCGCGCCACTGGGTGGCGCGCGGCGGGTAAAAACTGTCCCGACGCATCGCCGAAGACCCGATGCGTGTACCTGGCGGCCGCGATGTCCGCCGGGTACACGCGATCGTCGGTGACACGGTAGGTGACAGCAGGAACGTGGAGCTCTGTGTGTAAACACAGAGCTCCACGTGCTGTCAGAGGAGAGGAGACCGATCTGTGTCTCTTGTACATAGAGACACAGCATCGGTCCCCTCCCCCAGTCACCCCCCTCCCCCCACACAGTTATAACACACCCAGGCTACACAGTTAACCCCTTCCTCACCCCCTAGTGTTAACCCCTTCACTGCCAGTCACATTTATACAGTAATTAGTGCATTTTTATAGCACTGATCGCCGTATAAATGTGAATGGCGCCAAATTTGTGTCAAAAGTGTCCGATACGTCCGCCGCAATATCCCAGTCCCAATAAAAATCGCAGATCGCCGCCATTACTAGTAAAAAAAAAAATAATAAAAAAAATCATAATTCTGTTCCCCATTTTGTAGGCGCTATAACTTTTGCGCAAACCAGTCGCTTATTGTGATTTTTTTTTTTTTTTTACAAAAATACGTCGAAAAATACGTATCGGCCTTAACTGAGAAAAAAAATAGTTTTTTAAAAATAAAATTGGGATATTTATTATAGCAACAAGTAAAAAAAATATATATTTTTTTTAAATTGTTGCTCTTTTTTTGTTTATAGCGCAAAAAATAAAAACCGCAGAGGTGATCAAATACCACCAAAAGAAAGCTCTATTTGTGGGGAAAAAAGGACGCCAATTTTGTTTGGGAGCCACGTCGCACGACCGCGCAATTGTCAGTTAAAGCGACGCAGTGCCGGACGCTGAGATTTCGCCTGGGAACGAAGGGGGTTTATGTGCCCAGTAAGCAAGTGGTTAAAGACAATGGAAAAAGTTCACAGCAGTCAGTATCCTTCTTAGGGGGTTTCTACCATAAATACAAAATTAACAATATTCTGCCTCCTGTGCCTCTTTGGCAACCCTGCTGCTCAGGCCTCTTGTCTTGGTCCTTCTGACCATCTAACACACGGTGATAATGCACATATGCTGTACCTCTGTCAGCAATCTGTCTCTTTCCTGCAGCTCCCTGCCATTCCATCTCTCAAGCTCAGGCCTCTGTCCTATCCCAAACAGCAGCGCCCAGACCTGCACACCTCTCTGGCTGCTCACCAAGTTGCAACCACACATGAAATCCTTGGTAGGGTGCCCAGAACCCTAGTTCTGATTACCCTAAGAACCAAGCACATACCTGCACCATCAGTGTGCCTATTGTCTACAAAACCTGGCCCAGACTGCCTTTTAACACCATGACGAGGCACAGCATTGTCACAACACATATAGTTAAACTTGACCATTTGTTTCCAATGTATTGTAAGAATTGCCCATTTTCTGCCCACATATTGTTATACTTACCCATTTGATTCCAACATATTGTCACAACTGCCCACTTTCATATTGTAACAATTGACTGTTTGTTGTCCACATATTATATATGACTGTCCGTTTGCAGCCCACCTCTTGTAGATTACCATTTTTTTTCAAGTCACAGCTGTTTTGAGAACCATCATTTTGCCCATGTAGGCCTGTCATTAAACCTCACTGCTATTATCTTTTTGTTTTATCACTATTTACTCTTTGATTTTTTTTTACTAGATAAAAATACATTCAAATACAGTAAAGACAAGCTTTACAGTTTATTTTCTGGTTATTATTATTTGTTTGATTTTATGAAAATTATTTTGATGTATGCAGGGGTGCAGGTGTTTAAGAAAATAATCCACCTTGGGTGTCATGTTAAGTCACCACTACCTGTAGGGAACAAAAATGTAAACCAAGTTGCTACTGCATTTCAAACACTATGGGGAGATATACTAAAACTGATGCACGCAGAATGTGGTGCAGCTGTGCATAATAACCAATTATTTTCTAACTTCAGCCTGTTCAATTAAGCTTTGAGAAGGCCCGGTTCACACTGGTGCGACATGGGATCGGACTTGTGAGCGTACAAGTCGCATAACATGTCAGATTCAATTTACAGAGCAAGAGATAGTTGGTGGGATTTTAACGGTGCCACAAAAGTAATAGCAAAGAATCTTATAATATAAAACGTCATATTTTATTTGTGCATAGTTAAAATCAAACAATTAAAATTCAGTGCATATCAATTACAAGATCAATGGTGTGTTTACATAAGCAGTAATAACGTGGTATGTATTCCCAACATGTTTTGTCGCTTGGGGCTTCTTCAGGGGATTTGAAGACCATTACTGATACAAATATGTAGCGCCCTGGGGTTTAGTCATGAAGCTCCTCACAAATTTACTTGCCAGGAGAAGTTACCCTGGTCAGTTGCTAGAGATCCATTGATTTCTCCCTAAGTTTGGCCTTGTTGCACTTTTCTCTTCTACCGCTAGGTGGTCGGGTACTTGGTGGTACTAGATATGAGAAGGGCAACCCAAGGTCAGGTTATGGGTATATGGGGTATCTCAGCCAATAGGCAGGAGTTTTCTTGAATCCCTTGGTCTGCTAGGAGAACCTATATATTTGGATGAGGTCAGGTGATCGATGTTCTGTGCCATCTGGACGGCTGTCTGAGTGGATGTGTGTCATACACCCCGAGCTGCTAGGCCAGACATTGGGCCTATCACAGAGGGCATCTGGCTGCCAGGCTGTGTGAGGGCCTACCCAGAAGTAAGAGGGCAGCGCAGGGTTGGGATTGCGGCTTGCAGTCCAACCATAAGTGACAGTTATGTTACCCGGAGAACCTGTTGTGGTCAGAGGCAGAAGAACAGTTTTCGCCACTAAGAGATCAACCACCTTTACCAGAGACCACAGTGAGTAACTGAAGCAAGTACTGGAGCAGCATTCTCACCGAATGGGCACGGTGGCGAATCGGGAAACTTCAGGCAGTGATCAAGTCAGGGACCCAGCCAGAGGAGGTAAAGCTTGCAGAGCAGCCTTGTGAGTCAAGCCTGGGACCGAGCTGGTTAGCTGGGGTGAAGCTTGAAAAGTATCTGGAGTGCCAAGCTAGAGACCCAGCAGGGAAGCGTGGGTGAGACGCTTGATGGAGATACCACCGCAAAGCTTTGAGGAGCTCCAGGTATTCAGAGTCAGTGAATCAGAGGATCCCGTGTGAGAGACCAGGAGCTCAAGTGGCTGAAGGACTACAAGTAGAAGTTGTAGTGAAGCTGAGAGGACTGTAACAATTTGTGTTAGGAACTGTTAAAGACTGTTGCCATAGGAGACAGTAATCCTGCACATGCAGATGTGGTGCCTTGCTGGGGCCCTTTCCTTGTACGGCTGTCCTCCTATTGAAGTCTAGGAGTCTGCCAATTGAAATTGCAACTGCTTAAGGGTGTCCTGCTTCTAACCCTCTTTCCTCCTCTTTTACATCCAAGAAGTGTCTTGCGCCCAATAACTTTATCCACCTTGCACCCACTATGCCTCACAACCCACTACATACAGAAGGATGTAAGCTATCTATGGCCCTGAAGGTTCTTATTAGACTGGAGGAAGCTAGAGACTTTGCTACAAATACTATATCAAAAGACACAATATTCAATCACTAATATGGTAAATTATACAATACAGTAAAATACATTCATGTACAGATGAGAAAATTATTCTTATTATTATTCCTATTCACTCTGTCCAGCTACCTTGTGCTTAACCAATTTACTGCTAATAGTCACCAACACAGCCACTGGCACAGTACAGGGAAGGAGGTGCTGTATTGTCACAGGAGACACACCGAAATCAAGCTATGGTAAACAAATATTTATGAAGTGAATATTATTACATAATGCGTGTAGGGAATAACTACCTGTCATAATAGCTAGAAAAGCCTGTTGTAGTACTTACATAATATGTAATTTATTAAGGGTTAAACTGATGGCGTCTGATTTTCAAGACAAGACAGATATCCAGTATAAATAAACTGAAAGAAGAGGTAAACAATTACTGGTATATTCTGTAATGCCGCAAAATTACTTTAGCATCTGTAAAGGCTAGCACAAAATTGATAGAAAAAGAGCAATAATGCTCTATATCTATTCAAATATATACAATGAAGCCTTGGTTTGAGAGCGTTTTGCAAGACAAGCAACATTTTTTAATACATTTTGCCTTGATATACATGTCTTGATCAGTGGCGGTTGGTGCTCAAATTTTTGGGGGGGCGCAAACGGAAAAAAAAATTGCAGCCTCACTGTGCCCATCAAATGCAGCCACTGTGCCATCAATTGTCACCACTGTGCCATGCCATCAAACGCAGCCACTGTGCCATCAATTGTCACCACTGTTCCATGCCATCAAACGCAGCCACTGTGTCATCAATTCGCACCACTGTGCCATGCCATCAAATGCAGTCACTATGCCATGCCATCAAACGCAGCCACTGTGCCATGAATTTTCACCACTGTTCAATGCCATCAAATGCAGTCACTATGCCATGCCATCAAACGCAGCCACTGTGCCATCAATTCGCACCACTGTGCCATGCCATTAAACGCAGCCACTGTGCCATGCCATCAAATGCAGCCACTGTGCCATTAATTGTCACCACTGTGCCATACCATCAAACGCAGGCACTGTGCCATGCCATCAAGCAAAGCCACTGTGCCATCAATTGTCGCCACTGTGCCAATTGTCACCACTGTGCCCTTTAATTGTCCCCACTATGCCGATTGTCGCCACTGTGCCCATTGATGTCACTGTGCCCTTTAATTGTCGCCACTCTGCCCATTCATGGCGCTGTGCCAATTGTCCCTAATGTCCCCACTGTGCCTATTGTCGCCACTGTGCCCATTGATGTCACTGTGCCCTTCGTCGCCGCTGTGCCCTGTAAAATGCTCCCCCCCCCCCTCCCGCCTGGCACTTACCTTTACTGGAGTCAGCCATCCACGTCCTCAACCCTCGATGTCTTCTCCCGCCCTCGATGATGCTTCAGCCAATCAGGTTACCGGTAGCCAGAACCGGCCAACCTAATTGACTGAGACGCCTGTCAGTCTTATCCAAGGAACGCACCCCCCGTGCGTTCCGAGGATAAGCTTCCGGGGACCCGAGGGCTGTACTGAATTGATTTGATGCATGTGTGGAAGCAATGCACTTCCGTGTTTGAGAACGTCGGTGTCTTCTATGTCACCGCATTCTCTGTCCGCGGGGATTTTGGTCTGATGGTGTGTACACACATCAGACCAAAAGGTCCACGGACTGTTTTCATCGGACATGTCTCCTCGTGTGTACGGGGCCTTATGCCGCATACACACCATCACTTTATGTGATGAAAAAAAACGACATTTTCTGTGAAGTAAAAAACAACGTTTTTGAAACTTCAATTTTCAAAGACGAAGTTGCCTACACACCATCGTTTTTTTACAATGCTCTAGCAAAGCGCGGTTACGTTCACCACTTTTTTCCATTGAAGCTCACTTCATAACTAGCTTCTGGGCGTTTTAAACGTCGTTTTTTGCTACACACGGTCAAATAAAAAACGACGTTTTGAAAAACGACACATAAAATTGAAGCATGCTTCAATTTTTTTTTGTCGTTTTTCACAAGACATAAAACGACGTTTTCCCCCACACACGGTCATTTAAAGTGACGTTTTTAAAAACTTTGTTTTTTTTCATCACATAAAGTGATGGTGTGTACTCGGCATTAGAGTGTTCTGACAGCTGCCACCAGCAATAGGTCAGCAGGAAGGATTTGTCCATCCACACTGTTCACATGGATGGAGGAATCTTAGATATTTTTCATTCAGCCTGTAGGCAATGACTAATGCCGCGTACACACGATCGGTCCATCCGATGAGAACAGACCGATGGACCGTTTTCATCGGTTAACCGATGAAGCTGACTGATGGTCCGTCGCGCCTACACACCATAGGTTAAAAAAACGATCGTGTCAGAACGCGGTGACGTAAAACACAATGACATGCTGAAAAAAACGAAATTCAATGCTTCCAAACATGCGTCGACTTTATTCTGAGCATGCGTGGATTTTTAACCGATGGCTGTGCCTACTAACGATCGTTTTTTATCCATCGGTTAAATTTAAAATAAGTTGGCTTTTTTTTTAACCGATGGTTATATAACTGATGGCGCCCACACACGATCGGTTTGGACCTATGAAAACGGTCCATCAGACCATTCTCATCTGTTTAACCGATCGTGTGTAAGCGGCATAACAGTGTAACATTGAAATATTTAACTAACACACTGTTGCCTCTGATTGTCTCAGGGGTATGGAGTGAGATTTGGTGGTGTCACAACTCTGCTGCTCTCATTGCTAGAGAGGAAGCATTACATTAGAACCTGCAGTGCACAAATCTCCCTACTTATGATTAAATCATTCTGTGAATCTGTGTGATTTTAATAACATTTAAAATAATAATAGTCATATAGCATGTATATGGTTGGTTTTAACCACTTGCCAATCAAGCTATAGCCAAATGACAGCTACAGCGTGGACAGCTAGTTCTGGGAGGCTGGCATATCGGTAACGGCTTCTATTTACATCACAGTGTTCGGATCACAGTGTCCAGAGGACACTGTGATCAGGGGCGGACTGGGCCGGGGGGCACGGATGTAATTTCCCACCATACGGGCCGCTCTGATGGGCAGTTAAAAGGCCGCGCCACTTCCGCCACAGCAGCCATAGCACTATTTTTCTATTTTGGAGCTGCTCAGTTTTAGGCGGCAAACGCTTTTCCTGGCACTAGCATTTTAGCTAGGAGTCGGGATGTATCGCTTGTCTGTCTCATTAACACTGTCTTCCTAACTCCTCCCTCACCCTGCCGCCAGTCCAATCTGACACTCTGCCTCAAATTTATGTCAGCCCAACCTCGCCCATACTCCAGTCTAATGCAGACTGAGGGAAGGGGGTATTGTGCAGACTGGGGGGGTTAGTGCAGACTGGGGGAGGGGGATTGTGCAGATGGGGGAGGGGGGATTGTGAAGACTGGGGGGGGGGGATTGTGCAGACTGTGGGGGCTTGTTCAGACTGTTGGGCTTCACAGGGCTCTCGACGGTGGTCTGAAGGAAGGCCTGTAATGTACACAGCCTGATTCGGTGCTTCAGTGGCCCACTTGATTGGACTTGCCCCCCAGGTCTAAGGCTGCCAGCCCTCCTCTGACTGTGATCACAATGTCCGGAGGACACTGCTGATCACAGATTTGGATAGAGACAATCAGTGACTCTTTACCACATGATCAGCTGTGTCCAATTGCAGTTGATCACGGATGTAAATAGAAGCCGGTAAACGGCACTCTCTTCTCATTCTGACAGCATGATGAGCGGGGAAGAGAGACGATAACCAGCCTCACTAAAAAGGACATGTAAACTGATAATAAGAGCAGTCCCTACAGTGCTCATCAGTGCTGCTAATCTGTGCCCACCGGTGCTGACAATCTGTGCTCCCCAGTGCTTCCAATAAATGCTCATCAGTGCTGCCAATCAGTGCCCATTAGTGCAGCCAATCAGTGCTCATCAGTGCTGCCTACCAGTGCCCATCAGTGCTGCCTACCAGTGCCCATCAGTGCCGCTTATCACTGCAGCCTCATCAGTGCCACCTCATCAGTGCCCATCAGTGCAGCTTATCAGTGCAGACTCATCAGCGCACATCGTGAAGGAGAAAAATTACCTGTATGCAAAAAAATAAAAAACACAGTGGTGATTAAATACTACCAAAAGAAACCTCTATTCGTTTGATTTTTTATTTTTTTGATTTGGGTACAGTGTTGTATGATCGCGCAATTGTCATTCAAAGTGTGACAGCGCTGGAAGCTGAAAATTGGCCTGGGCAGGAAGGGGGTGAAAGTACCCAGTAGGCAGGTGGTTAAAAAAAATTTTAAACTAAAGTGTAAAGCCCCATACACACTATCAGTTTTCCTGATGGGTTTCTCTTCAGGTTTACCAAAACCATCTAATATGAGGTCAAACCTTAGGCGTTTCAATTTGAATGCAATCAGGCAGGTCCCTGTACTACATGGTTTTGGTAAACCTGAAGAGAAAACCAGCAGGAAAACTGATAGTGTGTATGGGGCTTCAAAGAAAATTATCACCAAGACAAGAGCACTACAACATGCCACAGTTCACCAATTACAGTGACATTACAGCCAAATCTATCATTGTGTAATGTCCAATACGCTATGAGTGCGGCCACCTATAAACATCTAATCGTCTACTGGCTGCGCAGCTTTTCTGCTGACTGCTTGAGGAAAATACAAGAAAACTAAAAAAATGTATAAATACTACATAAGCAATTTTGTAATTTAATGCTATGCTTTAGTACCAATTAGAACATTATATGATGAACTAGGCATGATTAATATAACAGAAAAGGCACTTCTACATTGTCCTAGCAGGCACTACAAAACATCACTGCAAGCTTCACTCACTGTACGTCAAAGTGATTTAAAAAACAACTTAAATTTGCATTCAATCTGTGTATTCTAGCATTTCCTTCAGCAAATAATAGTCAGTGCAAATACTGTAGAAGTGAGCCATTGAGCCGCTTTTAAAGATTCTTTAATCCTTCTAGTAAAACTATTGCCTGCTATAAACTATGTGACTGTACCTCTGATATTACATGGGGCTCAAAGTGCTGTAGCATGGCGCCCTCTGCCTGCGTGTGAGAGAACCGCCGCTGGATTATCAGCAATCAAAAAATCTAATTGACAGATTATTTCTCTTCTACAGGAATAATAGAAGTGTGTTTGCCATAATGACCGAGCATCAGGACGAGCAGCTGTATGTCCCTTATGGACCAGATCAGCTTTACAGTTTTACTATTTACTTATTAATTTGGCCTTAAAGTGTATGTAAACCCCAACAGTAAAAATGTGCTTCCTTTTTAACCTGTTAAATATACCATTACAGTGTTTTGTTATATCGGTCTGATAAGTACAAAACATATCGTAGTTGTTGATCCTGCCAGAAATCTTGTGCACTGATCCCTTCTTAACTTTGTTTGCATCAGTGTTCATTTGTATTAGCATCACAACCGATCAGTGATTGCCATTGTATAGGTCAATATTGACGTTATTTAATATAGGATGCCTAAAGCCATAGGCATGCACACAGGGTGTGCCAGGTGTGCCCAGGCACACCCTAATCACCCTGTGCTGCACAGATTCCCCCTGCTGCTTCGCTGCAGAGAAAGGGACTTGGGAATATCTGTCCCCAGCCCCTTTCTCTGTCTCAAAAGTGAGATATCAGGGGTCTGATATCTCACCAAAGCCCCCCCCCCCAATGGTGCTCCTAAAAAAAAACGTAAAAGAAAATAATAACAAATTGTAAAAAAATGTTTATAAAAAATAATAAAAAAGTAATAAAAAAAACCTACTGATGCCCACTGACACCATTCACTGTTCTACTAACACTGTCCATTGCTCTACTGCTATATATATATATATATATATATATATATATATATATATATATATATATATATGAATGAATGAATGAATGAAAAACGTATAAAGCGCGGCGCATGCGAACTGAATCTATATATATATATATACAGTTGTATTCAAAATTATTCAACCCCCACTGAAATTGATTGTTTTGCCCAGTTTGACATTGATTTTGATCATTCAGTCATCCTGCTTACAATTAAATCAAAGAGGCACGTGTAGGTCAGACAAATATAACATAACATTTATAATGAAATAACCACAAATGTCTTTTCTGTGCTCACATCATTATCAGTTTTATTCAACCCCCAAGTGACATTCAATCTTAGTACTTGGTACAACATCCTTTTACAGTTATAACAGCTTTTAAACGTGAAGCATAGCTTGACACAAGTGTCTTGCAGCGATCTACGGGTATCTTCGCCCATTCGTCATGGGCAAAAGCCTCCAGTTCAGTCACATTCTTAGGCTTGCGCACTGCAACTGCTTTCTTTAAGTCCCACCAGAGGTTTTCAATCGGATTTAAGTCTAGTGACTGCGATGGCCACTCCAAAATGTTCCAGCCTTTAATCTGCAACCATGCTCTAGTGGACTTGGAGGTATGCTTGGGATCATTGTCCTGTTGAAAGGTCCAACGTCTCCCAAGCCTCAGGTTTGTGACGGACTGCATCACATTGTTATCCAATATCTCCTGGTACTGAAGAGAATTCATGGTACCTTGCACACGCTGAAGCTTCCCTGTAGCTGCAGAAGCAAAACAGCCCCAAAGCATGATTGACCCCCCGCCATGCTTCACAGTAGGCAAGGTGTTCTTTTCATCATAGGCCTTGTTCTTCCTCCTCCAAACATAGCGTTGATCCATGGGCCCAAACAGTTCTAATTTTGTTTCATCAGTCCA
This sequence comes from Rana temporaria, assembly GCF_905171775.1. Taxonomy (NCBI): domain Eukaryota; kingdom Metazoa; phylum Chordata; class Amphibia; order Anura; family Ranidae; genus Rana; species Rana temporaria. The sequence goes on from NC_053492.1 coordinate 74,831,100, forward strand.
CAGAACACAACCTCAAAACTTCTGTGGTTTGTCAACATGACTTTTGGCATACTGCAGTCGAATCTTCTTATTCTTTGGAGACAGCAAGGGGGTGCGCCTGGGAGTTCTGGCATGGAGGCCTTCATTACGCAGTGTGCGCCGTATTGTCTGAGCAGAAATTTCAGTACCCACATCTGACAAATCTTTTCTCGGTTCCTCAGCAGTCACACGGGGACTTTTCTCCACTCTACGCTTCAGGTAGCGGACAGCAGTCAAAGTCAGCATCTTCTTTCTGCCACGACCAGGTAGCGTTTCAACAGTGCCCTTTGCCTTGAATTTGCAAATGATGCTTCCTATGGTGTCTCTTGGTATGTTTAACATCTTTGCAATCTTCTTATAGCCATTGCCCTTCCTGTGAAGAGTAATCACCTCTTCTCGTGTCTTCCTGGACCATTCTCTTGACTTCACCAAGTTTGTAACCACACCAGTAAATGTCTAGAAGGAGCTGAGTATCACAGTCATTTTAAAGTTGCCTAATTGGTGCTTATTAGGCTTTATTGCTGCTCCCTGACATCCACAGGTGTTTTCAATACCTGATTGAAAACACTTCAATGAACCTCGGTTCTTCAGAGTGGTAGTCTTTAAGGGGTTGAATAATTGTGTAAATTAAGAATTCACAAAATAAACATTTACTACTGTATTACAAAACCAATTGATGTCATTTTAGTTGCATATGGTTCTTTAAGAAGTCCTTGTAGGAGTTCATTCTGAATACAATTACAAATGTACACTAAATTCCCTAAAACCCTTTACAGCATTGGGGGGTTGAATAATTTTGAACAAAACTGTATATATATATATATATATATATATATATATATACATACATATATATATATATATATATATATATATATATATATATATATATGCATGTGTATTTTAGCTTTGGGGTGCACACCCTAAGGTAATAGGCTCTGCACACCTATGCCTAAAGCTGTTCATATGCCTGTTTATTGATTTATACATTGTTTAATTGCATTGCCAGAATACAGTAAAACCTTGGATTGCGATCATAATTCATTCCGGAAACATGCTTGTAATCCAAAGCACTTGTACATCAAAGCAAATATCTCCATAAGAAATAATGGAAACTCCAATGATTTGTTTTACAACCATTTATTCATAAGTCTTTCAGTTTATAGTCCATATAAAAAGATTATAGCAATGTGATAGGTTGTGTAACCATAAAATGTCCATCCACAAATGGAAGCCTCCACAAGGGGATTAGAAGCAAAATCCAGCAGGAGCTACAGAGTATAAAAGAGAAGAGAGACGCCTCTAAGTGTAGCAATATGTTGCTAAATGTTGTACCTTCATTAACCACTTCAGCCCCCGACCATTTTGTTGCTAAATGACCGGGCCACTTTTTGCGATTCGGCACTGCGTCACTTTAACTGACAATTGCGCGGCTGTGCGACGTGGCTCCCAAACAAAATTTCTTCCCCACAAATAGAGCTTTCTTTTGGTGGTATTTGATCACCTCTGCGTTTTTTATTTTTTGCACTATAAACAAAAATAGAGCGATAATTTTGAAAAAAATTCAATATTTTTTACTTTTTGCTATAATAAATATCCCCAAAAAAGATATAAAAAAATCATTTTTTTACCTCAGTTTAGGCCGATACGTATTCTTCTACATATTTTTGGTAAAAAAAAACGCAATAATTGTTTATTGATTGGTTTGCGCAAAAGTTATAGCGTCTCGAATATAGGGGATAGATTTATGGCATTTTTATTATTATTTTTTTACCAGTAATGGCGGTGATCTGCGATTTTTATCATGACTGCGACATTATGGCGCACACATCGGACACTTTTGACACATTTTTGGGACCATTGTAATTTTTAAAGAGATCAGTGCTATAAAAATGCACTGGCTACTGTGAAAATGACACTGGCAGTGAAGGGGTTAACCACTAGGTGGCGCTGTAGGGGTTAAGTGTTCCCTAAGGAGTGATTCTTACTGTAGGGGGGCGTGGCTTGCTGTGACACATCACTGATCGTGCTCCCAATGACAGGGAACACGATCAGTGACAGTGTAAGGCCCCGTACACACGGTCAGACAAAACCGTTGAGAATGGTCCGACGGACCGTTTTCATCGGTTCACCGCTGAAGTGGCCTGATGTGTGTACACACCATCGTTCCAAAAACTGATTGGGTCAGAACGCGGTGACGTCAAGCACAGACGTGCTGAATAAAACGAATTTCAATGCTTCCAAGCATGTGTCGACTTGATTCTGAGCATGCGCAGGTTTTGAACCAATGCTTTTCTGTACTAACCATCGGTTTGGACCGATCGGGCAGCGGTCCATCGGTTCGGTTTTGAAGCATGTTTTAAAATTTTGGACCGAAGGAAAACAGACCGATGGGCTATACACACTGTCGGTTTGGACCGATGAAACTGAACCTCGGTCCATTCTCATTGGTTTTGTCCGACCGTGTGTACGGGGCCTCACTAGGCAGAACGGGGAGATGTTGGCCCAGATTCACATACAAACGCCTATCTTTAGGCGGCCATAGCGTATCTCAGATACACTACGCCGCCGTAACTTAGTGAGGCAGGTCCCGTATTCACAAAGAACTTGCGCCCAAAGTTACGGCGACGTAGTGTAACTGTGCCGGCGTAAGCCCACGTAATTCAAAGTAGGCTGGTGTGGGCATGTTTTATGGTAATGAATAGTGACCCGGTGTGATTGCCGCTTTTAACGAACGGCACATGCGTCGTCTGTGAACGTATCCCAGTGCGCATGCTTAAAACTATGCCGCAAATAGTCAATGCTTTCGACGTGAACGTAAATTACATCCAGCCCCATTCACAGACGACTTACACAAACGACGTAAAATATGTTCGTACGTTTACGGCGTCCATACCTAACATGACTTACCTCTGCTTTATGAGGGGTAACTTACGCTGGCGTATGTCTTACGTAAACAACGTATCTTGATACGCCGGGCACACGTACGTTCGTGAATCGGCGTATCTAGCTAATTTGCATATTTGACGCGGAAATCTACGGAAGCGCCACCTAGCGGCCAGCGGAAATATGCAACTAAGATACGACGGCGTAAAAGACTTACGCCGCTCGTATCTAAGCCGAATTTATGCGTAACTGATTCTAAGAATCAGGCGCATAGATACGACTGCTCCCATTCGGACTTACGACCGCGTATGTGGCGATACGCCGTTGTAAGTCCTTTGAGAATCTGGGCCGTTGTGTTTACACTAACATCTCCCCGTTCTATCTCTACGTGAGACGATCACGGGTATGCCCACGGCGATCGAGTCCGCGTGACCCGAGAAAATTAAGTTCAATGCTTCCGAGCATGCGTCGACTTGACTCGATTCTGAGCATGCATGGTTTTTAGTCCCAGAATTGCATCCAGATGAACGGAAATTCCAATGTTCTCTATCTAATTCCGTCTGAATTTCTGACAGAAAAAGTCAGATGGGGCATACACACGGACGGAATATCCGATTGAAAAGCTTCCGTCGGAAATTCCACTTGTGTGTACAAGGCATCAAAGTTGTCTGGTTCTCACAGATGCAGAAAGTAGTGCCCTGTACACATGAGCAGTTTTTCTGACGGGATTCCGCTCAAGCTGTCTTGCATACACACAGTCACATGAAATTCCGACCATCAAAAACGCGGTGACGTACAACATGTATGACGAGCCGAGAAAAATGAAGTTCAATGCTTCCGAGCATGCGTCGACTTGATTCTGACTATGCATGTTTCTTTCTCCGTCGAGTTCCATACAGAGGAACAGAATTTCCGAAAAAAAGAGACATGTAGGGCCAGATTGACAAAGAGATACGACGGTGTATCTACAGATACACCATCGTATCTCTGACTTACACTGGTCCTATCTATGCGCCTGATTCATAGAATCAGTTACGCATAGATAGGGCTAGATCCGACAGTGTTACAATGTGTTACACTGTCGGATCTTTTTTTCAATTTAAAAATGGCGCCGGGGGCGTTCCCGCTGATTTACGATAAATAATATGTAAATCAGCGAGATACGCAAATTCACGAACGTACGCGGACCCGTCGCAGTGTTCTTACGTCGTTTCCGTAGCGGTTTTCCATCGTATACTTACCCCTTCTTTTATCAGGCGCAGCCAATGTTAAGTATAGCCGGCGTTCCCGCGTCGAATTTGAATTTTCCTACGTCGTTTGCGTACGCCGATTCACGAACACGCGAGTCGCAAGTCCCGCTCACGTCGCAACCACTGACGTCCTAGTGACGTCAGTGGGAGCAATGCATGCTGGGAAATTCCCCGGATGGCGCATGCGCATTTAAATTGGCGCGGGAACGCGCCTGATTTAAATAGTACACTCCCCTAGCCGCGGAATTTGAATTCCGCCGGGGGATTTAGGATCCGCCGTCGCAAGTTTGGAGGTAAGTGGTTTGTGAATTAGCCACTTGCCTCCTAAACTTGCGGGAGCGGATCTTAATTCACGTAGATCGAGCGGATCTATAGATCCGCTGAGCTACGTGAATCTGGCCCATTCTCTTTCTAGGTCCATCGGAATTTCCGACGGAAAAAGTCAGATGGGGCATACACACGGTCGGAATATCTGCTGAAAAAATTCTGTATGAATTTTTTCATCGCAAATTCCGATCGTTTGTACGAGGCATAAGGTATAGAGCCAAAGAAGAGTGTTCCGCCATTATTAGGAAAATGTATTCTTACCTGAAATTTTCTTTTCCTGTAGTCCGTAGGCGGCACACAATGGGTTAAGCTTTCCATCTAACCCCTAAAGGAAGAAAACTTAAACAAGCAGTGAGACAAGTTAAATCAATTAATCAATTAATCAAGCACAGCAAGTCCACCTGCCCTGAAGCTATAAACCTCCCCCAAGAACACACACAGACGTATCTTATGCAGCAATAGAGTAATTTTAATGGGAGGGTAAACTTGTGCCGCCTACGGACTACAGGAAAAGAAAATTTCAGGTAAGAATAAATTTTCCTATTCCTGGGCGTCCTACGGCGGCACACAATGGGATTTGCAAAGCAGTGCAAGAAAGAAAGGGAGGGACATCAATGGTTTATGGCACCTTGAAGCACTCTTGAGCCAAAGGCCGATCCCTCGGACGAAACTACATCGGTTCTGTAGTGTTTTATGAACGTGTTCGGTGAAGCCCACTTAGCTGCCTTACAGATCTGGTCCATTGGAACATGATACCTCTCAGCCCAGGACGTAGCTGTAGACCTTGTGGAGTGAGCTCTTAAGAGAAGAGGGGATTCTTTGTCTTCTAGAAAATAACAGTGCTTGATGGTATCCCTTATCCATCTTGCTAGCGATGACTTACTCGCTTTTTTCCCTTTGTTTGGCCCTTGGAACTGTAGGAACAGTGCCTCGGACTGTCTGAACCCCGAGGTTCTCTGTAAGTAGGTAGAGATCCTCAGAATCATCTTCAAACACAGGCAACACAATTTCCTGATTGATATTCGTGGACGTGGAGACTTTGGGAAGGAAACCCGGCATAGTCCTTAGAATAACTGCATCCGATAGAAACCTGAGATAGGGTCCTTTGGATGAGAGGGCCTGAAGCTCACTTATTCTTCTGGCGGATGTAATTGCCACTAGGAAGATACATTTGAAAGTCAGGAACCGTAAGGATGAATGCTCCAGAGGCTCGAAGGGAGGTGATGTTAGCCTTTTTAGCACTAAAGGTAAGCTCCAAGCTGGCTTATGGAAGGATGGTCGTAATTCATTAATTCCTCTGAAAAACCTGCTGACGAGAGGTGTTTTTGAAAATATTCCGTTCAGGCAGGAGTTAATGGCGGTCAACTGTGCCCTCAGAGTGTTCAGCTTCAGACCCTTTTGGAAGCCCTCTTGTAAGAACTGCAAGAGAGATGCCACTTGCTCAGGAGAAGATGAATTCCTGGCGCACCAGGCCGAGTAGAGGGTCCACACTCTACTGTAGACTTTTAAGGTAGCAAGCTTCCTAGAGGCTAGAAGGGTAGCAATAACCTCCTGAGATAGGCCTTGAGCCGTCAAGGCTTTGAGTTCAAATTCCATGCCGCCAGCTGGAGTTTCTCGAGGTCTGGGTGGAGCATCTCCGATTGGAGAAGAAGGTCCTTCTGGATGCGTAACTTCCAGACCTGATTCTTTTCCATATTCAAGGCTAGCGGGAACCATGCCCTCCTGGGCCAAAATGGCAGGATTGCTATTGCTCTCACCTCCTCGTCCCGAATTTTCTGCAGCACTTTGAGGATCAGTGGAATCGGGGGAAAGATATAGACGAAAAACTTCCTCCAGCTTATTGACAGAGCGTCTATCGCTAGTGGATTCCCCACTCTGGATAGGGAGCAGAACTGTGGAAGCTTCCTGTTCTGAGAGTTGGCCATCGCATCCAAATCTGGCAGACCCCACCTGGAGGTGATCTTCTTGAAGACCAGAGGGTTCAGCTCCCAGTCTCCCGGGCCGATCGAATTCCTGCTGAGCCAATCCGCTCTCACATTGTCCACTCCTCTGATGTGGATGGCCGTTAGAGAAAGGAGGTTTTCCTCCGCCCAGAGCATGATGCGGGCACACTCCTTCTGCATGGAGGGGCTTTGTGTTCCCCCCTGTTTGTTCAGGTAGAATACTGCAGGTAAGTTGTCTGATTGTACCTGAACCGCCTTGTGAAGAATTCAGGACTTGAAATGGACGAGCGCTTTCCTGATTGCCGTGCGCTCTTTCAAGTTCGAAGACATTAGAAGCTCCCTTTGCGACCAGGCTTTTTGTACCCAATGATCCTCCACATGGGCACCCCAGGCTAAGCCTGAGGCATCCGAGGTGAGGACCGTCTGAGTCGGAGCCTTGAGGGATCTGCCCTGCAGGAAACGTTGTGGGTGTATCCACCAAAGGAGATCCTGCTTCACGGCCAGAGAAATGTTGATAGTCCTCTGCAAAGAGTCTGGGCTCTTGTCCCATTGGGTCAAAATGCAGTCCTGTAGCACTCTGAAATGAGCCCTGCCCAAGGAACAGCTTCCAAGGAAGATGTCATCATTCCCAGTACTCTCATTGCCTTCCTCACTGAGCAGTGATCGATTTGCAAGAGATCTTGTACCGCCTGTTGAAGATTGGTAGCCCTCTGATCTGAAAGGAACAACTTCATCTGAAGGGTGTCTATTGTGAACCCGAGGTAGGGAATGACTGGAGTAGGGTTCAGAGAAGACTTTTTTACGTTTACTATGAAAACGTTTACTGTGAAGATGTTGTTTCAACATGGCCTCTGAGGGAGCTCTGACTAGCCAGTCGTCTAGACAGGGTGTCACACATATCCCCTGTAGCCGCAGGGCTGCAGTCAGGACCACCACCACTTTCGTGAAAACTCGAGGTGCCGAGGTAATGCCATATGGCAGGCATGTGAACTGAAAATGGAGAATCTGGAGATTGAAGAGGAGAACGACCCGTAGATATTTCCTGTGTGCCCTGAGAATAGGGACGTGCAGGTATGCGTCCTGAAGGTCGACTGACGCTAGGAAGTCTCCTTCTTCTATGTTCGCAATGGCAGACCGAATTGATTCCATTCTGCATTTGCGTTTGACAAAAAAATTATTTAGGTAAGACAGGTCTATTACTAGCCTCCCTCCTCCTGAGGCTTAGGGTACTGGAAATATCGAGTAGAGACCATGGAATCTTTCTTGATCTGAAACCTTTTCTAGAGCGTGCTTTCTTATGAAATCTTCCACCAACTCTAGAACTACTGGGTTGGAGGGCTTGTTAAACATGAACCTCTGTGGTGGAAAAGACCCCAGCTCTAGAGAGTACCCTCTTGAGACGATGTCCGTTACCCAGGAGTCCGACGACGTCTTTTGCCAGATCTGAGAAAAAAACCTCAGCCTGCCTCCCACTGGAGGAGAGGCGCTGATGGCGTCAGGCTTCTTTGGGCTTATTGAAAGGCTGCTTCTTGGCTGTCGCTGAATCTTGCCTTTTTTTTTTATAGTAGGACCTTCTGCCCTGAAAGGAATAGTTCCTTTTTGGGGAGTATCTGGAACTCCCGTAAACCGGCTTACTCGACCTTTTCCTCTCTAAGGGAAAGGCAGCATCTTTCTCCTCATTGTAAGATTTGAGAATATCTTTCAGATGAGGGCCAAACATGGATGAAGGATGGAAAGGCATGTTAACAAAACTGACTTTGATCATATGTCACCCGACCATTGCCTTATCCAAAGCGCCCTCCTGGTCGCATTGGACAAGGTGAGGGATCTGGACGAAAATTTTAGAACATCCACAGGAGCATCACATAAAAACTCTGCGGCCGACTTCATCATGTCAACTCCTTTCAACAAAGAGTCTCAAGACACCCCTTCTTCTATATCTAGAGATAATTGACTCAGCCAGATCCTTAGGGCTCTGGCTACCGGAACTGAGGAAGCCGCAATTTTTGAGGTGGAAGCCGCCGCTAGGTAATTCTTTTTAGCCAAGCTATCTGCCTTGCGCTCTAAAGGGTCGGACAATCTGGAGGATTCTTCTGAGGGAAACAGAGACCCACTCAGATGAAAATTTGTAGTCCAGCCTATAAGAGGATTTAAAGCGGGCCCCCGCATCAGATTTTCTGTCAGGATTGGCCCAGACCTTTTTGAACCAGTCACTAAGAATGGGATGAGAAGGAATCTCATATCTGGGATCTGAGGAAAATAATATAGCTGATCCTTCTTTAGTCTAGCCGATACATCTTTGGAAGATTCTATAGTATTCATTACCGCAGACAGTAACTTGGGAATCTTATCTTTGGGTAACAAGTCGTCATCCAAATCATCAAAAACAACTTCCGGATTGGATGAGGAGGCACTACGTTCCCCAGATGAGGAGTTAGATGCAGCAGGGGATATATCTCTGGTACTTCCTTTTTGGGCACCAGAGAGTCTTTAATTTCTTTGAATGTGTTACACATTTCTCCCTTAAACCATGACAGGAAAGAACTAGCATTATCAGATTGATTCAAACAAGATGCGCAGGTGTCACTTGTATATGATTCTGGCAGTGGTTGTTCACATTTGTTGCATAAGTTGCCACTTAAATAATATGCTGCTGCAGGTTTTAAGTATAAAATAAAAAAATAAGGACCATGCCTCCTACCTCTGACCGGCCAAGGGATCTGCTGCCTAGGCTGAGTGCAGCCATTTGCAGATCCCGCCGGTCAGAAATAAGCCAGGGACCCGGACCGGAAGTGACGCGGCAGAGCACTGGGATCTCCGGACCCCAGCCGCCTATACTGTACACCATATTCATGCGAGCTGCCGGTCAGCAATCGCTACCCAAAAACGAGTACTTAATTCGCCATCGGCGCTTACCGCTTCCTCCGGTCCTAGACGCGAATTCCGGAACTCCCGAAAGTGCGTCATAGGTCTGCGCGGTCCTCTGCGGCGACTTCCGGCCTATGGAGCGCAAACATCCCCGGTATCCATTCAGCCGCTGAGCGGGGAAAACATGGCGGCCTCCTCAGGAAAACAACGTCCTTTATTGCCGGACCAGGGGATGTGGGGGTGCAGGCCGAGGGACCGAGGATAGCACCCGGTATACAGCCGTCCCTAAGCTCAGCAACCCAGAAGCACCGGGTGTGAGCACTTGCCTCACGTCTTCTTCATCTGTGGTAAGAAGAAAGAAAAAAATACGTCTGTGTGTGTTCTTGTGGGAGGTTTATAGCTTCAGGACAGGTGGACTTGCTGTGCTTGATTAATTGATTAATTGATTTAACTTGTCTCACTGCTTGTTTAAGTTTTCTTCCTTTAGGGGTTAGATGGAAAGCTTAACCCATTGTGTGCCGCCGTAGGACGCCCAGGAATAGCCACTTCCCGCCTGGTCAATAGTAAATTGACGTCCGGGAAGTGGTTCTGAAATCCTGACTGGACGTCTATTGACGTTCTGCAGGATAACATGGGGGCGCGCAGCGATCAGTGATGCAGGGTGTCAGTCTGACACCCTGCATCTCCAATCTTGGTAAAGAGCCTCCGGCAGAGGCTCTTTACAACGTGATCAGCCATGTCCAATCACGGCTGATCACGATGTAAACAGGAAGAGCCGTTGATCAGCTCTTCCTCACTCGCGTCTGACAGACACGAGCAGAGGAGAGCCCATCGGCGGCTCTCCTGACAGGAGGGGTTCGCACTGATTGTTTATCAGCGCAGCCCCCCCTCAGATGCCCACACTGGACCACCAGGGAAGCCACCAGGACCACCAGGGAAGGGGGCAACATGTGGATGGCCAGGTACATCCCCATGACCATCCACATGTAAAAAAAAAATTACAATAGATGCCAATCAGTGCCCATTAAAAATTAGTAAATAAATAAGTGATGCCCAGCAGTGCCACCCCTCAGTGTCCATCAGTGCCACCCCTCAATGTCCATCAGTGCCACCTCTCAGTGCCCATACATGCCCAGTGCCCACCTATCAGTGCCCATCTGTGCCACCCATAAGTACCCATCAGTGCCACCCATAAGTGCCCATCAGTGCCGCCTATGAGTGCCGCCTATGAGTGCCCATCAGTGCCGCCTATGAGTGCCCATCAGTACCGCCTATGAGTGCCCATTTGTGCCGCAAACCAGCACCACCTATCAGTGCCGCCTATCAGTGCCGCCTCATCGGTGCCCATCGGTGCCCATCAGTGCCGCCATATCAGTGCCCGTAATTGAAGAAGAAAACGTACTTATTTACAAAAAAACTTACATAAAAAATGAAAACTTTATTTCTTTCTAAATTTGTTGTCTTTTTTTAGTTGTTGCGCATAAAATAAAAACCGCAGAGGTGATCAAATACCACCAAAAGAAAGCTCTATTTGTGGGAACAAAATTACAAAAAAATTGTTTAGGTACAGTGTAGCACGACCGCGCAATTGTCATTCAAAGTGCAACAGCGCTGAAAGCTGAAAATTGGCCTGGGCAGGAAGGTGCGTAAGTGCCTGGTATGGAAGTGGTTAAAGAGTTCAAGTAACTTTATCTCATTGTAACAATCCACATGAGCATACCAACACATTTCAGGGCTTCAAAGTTGGAGGATACTGGACTCAATGTTGGGAGATCTGGGTGTAATTTCGGGAGACCCTCTTTAGTGCTGGTTGCTGTATAAATGGTGTATGTGTTTATTACTCACAAACCTGGGAAGTACAGTTACCTGTCTCACCTCTATCTAATATCCCATTGTTTCAGTGAGATTTTGCCCCATTCAGCTGTCTTTTCCTCTCTATTGTCACCCACTGATGACCCATCGCTTCAAGTGCTTATGCCTGTTTTGTTTTTTAAAGACAAAGACAAAAAACTCTTAAATAAAAAAATACAAACATCAAAAAAACACAATTGTTGGACCAATATTCGGCTTTAAGAGCATTTCAGGCGCTGATTTATCTGACTTGACCTTAAAGTGCCTGTTTGAAGAATATGAAGCTTGTGGGCAGGCAAATTACCAAAAAAGACAATTAAAATAGGAAAGAAGAGTTGCTGACACAGATCTGAAAAGATTCTGGCTGGCGATGCGGATAGTTGTGGTTTACTAAAGAGCATCACCCAACAAAGGCTTGGAAGCTATTTTTAATTAAAAAGACAATGCTAATGTGTTAGGAACATTTTGAACCTTGGATGGCATGAGACATTCATCTGTTTGACATAAAAATACAATTTTTGGTGATATGGATGATTGAGAATGAAAGAAAACTTAAAGTGTTTGTTGAGCATAAAAAATGCAATACATCTTTATGACACACACCATAGGCGTGCGCACAGGGTGTGCCAGGTGTGCCTGGGCACACCCTAATCACCCTGTGTGGTGCAGATTGCACCGAAATATATTGCGTTAAATGTGCACTGAAAAATACAGCATTAAACGGCACATAACACACTGAAATATATGTTAAACGTTAAACATGCCCTAATGCACTGAAATATACAGCATTAAACGTGCAGTAACGCACAGAAATATACAGCATTAAACGTGCAGTAACGCACAGAAATATACAGCATTAAACGTGCAGTAACGCACAGAAATAGACCCCTGATATTTCACCAAAGCTCCCTAATGGGGCTCCTAAAATAAAAAAATATAATAAAAATAAAAACTACTGACACTGCCCGACTGACACCAGTCTCTGCCATACTGACACTGTCCACCGCTCTACTGACACCATCAGTATACTGAATATACACATGCACACACATCCTAATATGTTTGCGCTTTGGGGTGCACATCCTAATGCAATAGGCTGCGCACACCTATAACACACACTCACATTCCCAGATGTTTCATTCATTTTAAGACCCTTTAACCGCTTGCCGACCAGCCGCCATCATTATACTGCAGCAGGTCGGCACGATCCTGCGAGCCATCGTAGCTGTACGTCGTCTCCTTTAAATTGGAGCTCCACCCTAAAATCATACTTTGCTTCAGTAGCTTCCTTTTAATAGTGTTAAAAAAGTTCTGTGTGAAAACATTTTCTTACTTGCCTGGAACACCCTGTTGCTAGGCAGAATTCCTAATCTGCCTTCTTCCTGCACCGCGGTAGTTCTCCTATCCTACCTAAGCCGCACAGACTCCTGGGCTATGAGTGTCATCATTTCCCAGGACTGTGCGCTTGTCTATGCCGATGTTTACGGCGTCATGTTCAAAAAGGGCACAAAGCCCTTACTTCTGATATATAAGATATATTGGAAAGGGGAGTCATTCAGGCCCCGTACACACGATAGAATCCATCCGCTGAAAAATCTCAGCGGATCGGTTTCAGCGGATAGATTCTATGGTGTGTACATTCCTGCGGATATTTATCCGCGGAAATTTCCCGATTCCAGCGGATAAAAATTTGTAGACATGTCTACAAATCTATCCGCTTGAATCGATCCCAACGGATTGATCCGCTGGTCTGTACAGACTCACCGGATCAATCCGTCCGAAGGGATCCCCCGCATGCGTCATAATGATTCGACGCATGCGTGGAATTCCTTATATGACAGCGTCGCGCTCGTCGCCGCGTCATCATCGCGGCGACGGCGCGACACGTCATCGCGAGGGGATTTCGGCGCGGATTCCGATCCTATGGTGAGTACACTCCATCGGATCCAAATCCGCTGAAATCCTCGAGAGGATTTATCCGCGGAAACGGTCCGCTGGACCGTATCCACGTATAAATCCTCTCGTGTGTACTAGGCCTCAGAGTTTTATTAAAGTGTAGATTGTGTTATCACTGTTGCAATGGGGCGGGACGTTCCTCCGTCGCCGCCCATTGCCATGACAAAAGAATAAACAAACTGTGCTGCGAGCGCCGTTCTACAGCGCACGCGCGGGATGTAGGTTACCCAGCATGCACCGAAGGTAATACAGGAAGGGAAACGAACTGGGCTTCAATCGCCCACACACATAATGGATTCGGCCAGATGAGGAGAAGAAGAAAATAAGGCAAGTGTAGACCAATATTACTTTAACGGCTGGGGAGCTATTGCCATCTTATGGGGACTATGTTATGTGACAATCTTGCAAAAAAAATAAAAAAAATTTTGACTGGAGCTCCGCTTTAAGTGGGATAGCAGGCGCGCACGCCCGCTGAGTTGTGATGACCGCTGGCCACCAGCGATCGCGGGCACGAGAGGCAGAACAGGGACGTGTGTGTGTAAACACACACATCCCTGTTCTGTGAGGAAAGACAGATTGTGAGTTCCAAATAGCAATGAACCACAATCTCTCATTTCCTCTAGGTCAGTCCCCTCCCCCCACAGTTAGAACACACACTAGGGAACACAATTAACCCCTTGATCGTCCCCTAGTGTTAACCCCTTCCCTGCCAGTGTGATTTTTACAGTAGGGGGGCTGAAGTGGTTAAGCACAGAAAAATAGCAATTAATTTGCCATAAAATACACTCATCATCTAAAACCTATTGTGGGTTGACAATGCACATCATTTCTATGTATTGAATGGTGTCAGCCCTGCCTGTTTTTTTTAGGAGAAATTACTTAGACCAACCTACTCTCCTCAGTGGTGTGTTTAGGTTATGTGCTGCCCTAGGCCTGACTCATGAACCCCCTAATTTAAATATTTTACTAATTTATAATATATCGTAACTTCCTTCCAAGGATGCCACAGAGTAGGTGGAGCATTAGGCTGCAGTGTCACACACTTATTAGTATTGGCGGTTGCCATAATAGTTGTATAAAGTGTGGCTGCCCCCGGGCCAGTCTGCCACATATGACTGGCGCTACACTAAAAAGAGTAGTGCAAGTGGTGGGGACTCTTTTCGTGCGGGGAGGGTTGCTTTTTTGCTGCCCCCTGCAAAGTGCCACCCTAGGCCTGGGCCTGGTTGGCCTAGGCCAAGATTCAGCATTGAATCTCCTATCTCCACAACATAAAGACTAACCTTTCTGTAGTCCCAAGATAAGAACTGAGAAGGCTAATTACTCTTCTAACACAGGATGTCTGCAGAGGACATAGAACAGCTCTGAATTTCTGTATGATGAACAGGTATTTTTTTGCACTTATCATCCAGAAAAAGCTTTCAATGGTATTTTTAACATGACCAAAAGGGGGAAATAAGGTCATGCATGATCAGTTTTCATCCTTTGGCTGGCCTTTCAGGGGTAAAAGAACACTGCGCAGACACACAGCATGCCTGTATTGGGTGCTTTGTTCAGCCACCACACTCCCCGACCAATCACAGCCTGCCCCTTGAACACACCCACTCACAATCACTGCCTACTTCTTGAAAACACCCCCTGCTCAAGCACAGCCTGCATCTTGCCTCAGACTGTACAGACTATGAAAACAGGTACACTGTGGAGTAGATTTACTAAAGGCAAGTAGACTTGGCACTTTGCAAGTGCAGTTGCACTCATTTTCCCCAGAGCTTAATAAATGTGGTAATGCTCTTCTTATTTTCATCATCAAATCATGTGCAATTTTTTTTTTCTTGCACTCTCTTTTATACTCTGTAGCTCCTGCTGGATTTTGCTTCTAATCTCCTTGTGGAGGCTTCCATTTGTGGATGGACATTTTATGGTTACACAACCTATCACATTGCTATAATCTTTTTATATGGATTATAAACTGATGTACCTATGAATTAAGGCTTGTGGAACAAATCATTTGAGTTTCCATTATTTCTTATGGGGAAATTCGCTTTGATATACAAGTGCTTTGGATTACAAGCATGTTTCTGGAACGAATTATGCTCACAATCCAAGGTTTTACTGTACTGAGAAAAAACAGTCTATTTGCCTTTAGTAAATCCACCCCAGTGTGTCTGCACAGTGTCCTGTAACCCCACCCCCACTATCAGGATGAAAAAGATGCATGGTAAGAAGGTTATTTATTGAAACTAAGCAAAAGCAGTTATGGTACCTGCCAGTGGCGGCTGGTAGGTTCTTCTTTTGGGGTGGCAGCAAACAAACAACTGCGGCACTGAGACGGCATCCCCCCTGCCGAGTGGCACAGCACTGACCACCTGTGGGTGGTCCGGCACTTACCCGCTCATGTGGCGGGGCCAGGGCGCCATCAGGGGGGTACAGGCAGTACACCTGTACGGGATCTGGAGGTCCCCAGGGGCCCGGAGGCCCACAGGGCCCCAGATGGCAACCCAGGAGCCCATGTGGCAAACCCCCCCCCCCTTTTTTTTATAAATGTTTATTTTTTATATATATATATATATATATATATATATATATATATATATATATATATATATATATATATATATATATATATATATATATATATATACATATATATATATATAAACAAAAATATATAAAAAAACAAATATATAAAAAAATAAATAAACATTTATAAAAAAAAAAAAAGGTGAGTTTCCATCCAGGGCCTTGGGCCCTTTAAAAAAAAAAAAAAAATATATATATATATATATATATATATATATATATATATATATATATATATATTTTTTTTTTTTTTTTAAAGGGCCCAGGGCCCTGGATGGAAACTCCCCCTTTTTTTTTTATAAATGTTTATTTTTTTTTTATATATTTGTTTTAATTTATTATATAGTAAATTTATTAAAGGGCCCAGAGTTTTTTTTTTTTTTATTAAACGGGCCAGAGGTCCCGGATGGCAACCCCCCTTTTTTTGTAATTTCTTTTTATAAAAAATAATAATAATTTGTACATATATATGTGTAGGGTCCAGAGGTCCCCAGGGCCCCAGATGGCAACCCCCCTTTAAAAAAAAAATATATATATATTCTTTATTTCTTTTTTTTTCTTTATATTAACCACTTAAGCCCCGGACCTTTAGGCAGCTAAATGCCCAGGCCAGGTTTTGCGATTCGGCACTGTGTCGCTTTAACAGACAATTGCACGGTCGTGCGACGTGGCTCCCAAACACAATTGGCGTCCTTTTTTCCCCACAAATAGAGCTTTCTTTTGGTGGTATTTGATCACCTCTGCGTTTTTTATTTTTTGCGCTATAAACAAAAATAGAGCGACAATTTTAAAAAAAATTCAATATTTTTTACTTTTTGCTATAATAAATATCCCCCAAAAACATATATAAAAATGTTTTTTTTCCTCAGTTTAGGCCGATACGTATTCTTCTACCTATTTTTGGTAAAAAAAATCGCAATCGTTGTTTATCGATTGGTTTGCGCAACATTTATAGCGTTTACAAAATAGGGGATAGTTTTATTGCATTTTTCTTATTTTTATTTTTTTTATTACTAATGGCGGCGATCAGCGATTTTTTTTCGTGACTGCGACATTATGGCGGATACTTCGGACAATTTTGACACATTTTTGGGACCATTGTCATTTTCACAGCAAAAAATGCATTTAAATTGCATTGTTTATTGTGAAAATGACAGTTGCAGTTTGGGAGTTAACCACAGGGGGCGCTGTAGGAGTTAGTGTTCACTTAGTGTGTATTTACAACTGTAGGGGGGTGTGGCTGTAGGACTGACGTCATCAATCGAGTCTCCCTATATAAGGGATCACTCGATCGATGCAGCGCCATAGTGAAGCACGGGGAAGCCGTGTTTACATACGGCTCTCCCCGTTCTTCAGCTCCGGGGAGCGATCGCGACGGAGCGGCTATAAACGAATAGCCGCGCCATCGTCCCGGATCGCTCCCCGCGGGAATCCGACTGCCGCATGTAGCGGGGGGGTCCCAATCGGACCCCCCACCCGCTAGAAGGCAAGGACGTACATGTATGCCCATGTGCCTGTACGTGCCATTCTGTGGACGTACATTTACATGCGGCAGTCGGGAAGTGGTTAAAGGGCCCAGAGGTCCCCAAGGCCCCGGATGGCTACCCCCTTTTTTTATATATATTTTTCTTTATTTCTTCTTTTTTTTGCAAAGGGCCCCCCTGCTTCTCAATTTGCGGCAGCCCCCCCCCCCCTTCCGCTTCTCAATTTCAGGCGGCAGCACCCCCCCCCCCGGTTCTCTGCTCCAGGGGGCCCATGCCTGAAGCTGTGTAAGGGGCCCCATAATTCCTGATGGCGGCCCTGAGCGGGGCTGTGGTGTCCTCTCCTTCTCTCCTGGAGTGCGGGCTGCGGCGGCTCCGCTGTCCACTCAAGCTTTCTCCCGCCATGTGTCTCATTTTCGGAAAAGTGCTAGGCATCTAACAGGATCCCCTGATGCTTTGGCCAGTCGGGAAACAGGTCTCACTACCTGCCTTCTGTTTGGCGGGGGGGAACTTTAGTGTGAAAATAGCAAATATTCATTTGCTATCGTCACACAACTGGGTGGGCTCAGAGTGCAATGACTCTAATCGGGTGCTTCAAAAAAATTCACCCATTCCGCATTGGAATCCATAGTCCGGTGCCCTGATATGTAGAGCAGGGAGTCAGACGCTTGGATAGGGGAGGTGGCGCCCGTGCACATGGGAGTCCGCTGAACTTTTTTCAGGGGGGGGGCTTCATTTTAAAGTCATTCATGCTCGGTCCCTTTTTGACAATGTCATGAAGGGGAGGGGCTTAGTCATTATCACATAAAGCGCATTAATGCAAAGGTTTGAGAAACCTGATGCAACTATCAAGCAACTAGCAACTTTGAATAACAATATCATAAAAAATGGAGCCCCCCCCCAAGGAAATAACAACCCCCTCCCCCTCTCTGTCAGCTGGAGCTAGAAGAGAGAGAAAGTGTCTCTAATTGGATTCGCTGTGCCGCCGCCTTGCTTCCTGCCCGCCCGCTGTTTTTCTCACCGAGGATCATGGCACTGATTTCTAGGGAGGGACAAGCGCCCTATCGAGCGGACGCCCATGCCCGTGCACCCTCTATGGACGGGCCGCCACTGGTACCTGCATAGGAAGAATTGTATTAGAACATTTCTATAACATTGGATGTTCACAATGACTTTAACCGCTTGCCGACCGCCTTATAAAAGTTTTACTAGGTAGGAGGCATGTAAGCGCCGCTAGCGGCTCGCTTCCGCTGTCATTACACACAGTGGAAACCGATCGTTGGGTGCCAGGCACTTGATGTCTATCGAGACCCACATGTTGTCAGACAAGGAGACAGAACTGCGATCTACCTATGTAAACAAGGTAGATCGCTGTTCTGACAGAAGGGAAGGGATGGAGTTAGTGTGTCTGCAAAGCAGGGAATAAATTCCATCTCTTGCCCTAGTAAAAGCACCTCACATGTAGTAAAATAACGTATAGTAAAACACTGGTTAGGCACACAGTTAACCCTTTGATTGTCCCTGATATTAACCTCTTCCCAGACAGTGTCATTAGTATACAGGGTATATACGTGATACTGACACCTGCTGTTTGGCAAGAAGGAAGACGGGATAGAGCTCTGTCAATGAAAACAATACATAGCTCTGTCCTGTCAGCGGGGATGTGCCATTTTTCCCCTGCACGGCAGGGAATAAAAATCGTCATCCCTTAGGTAAAGCACCTCCTAGTACACACATAAACACTGGTTAGGTACACATATAACTGTTTGATCGCCCTAGATGTTTAACCCGTTCCCAGACAGTGTTATTAGTACAGTGACAGTGCATAGCTATAAGTCGCTGTTCGCCACAATTACTAGTAAAATAAATATATCCCATATTATGTAGACGCTATAACTTTTGCGCAAACCAATTAATATACGCTTATTGTTTGTTTAAAAAAAAAATATGTGGCAGAATACACATTGACCTAAATTTATGGAGAAATACGATTTTTTTTGTATTTTTTGATGTGTTTGATAGCAAAAGTATTTTTTTTTTTTTGTTCATAGTGCAAAAAATAACTTTTGCGCAAACCAATTAGTATACACTCATTGGGAGTTTTTTTGTTTACAAAAATATGTAGAAGAATACATATTGACCTAAATTTATAAAAGAAATTCGATTTTTTTATTGGATGTGTTTTATAGCAGAATTTTTTTTATTTTTTTTGTTAAGGCTCCATGCACACTGAAGCTGATAAACTGCAGTTTATTGGCGTTTTGGCTTTTTTTTTTTAAAGCCCATAAACTGAACTCTATATTAGCCTATGTGCCCATACACACATGGGCGTTTTTTAGTGTTAAGGAGCTTTGGAGTTTATTGACTTTTTTCTGAAAGCCCAAAATTTGCGTTCAAAGTTCAGTTTTTCGGTGGGAAAAAACGCTAAAAAACGCAAAACGCCGGCGCCAACTTTTTTCAGCGTTTTTTATCCATTGGAAAATAAAAAGTAAAAAAAAAAGCTACACTGAAAAACGTTGATTAAAGCTATTGCAAAAACGCTAAAAAAACTGGCGTTTTAAAGCTTTTTTTAGTTTCAGTGTGCATGGAGCCTTAGGCCCCTTTCACACTTGCGGACCGTATGTCTGCTTTTTCGTCCATCCGTGTGCAGATGAAAAAAGGGACATACATTGGTCCCTACAGTGGGGAACGAAAGTTTAGGCACCCCAGGTAAAAATTTGTATTATAGTGCATAACGAAGCCAAGGAAAGATGGAAAAAATCTCCAAAAGGCATCAAATTACAGATTAGACATTCTTATAATATGTCAAAAAAAGTTAGATTTTATTTCCATCATTTACACTTTCAAAATTACAGAAAACAAAAAAATGGCATCTGCAAAAGTTTGGGCACCCTGCAGAGTTAATATCTTGTACTGCCCCC
The DNA here is from genome assembly GCF_905171775.1 of Rana temporaria. Lineage (NCBI taxonomy): Eukaryota > Metazoa > Chordata > Amphibia > Anura > Ranidae > Rana > Rana temporaria. The sequence goes on from NC_053492.1 coordinate 74,851,178, forward strand.
TTTGGCAAGTATCACAGCTTGTAAACGCTTTTTGTAGCCAGCCAAGAGTCTTTCAATTCTTGTTTGAGGTATCTTTGCCCATTCTTCCTTACAAAAGTCTTCCAGTTCTTTGAGACTTCTGGGCTGTCTGTCACGCACTGCTCTTTTAAGGTCTATCCATAGATTTTCAATTATGTTGAGGTCAGGAGATTGTGAAGGCCATGGCAAAACCTTCAGTTTACGCCTCTTGATGTAATCCCCCGTGGATTTTGAGGTGTGTTTAGGATCATTATCCATTTGTAGAAGCCATCCTCTCTTTAACTTCAGCTTTTTCACAGATGGCATCAAGTTACCATCCAAAATTTGCTGACATTTTATTGAATCCATTTTTCCTTCTATTTGTGAAATGTTCCCTGTGCCACTGGCTGCAATACAACCTCAAAGCGCTGATTTTTGTGTTGAGGACGTAGAAGAGGTTTTCTTCTGATGACTCTTCCATGAAGACCATATTTGTACAAGTATCTCTTTATAGTGGAATAGTGTACCACAACTCCAGTGTCTGCTAGATCTTTCTGGAGGGATCATGCAGTCAAACGTGGGTTTTGAATTGCTTTTCTCACAATCCTGCGAGCTGTTCTGTCTGATATTTTTCTTGGTCTTCCAGATCTTGCTTTAACTTCCACTGTTCCTGATGACTGCCATTTCTTAATTACATTCCGAACAGAGGATATTGACATCTGAAAACGCTTTGCTATCTTCTTATAGCCTTCTCCAGTTTTGTGAGCGTCATCTATTTTCAGTTTCAGTTTTCCAGACAACTGCTTAGAAGAACCCATGGTGCTGATTGTTGGGGCAAGGTCAGATGAGTCTGGGCATTTAAAACCTTTGAGATTAGCATCACCTGGTCTTCCCAGACGATTATTGAGAACAATCCATGACACTGGCAGGTCTCAGCTTTGCAAGATGCCATTTTTTTGTTTTCTGTAATTTTAAAAGTGTAAATGATGGAAATAAAATCTAACTTTTTTTAACATATTATAAGAATATCTAATCTGTAATTTGATGCCTTTTGGAGCTTTTTCCATTTTTCCTTGGCTTCGTTATGCACATTAATACAAATTTTTACCTGGGGTGCCCAAACTTTCGATCCCCACTGTATGAGATCGCTGGTGTCAGCGGATGAACATCCGCATTCCTCCGATTCTCCAGACGGAGGAAAACCCTATTTTTCCTTCCGTCTGCAGATCAGATTGGATTAACACAGACAGACGGTCCGTGTTCATCCGATCCCCCCATAGGGGAGAGCGGAGAAAAGACAGGGCGGTCCCTGCACAGTGTGCAGGGACCTCCCTGTCATCCCCTGGCTCAGCGGGAATCAACGGACCGATCCCAGCTGAGCAAACGGAGGTTCACGGAGCAGATCATCACTGATCCGCCCCGTGTGAAAAGGGCTCTTATAGCGCAAAAACAAACACAGAGGTAATCAAATGCCACCAAAAGAAAGCTCTATAAGTGGGGAAAAAAGGGCATAAGTTTTATTTGGGTACAGTGTCGCATGACCACACAATTGTCAGTTAAAGTAACGCAGTGCCATATCACAAAAAATGCCCAGGTCAGGAAGGGGGTAAATCTTCTGGGGGTCAAGAGGTAAAATTTATTCTTTTAGCTCACAACATTATTGGTGAATTTGCTCTTTCCCAAGGATAGCATTAATTTGTCGAGGTTTGCGAGCTTAATTCATAATCCAAAGCACTTGTATATCAAAGCGAATTTCCCCATAAGAAATAATGGAAACTCCAATGATTCATTCCACAACCTTTTTTTCTTAGGCCCTTCAGTTTATAGTTCATATAAAAAGATTATATCAATGTGATAGGTTGTGTAACCATAACATTTCCATCCACAAATGGAAGCCTCCACAAGGGGATTAGAAGCAAAATCCAGCAGGAGGCGCCTCTAAGTGTAGCAATATGATTGCACATTCATCAGGGTTGGACTGACAATGCAATAGGAGATTATGGGGCACCCAGGCAATAGATCATGGGGCCACACAGTGTACACACACACACACATACAGTATACATACACAGTATACACACACAGACACACAGTATACACACACAGTATATATACAGGGCCGCCATCAGAAATTATGGGGCCCCTTACACAGCTTCAGTCATGGGCCCCCTGGAGCAGAGAACCGGGGGGGGGGGGGTGCTTCCGTCTGAAATTGAAATTGAAATTGAGAAGCGGGGGGGGGGGCTGCCGCGAATTGAGAAGCGGAGGGGGGCCCTTTACAAATTATTAATAAAAAAAATAATTAAAAAATATATAAAATAAATAAACATTTATATAAAAAAAGGGGGGGGGGGTTGCCATCCAGGGCCCTGGGGACCTCTGGGCCCTTTTAATAAAAAAAAAAAACATTTATAAAAAAATTAAAAAAAGGGGGTTTGCCACATGGAGACCTTATGAGCCCTTTAATATATATATATATATATATATATATATATATATATATATATATATATATATATATATATATATAAAGGGAATAACAAAAAAAAAGAAATAAAATATAAAAAAAAATTTTTTATAAAAAAAGGGGGGTTGCCATCCGGGGCCCTGGGAACCTCTGGGTCCTTTAATAATAATAATAATAATAATAATAATAATAATAATAAAAAAATATATATATATATATATATATATATATATATATATATATATATATATATATATATATATAATAAAAAAATATATAAAAATGTATTTATTTTTTTTATAAAAAAGGGGTGTTTTCATCCCGGGCCCTGGGGATCTCTGGGCCCCTGGGGACCCCCCGTACCCCTAAGAAAAAAAAATGGCCCTTTAATAAAAAAATAAAATAAAAATATATTAAAAACAATATATATATTTTTTATAAAAAATAAATAAAAGGGGAGTTGTCATCTGGGGCCCTGTGGGCCTCCGGGCCCCTGGGGACCTCCGGACCCTTTTTTTTAAAGGGGGTTGCCATCCGGGCCCCTGCTGGCCCGGGGCCCGCTACAACAGGGCCGGTTGTACTGGCTTATCAGCGGCCCTGTATATATATACACAGAATACACAGTACACACACACACTGAGAAGGTACTGGAGAGGCGGGGCAGCTATAATCTTGGGATTTTTAGACCAAAAGGATGTCAGTAAATGACATTTCAGGGACAGATGTAAAAAAAACACCAATTTTTTTACATACTGTCCCTGGTTTTATTTTATTGCAAACCCTTATGGGGCCCCCCTTGTGGCATTGGGCCCTCGGGTAGTGCCCGAGGGCCGAATGGTCAATCCGCTCCTGACCTGCATTAAATGTAACCATATTGCTACATTTAGAGGCACCTATCTTCTCTTTTATACTCAGTTGTGACATGACGATACTTGTATATCAAGACATCGCTTGTATATCAAGTCAAAGTTTATAAAAAAAAATAGCTTGTCTTGCAAAATGCTCTCAAACCAAGTTACTCTCAAACCAAGGTTTTACTGTAGTTTCATTTTGTTTTATAATTCCTTGCAATAAAATATAAAAGGCCTATTATGGGGCTTCTGGGGAGAACTGCAGCTTCTTGTCACATGATTCGTTGCCATGCAATCTTTATATCAGACCTTACTGTGTATGGGGAAGCCTGCACTGGACTCACAGAAAAGGACAGGTACCAGTGAACATATCGGTCTGTGTTTTTATGGTTCCAGATTCAAAGTTATTGGTAATATAACGTTGTCATCAAATACATAGATGCAAAGATAAGGATTGAGGCTAGGTTCACATTGCTGCAAATTTAAAATTGCGGAAACATCTCGATTTCACGCTGCGTTTTTGCCGCGATTCACGGCCGCGATTTCAGGGAATGCCAGTCTATAGAGCTGAATTTGCATCGCACACGAATCAAATTTGCACAGAACCCTTTTTTCATGAAGCTTATATTTGCAACGCATTGATGTGAACGGCACTAATGTTAAACTATTTAATTTAAATGACTTGCGAATTTGAGAAATCGCAATGGCTCAAATTCGCAACATAAATCGCAGCAGTGTGAACCTAGCCTAAAACCACATACCAGGCAAGCTGTGCTCCCTACCTTGTCAGCGTATATTGATTTTATTTATTTTTTATCATTGGTTCCTGTACAGTGGACGTGTTATCAGCATACATAACTACAGACATAACATGATGGTTGACCACTCCAATTATAGTTGGGTTTAGCAATAATTATATGCAGGGCTTTTTTTATCAAACAATAGGTGCTGGAACTCAGCCACGACCCCCCCAAAACCCCTCCACCCACACACACCCTTCAAATCACATCAAATAGTGGGTGTGGTCAGTCAAATTTCACGAACAGTAGGAGGGTCTTCAGGGGGGGTTAAATACCAGGATTGCATTACATACAGAGTGCAGAGCTGTCACTTGTAAACACTAAAACCGGACCTCTGTGTTTACAAGTGATTGTGGTGAGCAGGCACCAAAGGGTCTGAGCCAGAGGTGGTGGAACTGAGTTCCACCAAGTTCCCCCTGAAAAAAAGCCCTGATTATGGGCCAGATCCACGTAGCGGATCGTCATTTTCGGCAGGCGTATGGTATCGTAGTAACACTACGCCGCCGCAACTTTGAGAGGCAAGTGCTGTATTCACAAAGCACTTGCCTCTAAAGTTACGGTGGCGTAGCATAAATCTGCCGGCATAAGGGCGCGCAATTCAAATGGATGAGATGGGGGCGTGTTTTATGTTAATACGTCTTGACCCAACGTAAATTACGTTTTTTTTTGAACGGCGCATGCGCCTTCCATGGGGGTAACCCAGTGCGCATGCTCCAAATTAACCCGCAACACGCCAATGCTTTCGACGTGAAAGTAATTCTATGCAAAGCCCTATTCGCGAACGACTTACGCAAACAACGTAAAATTTTCAAAATTCGACGCGGGAACGACGTCCATACTTAACATTGAGTACGCCTCATATAGCAGGGGTAACTTTACATCGAAAAAAGCCTTACGGAAACGACGTAAAAAAATGCGCCGGCCGGACGTACGTTTGTGGATTCGCGTATCTAGCTAATTTGCATACTTGATGCGGAAATCGACGGAAGCGCCACCTAGCGGCCAGCGTAAATATGCACCTTAGATCCGACGGCGTACTAAGACGTACGCCAGTCGGATCTAGCCCAGCTTCAGGCGTATCTTGTTTTGTTGATACAAAACAAAGATACGCCGGAGCAACCTAGAAGTTACGCGGCGTATCAATAGATACGCCAGCGTAACTGCTTCGTGGATCTGGCCCTATATGTCTATACAATGAAACCTTGGATTACGAGCATAATCCATTTCAGGAGAATGTTTGTAATCAAAAGCACTCGCATGCCAAAGCGAGTTTCACCATAGAAGTCAACGGAAACGAAAATATTTTGTTCTGCATTGACTTCAATGGCATGCAATACCGCATTTGGCCAGAGGTGGGGGGGAGAGCCTCGGAAACATTTGTAAAGGCCCGAGGACAGCTTGGCTGAACTCGGAAAACATCATAAAGGCTCGGCAACAGAGTATTTCCAATGTTTTCTGAGCATTTTTGAACGGCTCCGGTGTCCGCCCCCCCCCACCCCAGGCCAAATGCGGTACTGCATACCGCTGTGGCTTGAATCCTGCTAGTTTTGAGAGGCAACACTCGCAAACTGAGTCAGGATTATTTTTTTTTAAAACAGTGCTCGTATTTTGAAACGCTCGTTAACCGCGTTACTCGCAATCCGAGGTTTCACTGTATTCACTCTCCAAAAACACTCCAGATAACTCCAGCATCATATTTTTCATCTTTTTGGAATTTCTTGGCATTTTGCACTTGGTGCCAAGAATTTCTAGCGCAGCTCCCCCTCTTTCAACAGTTCATACTTGTAAGTCCTACTGCTACCTAATATCTGTAGGTGGCTTAAAGCATTTCTGACGTTTCCTTACTTGAAAAACTCAAAAACCTTTGGGATGAAATGACTGTTTATAGGAACTGTGTGTGTCCTGATTAGATTCTGATTGATTATGTAGAGATAAAGGGCAATATTTAAACTCATCCATATAAGCATAATAATACATGTGTGTTCTGTAGCCAGGGGCGGCCTCACTAGTTGATAGCGCACATCTTATCAGTATGACTGTGTGATTAAAGACGTGTCGGAGGCAGCAAAATGATTTGATGAGCTAAAAGGCTTAGAAAAGGAATTTTAAAAAGTTTATGTAATTTCCAGAAAAAAAAGGCATATTTTATGTTTGCTTCTATATGATGGACATCGGCTTTGCAGGTGCTTCATTCCATTTTGCTCATTACAAGGTTATTCTTCATTCCTAAAGAAATATGAGGCCACCGAAGAACAAGGAACTCTTGATAGTGAAGGTGCTGTGTAGCTACATTCCTCTTTTAAAAAATAGATGACAGCTGAGCATGTCTATAGATGGCAGAAGACATCCCTAGCACAATATTCTCAGAGGAATTGCCTAAAGTCCAAATTAGATTTTATTTTCCATATGCTAAAAATAGGACTGTAACCGTAGGTAATCATTTTTAGTTACTGAACTCCACAGGGAAGTTCAAAAGAAGAGAAAAGAGGGGAATCTGTGTGACTGCAATGAAGTAATCCTAAGGCCTCGTACACACGACCGGGTTTTCTCACCAAAAACCAGCAAGAAAACTGCTTCTTGCCGAGATTCCCGTTGGTGTGTACGAGGCATTCAGGTTTCTCGTCTCTAAATCTGGCCAGAATCTCGACGAGAAAAAAAGAGAACCTGCTCTCTTTTTTCTCGTCGAGATTCTCGTTTGCCTGTTTCCAGACGAGAAACCAGAGAGTGTGTATACTTACCTGTTGCCGTGGAAACCTGTGCATGCTCAAAATGACGTTGACGCATGCGTGGTAGCTTCCACGGCATCGAATGTGACGAATGTGACGTCACCGCATTCTTTCCTTTCAAGAGAACCGCGGTTCTTTTGAAATGAGTCAGTACACTCGGGCGGCAAGAGTTTCTTGCCAAGAATCTCGTCAGGGAAAACGATTTTTCCTGACAAGATTCTCGGTTGTGTGTACGAGGCCTCAGAATTAGGACAGGACTAGTTTTAGGAGTGTACATCCTTGTTGCCCTATTCCATATAATCCATTGGGGTTGATTTACTAAAGGCAAATAGACTGTGCACCTTGCAAACTGCAGTTGCACTTTGCAAGAGCAATTGCTTCAGAGCTTAAAGGGGTTGTAAAGGTAGAATTTTTTTTTATTATCTTAATGCATCCTATGCATTAAGATAAAAAGCCTTCTGTATGCAGCAGCCCCCCTAACACTTACCTGAGATGCCCCTCTATCCAGCGATGTCCACGAGTCCCTTGGCCGTCAAAATTCTTCTTCCTTATTGGCTGAGACACAGCAGGGAGTCCAGTGTGGAAGGAGAAAGAGGGCAGCACTGATGCACTTGGGCACAGTGCTGGATCAAGATCAGGCTCATGTAAGTATTTAGGCTGCACCTAAAAGGTTTTTTTTTTTTTTACCTTAATGCAGAGAATGCATTGGGTTAAACAACCTTTAGCCTTTACAACTACTATATATGGTTCTATAACTACTTGTTCTCTGGAAGATTTACTCCCCTTCATGACCAGGCAATTTTTAGTTACTTTAAATGACAATTGCACGATCATGAAACGCTGTACATAAATGAAGTTCCTATAAAAAAAATCCCACAAATAGAGCTTTCTTTTGGTGGTGTAGAAACCCAGTGTCCGGAGAGATATATGGGATTTTAGGGGTGCTTCTTGAAAATATGAAGCAGAAAAATAATTCCTAAAAAATCTATATTTTTATTCATGGGTTACATGATGTTAAAGTTTAAAAAGAAAGAAAAGAAAATACAATGCAGTGCACTCTTTCCTTTGAAGTCACAAGCTTGCAGTCCTACATGTTTCGCCTGGTTTAGGCTTCTTCAGGGACGCAGGGACTTTAATCTACAATGAATGCAAAAGGTTTAAAAATACATACATTTTTTTTTTTTTTTTTATAAATACATGCTAATAAGATAGTTATAAACAATGCATTTAGATATCAAATGAGCTATAGATTCCTAAAAGCATATGCAAATGGGGTGTGCCACCTGTCATAAAACAGGGGACACCGATGTGTGAAAACAGGGTGTCAGTGCTTACATATATCCATACTCAAACCTGCATGTGTGAATTATCAATAAGGGTCCAAGAAGGGGATATCTGGTTTAATTATTTTAAAATTCTGTCCTAAATACAGAAAAAATTATGATAATAATATAAGTATTCAAATAGTCAGGATCTGAACTATGGCAAATTGCCATAAAGGAGGATATATCACAGTAAGTTCAAAGGCTTACATGTTAGTAGAGCGATGGTTATATAGCCTGGGAGCCGTGGATTCACAGTATAACAGCCAATCAGTCCAAAAAAGGACAATAATTATGTATCAATCTAACAAAGAATACACAAAGGAAAGAGAAAAAAATGCATCAGAATAGACACAATGAGGTCTAGTAGGAATGAAAATCTTCCGAACATGCTTATATCCATAGATACCTTTAAGCTTGCATCTACACTCTTGGTCATAGTGTGTTGAAATGACCATATGGAATCACCAGACCAGTAGGATCTGTGAACAAGCAGTCAATATAAGTGAAGAAGAAAGAGAGGACACTCGGTGAACAAGAGAAGACATACAAGTCTTTATCCTGAAAGCGGTGTCACACTAGGTTCCTGTTTACTGTTGTGCATCTGTCGTGGCTCCCAGAGCTGGCCCCATGTCGGCTCTTGGAGCCGTGTGGGTCTTTTTATATTCCCATAGTGCGGTGGAATTGCCGCGCCATGTGTGACATCAGGGTATTGGCAGCGTGTCTGCGGGCGCTGGAAAGTAATGTCTGTGGTGGGGAATCCCTACCTAAAAGGCAAAGGACACTCACGCATGTGATGATATGTGACGCGTCCACTGCGTTACTAAAGGGCGGTGAATGGATACACCGCAATGCACCTGCCGGCCCATACATCGATCAAGTCCCGCCCATCCTTCAAAGTGCAGACAATCATAACATCCATGCCTCTGCTAGGATTCAGTACCGGCTGCAGCTGTTCTGATGATTGCCCCATGCGCCCACAGTGGACCCTTCTGTAAAACACACTCAGGCTGGTAGAGTCACACAGGCAGATACTAATCACAGCATTGCTCTAGCGGTGTGTGAGTGCCAACTACCCAGAAAAGATGAATCACGTGTGTATATATATATATATATATATATATATATATATATATATATATATACACATGATTCCGAATAGCCGGTTGGCAAGTGGATAATGCAAAGTATTTGGCTATACAGTACCTGTGCTATAAACCTGCAGCTATGTAAAGTTGGCCATAGGATAGAAGGCAATGACCTGCATGGATCTACCCCACTATCCTGAAATCTGTAATATTTCCCTTATCTTAGGGTTTTGCAAAGAAATCAAGGCATGTAGATACCTTTTTGTTTTATTAAGGCTCTAAAGTGCTTTGCACTGGTTCAATGGAGGTCTTCTTGGTCCTTCTTCTATCAGCTCACCATACCTGTTGGAATTTACCTTCTTAAAAAATATATATATTTTCCAATAATGAAACAGAAGTTATTTAATTTGGAGAGGCAATAGTACAGTTTTATTAAAATAGTGCTGTCTAACATAAGACCAACCACAACTGCAAACAGAACCTTAGGTGTTTTTATAACGCTTAAACAAAGACCTGGACAATTGAATGAATGTTGGGCAGACATTCAGCTGCCATAAACACCCACATGGAAGCACAAACAGTAGACAATAACACAATGTGACAATACCACTAACATCTGTAAAAGCAAAATTCCTTAGATAACTGTGGTGGCTTCAAGGTCTGAACCCTATTGTTAAAATCAAATCTTAGATTGATTGGATAAAAAAAAAAAATCAAAGCATGTATGTCCACCATAAAGTACTAAAAGTGCTGATTTTAGTGTGTATGTGTCATTTTAGAAACTCAATTGTTTCTCCACTGAATGACGTATAAACCTTCTCTGGTTGCTAGCATGAAGAGAGTTTGCTACGGGAAAACTAGAAATAAGGAAAAGTTAAGGATTTTAGTATAGGTGTCCAGGGTATTTCCTTGTCAAGAATATCTTTATTAAATGCAAGAATAAATTGTACATGAAGCATACATTCGTTACAGTAATCAGGTGGTTATTATAACATAAGATTGACTAACAGTATCATCTTTCTTAAACAACAATAAACGGGAATATTTTAGCCATGTTCTGTGTACTATCGCAGGAAGAGTTTAAGTAGTTAACATAGCCAAATATGTAATCCTTACAACTTGTCCTAGTGGCTAGTGGATAATATATCAAAGATAATACGTCCTTATTTAATGTAACCTTACTACCTATCAACTTTAAATTTCTAAAACGTGCTACCTTTTCAAAGTTAACGGTAGATACACGAGGGTACTACCTTATGCAGTATCAGATCAGGAAAAGGAAGAAGGGAAGAAAAGGAAGGAAAGTTGGGGGGGGGGGGTCAGGTAAGGAAGTCTGCAGGGATGGGCTAGGATCCGTCGTCAAAGCATGAAATGTACAACGGTTATTTTTGTATAGGAAAGCTACCATGGCATCATTACACCTTTATTAAAATTTTCTGGTATAGCATATTGTATCCAAGGGTTCCATATTTTTTCAAAGTTGGCGATCGTGTCCGTTTCTAACGCTTCCATTTTGGCGTGCGTCATAGCAATATTCATTCTATTTTTTGTTTCCGTCGTTGATAAAATTGGAGTTTTCCAAGCTTTTGCTATGGTTTGTTTGGCTGCCGTAAAGAGTTGTGTTAGTAGCTTGAAGTGCGTGTGTGTTAGATTGATGGGCTTTAAATTCAGTAGTGCCAATTTAGGGTCTGGAAGTATTCTCAATTTAGTCACAGCATTTACCATCTTGAAAATCTTATCCCAGAATTTCTGTACTATTGGACACGTCCACCAAGTATGAAAATATGTACCTTCGGTGATGCAACCCCTATAGCAATGTCCGGTGCAGTTTGGTGCATATTTAGCTATTCTGCTTGGCACCAGGTACCATCTCATTAATACCTTATAGCCCGCTTCCAATGCTATTATATTAGAGGAAGCCGATTTAGTGTTTCGCCATATTTGATTCCAATCCGAGGTATTAAGTTCTATACCCAGGTCACTCTCCCATTTCTGAACATAAGGAAGCTTTGTTGTGTTATTGTGGGATAGTGACTGCAAGTACAGAACCGAAATTGTACCTCTTACATGTGGATTATCTTTACATATACTTTCAAAAGGTGACATCTGGTTTTTCAGAGCCGAAGAGGTCAGATGTGTTTCCACGAAATTTTTTATTTGGAGGTATCGAAACAATTCTGATTGAGGTATACCGTATTTTTTACATACTGTCGGGAAGGGCATGATACCCGATGAATCCAAAAATTTATAGACATATATACAGTCTTTCCTTACCCATTCCTTGAATGTGTTAGGGAAGATCCATGCCGGATAAAATGTTGGGTTTTTATAAAATGAAAGCAGTGGGTTGAGAGGGGACACCAGTGAATACTTGGATTTATAGCTATCACATAGTGAGAGAGAATGTTTAATAATTGGATTGTAGATTTTCCCGCGTAGCTTGGGAAGAATCCATAGTAAGTTAGCTGGAGGGATGGGATCACACTCGGTTGCCTCAATCGCTACCCAGAGAGGTGTTTCCTTTTTTGCATGATATTTGGCCAAGGTTGAAATTTGCGCTGCCCTATAGTAGTTTGTAAAATTCGGATATCCTAACCCTCCTTGAGTTTTGGGGAGATGCAAGATTTTCGCCTTTATTCTGGGCCTAGATGTGCCCCATATAAAGGTCGTCATTCTGTTTTGTATTATCCTCAGAAAGTAAGCCGGTATTGGACTCGGGAGCACTCTAAAAAGATACAACAATTTTGGTAATATTGTCATCTTAACTGCGTTGATCCTACCTAACCAGGATAATGGGAGCTGGGACCAGGATTTGAGTAAGTTTGTTATCTGTTTAAGAAGAGGGGGATAATTATAAGAGAATAAATCAGATGTATCAGGTCCAGGGTATTTCTACTGTTTTGCATTATAGTTATCATATACCTCAAGTGGTACAAACAGTGTGACGTTCTACTGTATATCTCCTTGCTTATAGGATACCCACCCAGCAGTAGACATCTGCTTTTGTTTTTGCCCGAATGCATTTTCGTCCGAATTTCCGGGATTTTCGCATTAATTTTAACAAATGATAACGAACATGCAAAATCCGAAATCTGAAAACATCCGACATACATTTTTTTTTTTGTTTCGGTGCGACAACAGTTCGATATAGATAGAAGATTTGACATGATGGTGACAATAGCGATCTGTGTCTATCGAACCTGCGGTTGAATGTGCCTATTAGTCCAAGATTATTTGACATAGAGAGAAAACATTCAACATTATAGAGACATGATGATTTGACGAAGCAGCTAAAAACATAGGGCTAGATTCAGAGACAAATGCCTATCTTTAGGTGGGCGTAGCGTATCTCATATACGCTATGCCGCCTTAACATTGACAGGCAAGTCCCGTATTCAGAAAGAACTTGCGCCCGAAGATACGGCGGCGTAGCGTATATGGGCCGGCGTAAGCCCGCCTAATTCAAAATAGGCTGGTAGGGGGCGTGTTGTATGCAAAATAGTCGTGACCCCACGTAATTGACGCTTTTAACGAACGGCGCATGCGCCGTCCGTGAAAGTATCCCAGTGCGCATGCTCGAAATCACGCCGCAAATAGTCAATGCTTTCGACGTGAACGTAACTTACGCACAGCCCTATTCGCGTACGACTTACGCAAACAACGTAAACGGCACAAAATTTGACGCTGTCCCGACGTCCATACTTAACATTGGCTACGCCTCATATAGCAGGGGTAACTTTACGCTGGAAAAAGCCTTATGTAAACGACGTAAAAAAATGCGCCGGGCGCACGTACGTTTCTGAATCGGTGTATATAGCTCATTTGCATATTCTACGCGGAAATCAATGGAAGCGCCACCTAGCAGGCAGCGTAAATATGCACCCTAAGATACGACGGCGTAGGAGACTTACGCCGCTTGTATCTAGGCAACATCGAGGCGTATCTGATTCTATGAATCAGGCGCCGAGATGCGACGGCCCACATTCGGAGTTACGACGGCGTATCTGGAGATACGCCGACGTAGCTCCTTTCTGAATCTAGCCCATAGAATTCTTCTATAGCCTATGGTCAAATACTCCGCCCGTAGACTATAGCAGAATTCTAATGTTGGGTGACTAGTAATAATAATTAATAAATATAATTATTAATAGTCATACAACATTAGAATTTTACTATAGCTTGTGGGTGGAGCATTCAACCAGAAACGTACAATTGCGGCGTCGTTCAGTTTAGCTGCTTTGTCGAATTTTCTTAGAACTATTGAAAAAACACCACAAGCCTTTAACTGACAGATTCGACCTTAATTCGGATTTTTAGACGACTGCATTTTTTAACGAAACAAAATAAATAAAAATGAATTTCAGAAGTAACTAAATAAATGTATTTTTCGGACGAAAACGAAATTCCAAAACAAAATATTTCAGGGGGCACATGTCTACCTAGCAGACACATCAAGATGGGAGCTTCAACAGACCACTGTCATCTATCTACAGTGTAATACTGCAGACCTAAGAAGCACTGTATAATAGTATTAAATATTTAATGGAGACATTTTTATTTATTTTTTACTTTTCATTTATCCATGCGTTTATACAATCCCTTAGTAATTTTTTTGAAAATTACATGATTCCAACTTCTACAGGATTCTGGTTTTCATGCGCCCTCCTTTTATAGTACATACTGACTGCTGGAGAGTTTAAACCCATAATCTCATGAATTATGGCTTATTAAAAAAAAAATCTTCCTCCTTGTTTAAAAAATAAAGCGGTACTCTCTCCACTTCATCTACATTCTCCACCATCTGATGCTTCATTCTGCATCCTCTTCTCCTCTTGGATTAAATAATCTCAAAAACATTAGGCTATCATCATCCCACAATAGGCACACAGGAGAATAATGTAGAGAACAGCACCCATGTTACTGCATGCCATCTGGTTATAGAAAGGTAAAATTGAGGCTAAAGATAACAAAAAGGCTCCTGGATATAATTCATCTCATATACCATTATAGCTCTAAAAACATATACAGTACAGACCAAAAGTTTGGACACACCTTCTCATTCCAAGAGTTTTCTTTATTTTCATGACTATGAAAATAGTAGATTCACACTGAAGGCATCAAAACTATGAATTAACACATGTGGAATTATACATAACAAAAAAGTGTGAAACAACTGAAATTAGAAAAGATACAATTTCTGGGGAAATTGTGCGGCGTGGTCTTGCCTCCACCAATACTCCTGACTGGAGACGGTGCCCCTGGAGATGTAAATGTGATCCAACCGTGTGTCGATCCAATTCGGTCCATTGCCCCATCAAAAACTGCTCCATCAAAAACTAGCCCATCAAAACTGCACCATCAAAACTGCACCATCCTATTTGCCCCATCAAAAACTGGCTGCTATGGAGGGTTGCTATGGACTGGTTGCTATGGACGGGTTGCTATGGAGTGGTTGCTATGGAGTGGTTGCTATGGAGTGGTTGCTATGGACTGATTGCTATGGACTGGGTGCTATGGGCTGGTTGCTATGGAGGGTTGCTATGGACTGGTTGCTATGGAGGGTTGCTATGGACTGATGGCTATGGACTGGTTGCTATGGACGGGTTGTTATGGACGGTTGGTATGGACTGGTTGCTATGGACGGTTGCTATGGACGGTTGCTATGGACGGTTGCTATGGACTGGTTGCTCTGGACTGGATGCTATGGAGGGTTGCTATGGAATGGTTGCTATGGAGGGTTGCTATGGACGGATTGCTATGGACGGTTGCTATGGACTGGTTGCTATGGACGGTTGCTATGGACTGGTTGCTATGGACTGGTTGCTATGGAGTGGTTGGTATGGACGGTTGCTATGGACTGGTTGCTATGGACTGGTTGCTATGGACTGGTTGCTATAGACTGGTTGCTATAGACGGTTGCTATGGACCGGTTGCTATGGAGTGGTTGCTATGGAGTGGTTGCTATGGAGTGGTTGCTATGGAGTGGTTTCTATGGACTGATGGCTATGGACGGTTGCTATGGACTGGTTGCTATGGACTGGTTGCTATGGAGTGGTTGCTATGGACTGGTTGCTATGGACGGTTGCTATGGACTGGTTGCTATAGACTGGTTGCTATAGACGGTTGCTATGGAGTGGTTGCTATGGAGGATTGCTATGGAGGGTTGCTATGGAGTGGTTGCTATGGAGGGTTGCTATGGAGGGTTGCTATGGACAGGTTGCTATGGACTGGTTGCTATGGACTGGTTGCTATGGAGTGGTTGCTATGGAGGGTTGCTATGGAGGGTTGCTATGGACGGGTTGCTATGGACTGGTTGCTATGGACTGGTTGCTATGGAGTGGTTGCTATGGAGGGTTGCTATGGAGTGGTTGCTATGGAGGGTTGCTATGGAGGGTTGCTATGGACAGGTTGCTATGGACTGGTTGCTATGGAGTGGTTGCTATGGAGGGTTGCTATGGACGGGTTGCTATGGACTGGTTGCTATGGACTGGTTGCTATGGAGGGTTGCTATGGACTGATGGCTATGGATGGGTTGCTATGGACGGTTGCTATGGACTGGTTGCTATGGAGTGGTTGCTATGGAGAGGTTGCTATGGAGGGTTGCTATGGAATGGTTGCTATGGACAATTGCTATGGACAGTTGCTATGGACTGGTTGCTATGGACTGGTTGCTATGGACTGGTTGCTATGGACTGGTTGGTATGGACGGTTGCTTTGGACTGGTTGCTATAGACGGTTGCTATGGAGTGGTTGCTATGGAGGGTTGCTATGGACTGGTTGCTATGGACTGGTTGCTAGGGACTGGTTGCTATGGACGGTTGCTATGGACTGGTTGCTATGGACTGGTTGCTAGGGACTGGTTGCTATGGACTGGTTGCTATGGACGGTTGCTATGGAGTGGTTGCTAGGGAGTGGTTGCTAGGGAGTGGTTGTTATGGACTGGTTGCTATGGACGGTTGCTATAGACTGGTTGCTATGGACGGTTGCTATGGACTGGTTGCTATGGATGGTTGCTATGGACTGGTTGCTAGAGAGTGGTTGCTATGGACTGGTTGCTATGGATTGGTTGCTAGGGACTGGTTGCTAGGGACTGGTTGCTATGGAGTGGTTTCTAGGGAGTGGTTGCTAGGGAATGGTTGCTATGGACTGGTTGCTATGGACTGTTGCTATGGACTGGTTGCTATGGACGGTTGCTATGGACTGGTTGCTAGGGACTGGTTGATATGGACTGGTTGCTATGGACTGGTTGCTAGGGACTGGTTGCTAGGGACTTGTTGCTATGGACTGGTTGCTATGGAGTGGTTGCTATGGAGTGGTTGCTAGGGACTGGTTGCTAGGGACTGGTTGCTAGGGACTGGTTGCTAGGGACGGTTGCTAGGGACTGGTTGCTAGGGACTGGTTGCTATGGAGTGGTTGCTATGGACTGGTTGCTATGGACTGGTTGCTATGGACTGGTTGCTATATGCAGAGCATGCAGCAGTTACGCAGAGCCAAAAAAAAACTGAGCCATATCACCTCACAGTGTGTGGGAGGAGCTATAGAAAGCCCTCACAGATGTGTGTATGAAGGATTTTACCTCAGCGTCTCCTAGGAAACCAATGTAAACATATGCAAACACACTCCAGGCATCTCAAACTGGCGGCCCTCCAGCTGTTGCAAAACTACAAGTCCAATGAGGCATTGCAAGAATGACTGTTACCAGCATGACTCCCACAGGCAGAGGCATGATGGGACTTGTAGTTTTACAACAGCTGGAGGGCCACCAGTTTGAGACCCTTGCGAGAGGAAAGTTCCCTCAGCCTTGTGTGGGAGGAGCCAACTCACCTCACAACTGTTTGTGAGGTGTTATTAAACTCCTCAGCGTTTCCTAGGAAACCAATTGTTTGGTTTGCAGGCTCTCTGTAAACACAGCAGAAATTGAGGAATGTTTTTTGAATACTTGTCCTTCAAATTAAGGTATTTACCTCACAGAAAACACCTCACAGAAAACACCTCACAACTACCTCACAACTGTGTGTATGAAAGTATTTACCTCACAGAACTCACCTCACAGAAAACGCCTCACAACTACCTCACAACTGTGTGTATGAAGGTATTTACCTCACAGAAAACGCCTCACAACTACCTCACAACTGTGTGTATGAAGGTATTTACCTCACAGAAAACGCCTCACAGAAAACACCTCACAACTGTGTGGGAGGAGCTATAGAATCCCCTTACAGCTGTGAGGACTTTTAACCAGTTCCCGACCCCCGCATGTACATATACGTCCACAATATGGCACGTACAGGCACATGGGCGTACACGTACGTCCTTGCCTATTAGCGGGTAGGGGGTCCGATCGGGACCCCCCCCGCTACATGCGGAGGTCGGGTCCGCTCGGGGAGCGATCCGGGACCACGGCGCGGCTATTTGTTTATAGCCGCTCCGTCGCGATCGCTCCCCGGAGCTGAAGAACGGGGAGAGCCGTATGTAAACACGGCTTCCCCGTGCTTCACTATGGCGGCGCATCGATCGTGTCATCCCCTTTATAGGGAGACACAATCGATGACGTCATTCCTACAGCCACACCCCCCTACAGTTGTAAACACACATTAGGTGCACCCTAACTCCTACAGCGCGACCTGTGGTTAACTCCCAAACTGCAACTGTCATTTTCACAATAAAGAATGCAATTTAAATGCATTTTTTGCTGTGAAAATGACAATGGTCCCAAAAATGTGTCAAAATTGTCCGAAGTGTCCGCCATAATGTCGCAGTCACGAAAAAAATTGCTGATCGCCGCCATTAGTAGTAAAAAAAAAAAAAATTATAAAAATGCAATAAAACTATCCCCTATTTTGTAAACGCTATAAATTTTGCGCAAACCAATCGATAAACGCTTATTGCGATTTTTTTTACTAAAAATAGGTAGAAGAATACGTATCGGCCTAAACTGAGGAAAAAAAATGTTTTTATATATGTTTTTGGGGGATATTTATTACAGCAAAAAGTAAAAAATATTGCATTTTTTTCAAAATTGTCGCTCTATTTTTGTTTATAGCGCAAAAACTAAAAACCGCAGATGTGATCAAATACCACCAAAAGAATGCTCTATTTGTGGGGAAAAAAGGACGACAATTTTGTTTGGGAGCCACGTCGCACGACCGCGCAATTGTCTGTTAAAGCGACGCAGTCCCCGAACTGTAAAAACACCTTGGGTCTTTAGGCTGCATATTGGTCCGGGGCTTAACTGGTTAATTACCTCAGCGTCTCCTAGGAAACCAAATGTAAACATATGCAAACACACTCTAGGCCAGAGCTGGGCAAACTACGGCCCGCGGGCCGTATACGGCCCGGCGGACCTTTTAATCTGGCCCGCGGATCGCTAGCTACGGTAGTGCCTGGGCCTAGTGACATCTCACAGCGTCTCCTCCTCCTGGCTAGTCAGTGGCTGGGCCGGCCAGCAGCTAGTTGGGGGGGCGGGGCCGTAGGCAGAGTACGGATTGAGCCGTACGTGCAGGCGCGAGATGTCATTCCGGTGTAATACACAGGTGAGTCCACCCATGGCATGCCATGTATATTACAACCCTAAAACCCCTTTGCTGACAGCTGAGGGACAGGGTGACAGACCCAAGAGGCAGGGTTCACCCAGCAACTGCCAACCTGTGTCTCTTCAGAGGATGGGGAACTACAAGCCCCAGTGTTTAATACAGTACAGTATTAAAAAGTAAAAATATATATATATATATATATATATATATATATATATATATATATATATATATATATATATAGCAATAGGGTACAGTGGTACAACATATATATATTACAAACCCTCTCTTTGAAGAAACCTAACATTTGATTTTGCCTAATAACTTTTGTTAGCTAGTAAAGAATATCAATCAATTTCAACTCCAATCTTCTTTATCTTGTTGCTACGCAGCTAGACCGCCCTTACTGAATCCATGCTGGGGCTTGTAGTTGCCCATCCTCTGAGGATGGGCAACTACAAGCCCCAGCATGGATTTGATATTAGGCAAAATCAAATGTTAGGTTTCTTCAAAGAGAGGGTTTGTAATATACGGTATATATATTGTACCACTGTACACTATTGCTATGTATATATTTTTTACTTTTTAATACTGTACTTATACTTATATATACATTTTTTTTATACTGTACCGCTGTACCCTATTGCTATGTGTATATATAAAGTACAAGTACTCGTACCAGTTGTCCAACAATGATATTTACTGTTTTTTATAAAGAAATACAATTGATTTTATGCAGTATTGAGTTTAGCCTTTTGGCCCGGCCCTCCAAAATATTTTTAGTTTCTCATGTGGCCCCATCGAAAAAATAATTGCCCACCCCTGCTCTAGGCAGATTCTCAGATCCTGGATTTATTTTTTAATACTTGTCCTTCAAATTGTTGTATTTTAAAAACTATAAATCGCACAGCGAATATCTTTATATTTTACGAATCACAAGACCCAGACCTACATTTTGATGTATAGTATGTTTCTGAAATAATAAAATTGAAGGCACAGTCACAGTTTACAAATTCCAAAGCAGATTTTAGTTTTCTAAACCTTGACCTCCATTGACTTCCATTGAAATAATGGATGGCGTAGGTTGCAAAAAAATTATCATATTGTGAAAACGGTTTGATCAATCACGTAGCCGTGAACAAATCTGGTGGCAGCAGGGATAGCTGAACGTTTTGATATAAGATTTGTGTAGGTCGGCTTGAAAATGAGGGAGTGGTCGCAGTTTACAAATCATGTGCTGATTTTTCCGTTTCTGACATTCCACACTCTAGCTCTCCCCATTCATTCCTATGGGAAAATGTTGCCGCAAAAATGACGATATTTCGCAAACGATTTGGCGAAACGTTCCACAAGGTAATAGCCCACCGATCGGGAACAATCCGCACGATTCGATATATTACTCGTCTATGTAGTGTAAAAACTGTGGGAGGAGTTAGGGTGGCAAATTTGGCTATAATAAGAATAATCTATATATATAAAACTCAACGTGTCTGTGTGTGTATGTATGTATGTTCCAGCATCACGTCCAAACGGCTAAAGATATTAACATGAAACTTGGCACACATGTTACTTATATGTCAGCAACAAACATAGGATAGGTGGTTTAACCCTTACCCACCCTCATTTGCCATGGTCGGGGTTTTTCTTTAAAGTCCCATTCAACTCTATGGGAAATACATGTTACTTCATAACTTCCAAACGGCTGTACATATTTCGATAACACTTGGTCACATGTTACTTATATGTCCACTTAAACTATAGGATAGTTAATTTATCCCTTAACTACCCCCATTTGTGAGGGTCGGGGTTTTTCTTTAAAGTCCCATGCATATCAATGGGAAATGTATGTTCCCACATAACTTCTGTACGCCTGGAGATATTTCAATAATACCTGGTACACATATTACTTATATGCCAAATAAAAATATATGACAGTTAAATTAACCCTTACCTACACCCTTATATAAAAGATGGGTATATTTATATTACTATAATTTTCCTCCCCAAGACCGGGCAACGCCGGGTATTCAGCTAGTAATAATATATATGTGAGATAACAATAAGTGCTCTTGCTATGCAAGACCACTTAATAAATATATTTCATATTCTAGGTTCTTCAAAGTAGCCACCTTTTGCTTTGATTACTGCTTGGCACACTCTTGGCATTCTCTTGATGAGCTTCAAAAGGTAGTCACCTGGCGCAGCACCCCATCACTCTCCTTCTTGGTCAAATAGCCCTTACACAGCCTGGAGGTGTGTTTGGGGTCATTGTCTTGTTGAAAAATAAATGATGGTCCAACTAAACGCAAACCGGATGGAATAGCATGCCGCTGAAAGATGGAGTGGTAGCCATGCTGGTTCAGTATGCCTTCAATTTTGATTAAATCCCCAACAGTGTCACCAGCAAAGCACCCCCACACCATCACACCTCCTCCTCCATGCTTCACGGTGGGAACCAGGCATGTAGGGCCAGATTCACAGAACAGATATGACGGCGTATCTCCTGATACACCGTCGTATCTGTTGTTCTATCTATGCGGCTGATTCATAGAATCAGTTCCGCATAGATAGCCCTAAGATCTGACAGGTGTAATTGACTTACACCGTCGGATCTTAGGATGCAGTACCTCGGCCGCCGCTGGGTGGAGTTTGCGTCGTATTCTAGCGTCGGGTATGCAAATTAGCAGTTACAGTGATCCACAAAGGTTTTTCCCGTCGTTAGGTCAGTGCAAGTCTTATTTTTCCGTCGCAAAATTAGGGGTACTTTAACATGGTGTAAAATTACTCCACCATGTTAAAGTATGCCCGTCGTTCCTGCGTCGCTTTTGAACTTTTTGGTTTTCCCGGCGTAAGTACGTTACACAATTCACAAACGCCGCCGTAATTTCGCGCAAAGCACGTCGGGAAAATTGCGAACGGAGCATGTGCAGTAGGTTCGGTGCGGGAGCGCGCCTAATTTAAATGGTACCCGCCCCATTTGAATTGGGCGGGCTTGTGCCGGACTTGTTTACGATACACCGCCGCAAGTTTACAGGTAAGTGCTTTGAGGATCGGGCACTAACACTGAAAACTTGCGGCGGTGTAACGTAAACGGGTTACGTTACACGGCCGCAATTCTATGTGAATCTGGCCCATAGAGTCCATCCGTTCACCTTTTCTGCGTCGCACAAAGACACAGGGGTTTGAACCAAAGATCTCAATTTTGGACTCATCAGACCAAAGCACAGATTTCCACTGGTCTAATGTCCATTCCTTGTGTTCTTTAGCCCAAACAAGTCTCTTCTGCTTGTTGCCTTTCTTTAGCAGTGGTTTCCTAGCAGATATTCTACCATGAAGGCCTGATTCACACAGTCTCCTCTTAACAGTTCTAGAGATGTGTCTGCTGTAAAAGGTGGCTACTTTAAAGAACCTAGAATATGAAATATATTTTCAGTTGTTTCACACTTTTTTGTTATGTATAATTCCACATGTGTTCATTCATAATTTTGATGCCTTCAGTGTGAATCTACAATTTTCATAGTCATGAAAATAAAGAAAACTCTTTGAATGAGAAGGTGTGTCCAAACTTTTGGTCTGTACTGTATATTACAAAATATTATTTAGCACAATTGCACTTGTAGCACTACCCCCGGAGGAGCTGTTGGTTGTTTTGGGTGGCACATTTACCTCATGTCTCCCCCGAATTCCTAGGGGTGAATGATACATATTGCATTTGGTAGAAGTAAAGGAATGTCCGCAACAGGTGCTCTTTGCTGTGCTATTTATTACCCAGCCAGGTAAAAACAATAAAACTTGTGGTGAGGAAAGTAAAATTGAAGAAGAAAGGAGAATAGCAAATTCAGGCGTGATGATAGGGAAACAGTCCTGCTCCCAGGTGTAACACTTCTCTGCACCACACTTGCCTGAGTGGGGTTAGCATACCCGCACAGGCCTCTCTCACTGACCTGGCAGCCAGAGTATCACTTGAACATTTGTAGGATAAAGTCCCTGCCACAGACCCTCCTTAGTGAACTTGAACTTGAGGAAAAGTCTCTGCCACAGACCCTCCTTAGTGAACATCAGGGAGACACCTCTGCCACAGGCCCTCTTTGATTCTAGCTACAGAGATAATCCTCCTTAGATGAATTATGCCTGGATCTCCTTCAACTTGTCGCCCAGGTACCAACTGACAGGTGATCAATCCTTCAGTGTCCGGCTACCTTGATCCCCGGTGGTTTGTCGAGGCCCTTTTGGACCGACAGCCTCTCAATGGTGCTCCTCAGACGGACTCCCCACCGAACAGCAATACAGCTTAGGATCTTAAAAGGTGGGAACCCATTCGCTCACTGGGTCCCGGTGGCACGCACGCAACACCGCGTGGCATGCACGCAACACCACGTGGCATGCACGTCCCGGCCAGGTAGGCCATAACGTCGGGGGGTGCCGTGATGTGGTCACCCTAAAGGTGGATGCCACACTCGAAGAAGACCCAGAACCAATGGCGTCTACCCCATAAAGAGCCCTCCCCAGCATGCACAGCAAGGTCAAACCCTCCTGATTGGCTGCTGGGAAAGAGCACCCAAACCTTGACTCCACTGCTGCCACCAACAGCATCGGGGTTGGAGGAACACCCCAGCACAGCAGAATAAGCCCACAGCACAGCTAAGCTGAGACAGAGACCCTTTTTAACACATAACAATTTGGATCAGAGTTTAACTTCACTCTGATCTCCCTCTATATTTAACCAGCACCGGTACTGTAAAGTAACCAGGCGCTACACACTATTTGAAACAACATGGTCTAAGGTTGGCTGGGAACTCTATCTAACGTAATGCATTAGTGCTTCAGGATGGGTACCCTTCAAAGTTCCCAAAATTAGGTCTGTAACAATTACAATCTTGGATTTTGTACTCAAAACATATAACATTTTAGAAACAATTCACCACCATCACCAGAAGTGAGTCAAAACTCTTTATGCAGCCTTGTCAGACAAATGGTGTATATTATGTAAATTATGTTACTGACTTTTCATAATAAACTTGCTGTGTGTTTGCTTAAAATCAAAGAATAAATTAAGTTGGATTTGTTTCAAGTCTTGCTCTGTTTCTGCTAATAAGGTTTTGGAAATGATATTGTTTTTCTTGAATAAAAGCTGCATGTTCCCATACGCGGTCTTCCAGATGTTGCCAAGGTACTGGTTTAAGGGGAATGTGGAAACCTTGAAGTTCCGTCAATCTCGATGGAAGGTCTTGGTGTGCTGGGATTTTCCCAACACTGTAAAAATGATGTGCAAAGATTCCAACAAGTTAAAACATTCTAAAAGTTAACTCAATGCAAGCATAACATCAATCCATAAAGTGCTAAATGTCAAAGGCACACCTGCTGTGTTGCCAGGTAATGTGACTGGTTTAGCTGGCAGTTTCTTTTCTAAAAGGGCACAGTTAAAGAAAAAAGCCTGCACTCGTGGGACATACACACCGGTGGGTGTCTGTACTATGGGGGGTGTCTGTACTACGGGGGGTGTCTGTACTACTGAGACGGGGGGAGCGTCTGTACTACTGAGAGGGGGGGCATCAGTACTACTGAGAGGGGGGGCTTCTGTACTACTGAGAGGGGGTGACACCAACCCTAGTGACACCACTGCAGTGGGGAAGATGTGGATATTAGTGGGAAGATATGGATATTACAGTGGGGGGGGGTGTGGATATTACAGTGGGGGGGGAGATGTGGATATTAGTGGGGAGATGTTAATATTACAGTGGGGGGGGATGTGGATATTACAGTGGGGAGGGGGGGAGATGTGGATATTAGTGTGGAGAATTTTTTTTTGCCAATCCGAAAAATGATCCGATCTGTGACTCTGATCCGAGGAACGATCCAATCCGTGAGTTTTTTGATCCGTTGCACCCCAAACAATGACACTCCCATCATCAAACTTCTTATAGCATAGGCCATCTTTATATCGAGCAAGGATTATTTTTTTCAGATCCTCAGAGAGTTCTTTACAATGAGGTGCCATGTTGAACTTCCAGTGACCAGTATGAGAGAGTGATAATGATAACACCAAATTTAACACAACTGCTCCTCATTCACACCTGAGACCTTGTAACACTAATGAGTCACATGACACTGGGGAGATAAAATGGCTAATGGGCCCAATTTGGACATTTTCACTTAGGGGTGTACTCACTTTTTTGCCAGCAGTTTAGACATTAATAGCTGTGTGTTGAGTTATTTTGAGGGGACAGCAAATTTACACTGCTATACAAGCTTAATGCCTTGTACACACGACCGGTTTTCCCGTCGGGAAAACTGCCGTGTTTTCCTTTGGCCGGGAAAACCGACCGTGTGTATGCTGCTTAGCAGTTTTCTCTGTTTTCTCACCACAAATCGCTGCGTTTTTTCCCCCGCATTTTTCCTATGGGGAAACACTGCTGTGGAGCATACACACGGCCAGTTCTCAGTTTTCCCGGCGGTCTTTTGACCATCTAGAAACCTGATCGTGTGTACAAGGCAGTACACTCACTACATTCCATTGTAGCAAAGTGTAATTTCTTCAGTGTTGTCACATGAAAAGATATAAAAAAAAATTACAAAAATGTGAGGTATAGACTCCCTTTTGCGAGATACTGTGTGTGTGTGTATATATATATATATATATATATCTATATATATATATATATAGATATATATATAGATATATATACACACACACACGAGATGCGCTTTAAATCAAAGTGATATACTATACTAATCGAAAAAGCAGATTAATAAATGCACAAACCATCTTTTGTGCTGTTCTATAAAACTACCTCTTCTATAGGTAAGATGCCAAAAGTCAGACCATGACATAAGACATGTGCTACTAATAGGCATTATTACTAACCTACAGCAGAAAGCCATAAAGGGCTGGCATTAACTTTAATTCTTGGCTGACTTTAGTGAAGAAGCAAAAATCCATTTTGTCTACTTTTACTACCACCCTATAAAGCAGCTGGGATATTGCTCCACCACAGAGCGTCTGACAAATCCACAATTTCCCTTTACTCAGGGTGTTGCCATGACATGCTCCGATAGCTTGTGATTTGGAGGGATTATGGGTATAACCGCATAGGGTTTGTACCTGACATTTTTATTGCTGATGCAAATTTTAAAATGTTAATCTCAGTACCCATAGCCATGGGCTGCCGAAGAATGTGAATGTCAACTTTTGTATTTAGCAGATCAGACTCTAATTTTAGGATTTTCCCTGTGTACTTAAAGGTATAGTGCAGAATTTAGGATTCCTTAATATGTTTTTATTTTTTTAAATGTTACATAGTTCCATAGGGCCAGATTCAGGTACATCTGCGGCGGCGTAACATATCGCATTTACATTACACCGCCGCAAGTTTTACGGGCAAGTGCTTGATTCACAAAGCACTTGCCTGTAAAGTTGCGGCGGCATAGCGTAAATCCCTCCGGCGCAAGCCCACCTAATTCAAATGATCCGGGTAGGGGGCGTGGATAATTTAAATGAAGCGCGTCCCCGCGCCCATTGAAATGCGCGTGCTCCGTTTTGAAATTTTCCACTGTGCTTTACGCGAAATGACGTCGCACCGATGTCATTTTTTGAACGTAGACGTGAGTTACGTCCTTTCCTATTCACGGACGACTTGCGCAAAAAAAAAAAATTTAAAATTTGACGCGGGAACGACGGCCATACTTTAACATGGCAAGTCTAAATATAGGCCACAAAATAGCAGCTCTAACTATACGCCAGGAAAAGCCGACTAGCGACGACGTAAGAGAATGCGACGGCCGCGCGTACCTTTGTGGATCGATGGAAAATACTAATTAGCATACCCGACGCAGAAAACAACGCAAACTCCACCCAGCGGGCGCCGAAGTATTGCACCTACGATCCGAAGGCGTACGAAGCCGTAGGCCTGTCGGATCAAAGCCAGAAGCCGTCGTATCTTGGTTTGAGGATTCAAACTAAAGATACGACGCAGCAAATTTGAAAGTAGGCCGGTGTATCAGTAGATACGCTGGCGTACTTCTTCTGTGAATCTGGCCCATAGTTTTTAAGGTTGAAAAAAGATACAGATCCATCCAATTCAACCCATGTGTGTGTGTGATTGTTATTCTCCAACAATTCACATAGCCCTGTATGTTTCTTGAGAAAGATATCTAAATGTTATTTGAAGTTCTTGATACTCTCAGCTAGTACTAGTTTCTGGGGGGAAGGAGTTCCACATTTTTAATGTTCTAACAGTAAAGAACCCTTTCCTAAATCTACTATTTTTTTTTAATGTGTTGTAATAAAAAAGGAGAACTTTGACGTCAAGTGACCGAGGACACTGATGTGGAAGGGACTAGGAACACTGATGTGAAGGGGGCTATGATGTAAAGGGGTCTCTGATGTGAAAAGGGTGTTGTGATGTGAAGAGAGGACTGTGGTGTGAAGGGCGGAATCCTGATGTAAAAAGGGAGCACTTAATTTAAAGGGGGCTCTTGATGCGAAGGGAGGCTTTTCATATGAAGGGCAGCTTCTGAGCTTCTGGTGTTAAATGAGAGGTGGGAGTCATTATGTGAAAGAGTGACACTGATGTGAAGTGTCCCTTTGAAGTTAAAGAGGGCTCTGAAGTGAAGGGGGAGTCTAGTATGATGGGGAATCCAGATGTGAAAAGGACTCTTGAAGTGAAAGGAGGCCTTTGATATGAAGAGGGGCTCCTGATGTGAAGGGAGTGGGGAACTCTTGTTGGAGGAGAAGACTCTGGTGTGAAGGGGGGGCTCTAATGTGAAGAGGGCCCTTAGGACTCTGATGTAAAGGGGGACTTTGATGTGAAGAGGGCCCTTAATGTTAAAGGGGCTCTGATGTAAAGGGGGACTCTGTTATGAAGGGGGCTTCTAATTTAAAGGGGGTTCTTAATGTGAAGGGAAGCTTTGTATATGAAGGGCAGCCTCTGGTGTTAAATGAGGTGTGAAAAGTGGGGGTTATGATGTGAAGGAGTGACACTGATGTGAAGGGACCCCTTGATGTTAAAGGAGGCCTTTGATATGAAGAGGGGCTCTTAATGTGAAGGCAGGGGGGGGGGCTCTTGATGTGAAGGCAGGGGGGGGGGCTCTTGTCAGAGGAAAAGACTC
Organism: Rana temporaria; assembly: GCF_905171775.1. Taxonomy (NCBI): domain Eukaryota; kingdom Metazoa; phylum Chordata; class Amphibia; order Anura; family Ranidae; genus Rana; species Rana temporaria. The sequence goes on from NC_053492.1 coordinate 74,879,070, forward strand.
TGATGTGAAGGGGAAGGGGCTATATTATGAAGCGGGTTCTTGATGTGAAGGGAGGCTTTTCATATGAAGGGTGGCTTCTGGTGTTAATTGAGGGAAGAAAGGTGGGAGTCATGATGTGAAGGGGGGACACTGATGTAAAGGAACCCATTGATGTTAAAGGGGGCTGTGAAGGGAAGAGGGACTCTAGTATGATACAGGATCCTGATGTGAATGGGACTCTTGATGTGAAAGGAGGCTTTTGACATGAAGAATGCTCCAGATGTGAAAGGAGGGGCTGTGATGTGGAAGGGGGTCTCCTAATGTAAATCCAGGACTATGCTGTTAAGGAGGCTACTAATGTGAAAAGAGGAGTACTGAAGGACTATCATTTATAAAGGGTAAGAAAGGAAGAGTAACCCCTGGAAGTCGCACATCTATGGTGTCCTGCAATGAATGGAGTAGCAACCTTTAGCCTGGACTCCAACCAGGCCGCACACCCAACGCGATTCACCCCCCCCCAGAGCTTAGTCATGGGGATAGGGAACTCATGCATATAGGGGTGTATAAAGGGAAGATTCTGATGTGAAGGGGGACTTTGATATCAACAGGGGACTCCCGGGGCATCACTTAGAAGAGAGTGACATCTTTATCCAGCACAGGTGCCAGTACCCTCTGGCCCTTTGTATACAATGACAAATGTTTGGACTGGGGTGCAATTCAGTGTTTGCCACAGGCGCTATTTTCGTAGATACACACTTGCTTTCATACCATACACACTTGCTTTCATTTTCCAATATCTTCATTTGATATTAGACCCCTTCCACACAGGGACGGATACGCTTTCAGCGGTCCGCCAGCTCAGCGGGAGATCTCTCTGCTGATCTCCGCTGAGTTGGCGGATAACAGGTCCCTCCATGCTTACTGAGCGGGGAGGGGCTTGTCTAGTGTTGCTGTCTTCTATGGAGAGATCAGACGAAAACAGACAGCATTTTTAGCGGATCGGATCATGTCCGATGTCACTGATGACATCCAACGCTCCACAGAGATGTATGGAGCAGCCGTTCAGGTCCGCCGACAAAACTGACAGGCGGACCTAAACGGTACGACCATGTGAGGCTTTAGCCTTGTGTTACCCATTATATTCAGAATAGAAGAGAGATGGGAAGCACTATGGGCCATACAGATATGCTGCATGCACTTGTCATGACAAGAAACATGCTGATGACAGGGGAGGGCAAAGGGATAAGATCATCAGTCTGCTGCTGCTCCTTTACTATCCAATTACAGGCTGGGGCGGGAAGGTGACCTAGCTGTATCACTTAACAACAGTAGAGAAAAATCTTGTAACCAACCTGCCATCCATGAGAGCTCTGAAAATCTTAGGTATGAATGGACAGAAATAAAAATCAATTGGTAGCTAAAATAGCCCTCAAATTTGTGTTTAAATTATGTGTATTTTGCTGTTTGCAAAACACAATGACTACTATGTAAATCTATTGGTAATGTTAATACAAATATATTCTCATTTCTATCTGCAGCCATTGAGGATTTTCTAATCTGCTAGATAATTTAAATATCACATCTCTGCAATATGACAAACAGGGGTGTTTTTTTGTAGTTTTTTTTCTGAGATACTTTTTTAGCCCTCAAAGCGGAGTTCCACCCAAAAATGGAACTTCCGCTTTTCGGAATCCTCCCCCTCTCCGGTGTCAGATTTGGCACCTTTCAGGGGGGAGCAGATACCTGTCTAATACAGGTATTTTGCTCCCACGTCCGGACATAGATAGCCGAGCCGCCCGCAGCTATCTACGCCACTTTCAGCGCCTCCTCCGTTCCCCTCGCTGTCTTCTGGGAGACACACTGGTCCCAGAAGACAGCAGGGACCAGTGGGGTTGTGTAGCGCGAGTTGCACATGAGTGACTTGCAGCGCATTTAGCTTATATCAAAGTCCCCATCAGAGCCGCCCCACAGCAGGTGTCCCCATCAGACCCTCCCCGTCAGAGTCCCCCCCACGGCAGGTGTCCCCATCCGTGCCCACCCCACAGCAGGTGTCCCCATCTGAGCCCACCCCACAGCAGGTCTCCCCATCCGAGCCCACCCCACAGCAGGTGTCCCCATCCGAGCCCACCCCGCAGCAGGTGTCCCCATCAGAGTCCACCCCACAGCAGGTGTCCCCACCAGAGCCTCCCCATCAGAGTCCCCCCACAGCAGGTGTCCCCAGCAGAGTCACCCCACAGCAGGTGGTGTCCCCATCAGAGTCCCCCCCACAGCAGGTGTCCCCAGATCATTAGAGCTGTACCTGTCTAATAGGTCCCTGTAGCTCAGGCGCACTGGGAGTAGAAGCACATTGCAGGGGCTGGGGCATACGTGACATTTTCGGGTTGCTAGGAGGGCAGGACTCGGAGGGCATTTCTGAGAGTGCAGGGGATGTTTGGTAGCAGCTCCGGTCAACCAGAAGCCTCTCATCGGCCACCTATTTCTGTGAGAGGAGCCGACAAACACAGAGGGGGCGGGGCAGACAGGGGACTGCTACAGTACGGCGCGGCCGTTCCACGTGCACCGGACTGGAGGATTAGTGGAGTCCAGTATCGGAACTTGTTCTGGTACTGGGCACTGCTGCGGGACAGCGGGATTTGCTTGAAATTCCGGGAATGTACTGGCGAATCCGTGACAGTTGGGAGGTATGCATGCACAGTAGGGAACCAGGAAGTAAAGCCGCAAGGTAAGTCTTTACCAAGTAACTATAGACCTGTTAGTTTAACTTCTATAGTTGGGAAGATACTGGAACGTTTAATAAAAGACCACATGGATGAGTTCTGGCTGGAAACAAACTATTTAAGCAGCAGACAGCATGGATACATGAAAGACAGAAATTGTCAGACAAACCTGATTTCCTTTTATGAAGAGGTAAGTATAACCCTGGACAGAGGCGTGGCTGTGGACGTGATATACTTGGATTTTGCAAAAGCGTTCGATACAGTTCTGCACACACGGCTCATGTGTAAGGTAAGGTCTACAGCAGGAGTGCCCAACCTTTTAAAGAGCAAGGGCCACTTAAGCGACTTAGTAACCAGCCACGGGCCACAATGAGCAGATGATTGATTGATTGATTGATTGATTTTAATATTTCTTTACAGCGCCACATACACCCTGAAGGGTGTGTCTAAGCGCTGGAAGGAGGTCCGCTGGTCTATTCTGGACCAAAAAGCAATCCAAGAGAAGAAAGAAAAAAGACTTCGTAGACGAACTGATGGCTCGTGTACATAAAAGAAAAGAGAAACCATATAAAATATCAACAATAAAAACAAACGGTAGCAAGGGGGTTTGGAGTGAGGGGGACATAGGGTGAGGGGAGGAGGGGCCAGGTCAGTTTAATTAGGCGTGGTCATAATCAACTTGCCCCAAAGAGGAAGGTTTTTAGAGCCTTTCTGAAGGTAATAAGAACAGTGGACTTCCTCAAAGACAACGGGAGAAGGTTCCAAAGCGAGGCGGCTCTGGCTCTGAAAGATCGGCCACCGAACAAAATCAACCTTACTAGAGGGATGACAGCAAAGTCCTGATCGGCCGATCTCAGTGCCCTGGGGGGGTGGTAATGTATGGCCATGTTATTAATGAACAGTGGGCCATGTTGTTTGAAGGCCCTGAACATAACACACAAAGCCTTGAATTCAATCCTCCTTGCGCATGGGAGCCAATGAAGTAGTCTGAGAACGGGTGATATATGGTCCCATCTTGAGGTCCCCGTAATCAACCTAGCTGCCTGGTTCTGCACCAGCTGCAGCTTGGAGAGCCATTTAGTAGGGAGTCCAAGGTATACCACATTGCAAAAGTCAAGACGTGAGATGACTAAGGCCTGTACTAGTGTATTTCTGTGTGTTTGGGAGAGCAGATGTTTTACCCGTCGCAGCATCCGAAGATAGTAAAGGGCATTCTTGGTACAATTCCTCACCTGTGGAATCCATGAAAGTTTATTGTCAAATATGACGCCCAGGTTTCTTACTTGGCTGGATGGAGTGGGGCACGGGCCCATTGATACGGGCCACTCTGCAAGCAGGTTTAAACTTTGTGTTGGACCTGTAAGAAGTACCTCAGTTTTGGATACGTTCAGGGCCAAACGATTGTCCTTCATCCATGTCTGGATAGATGAGAGGCAGCAGATGACAGGTCTGTGTCTACTCTGCGTATGCAAAGCAGACACAGACACAGTCCACTCTACTCTATGGGCCCTCTTACCTGATCAAATGAAAGGGGACGGATCCACTTCTGTTTTTTTAGCAGATCGGATGGGAAGTAGGCAGGTGTAAACGGACACAAGTCTGTTTACATCTGCTACTCCATAGAGGTTAATGAAGGGTCTGACAGATCATGTTAAAGGGGTCTAAGGCTACATTTACACTGATGGTCTGCGGTCTACTCACACCGTGGATGCAGCTCAGTGCACCTGTGGCTTTCCTGCAGGTTAGCTGTACTTTGCCATAAAATTCTATTATATCCTGCAGGTGTGGTGCACTTTCTGAAAGCGCCCCAACCCGCAGGTAAAACCAGAAGTCGATGACTCAGTGCAGGTAAGCCGCAGGCACTACACCTGCGGATTAGTTTGAAAGCAGCCCAGTACCACTGCAGAGCAGATATGTCCATATATACAATGTGATTTTAGTAAAAAACTGGCTGTCCCAGGCAGAGTGCATTTGGTACCACTCCACCTATGACAGGAGCCAGTGCTATACAGGAAGCATTGGCTTATGCGGCTTTGCTCAGCAGATGCTTGCTTTCTCTACCACTGGCTTCGTTCAATCATGCAATCTGGGCTTGCCAACCCGCCATCCTACAGCAGGAGGTCGCGGGCCACATCAGAGGGCTACGCGGGCCACATGTGCCCCCCCGGGCCACTGGTTGGGCACCCCTGGTCTACAGGATTGGATATATCAGTGGGTAAATAGATAGAAAACTGGATAAAAGACAGAATTCAGAGAGTCGTTGTTAATAATTCTTACTCAGAATGGTCCAAGGTTATTAGTGGTGTACCCCAAGGTTCAGTGCTGGGACCCTTACTTTTCAATATCTTTATAAATGATATTGGGTCTGAGATCAAAAGTAACATTTCTGTCTTTGCAGATGACACCAAGCTATGCAGTGGAATAACGTCCTTGCAGGATGTCTCCAATTTACAAGCCGACCTCAATGCTCTGTCTAATGGGGCGACTAAGTGGCAAATGAGGTTTAATGTTGATAAATGTAAAGTTATGCACTTGGGGGCTAAGAATATGCATGCATCATACATGCTAGGGGGAGTACAACTGAAGGGATCCGTAATGGAGAAGGATCTGGGGGTTTTAGTTGATCATAAGCTCAATAACGGCATGCAATGCCAAGCTGCGGTTTCCAAAGCGAGCAAAGTCCTTTTCTTAAGAGAGGTATGGACTCCAGAGACAGAGATATAATTTTGCCCCTGTACAAATCATTAGTAAGACCTCATCTGGAATATGCAGTTCAGTTTTGGGCACCAGTTCTCAAAAAGGATATCGGAGAACTGGAGAAAGTGCAGAGAAGGGCAACCACACTGATAAGAGGTAATTGTAAAAAATAAATGTTTGGACAGCCGCACTCTGGAAAAACCTTCTCGGTTGCCTTTTATTAATAAAAGTTTTCAAACACCACACATCACAGCAAAGACAGGGGCATACAGCTGTATGCCTCTGTCTTTGCTGTGATATGTGGTGTTTGAAAACTTTTATCAATAAAAGGCAACCGAAAAGGTTTTTCCAGAGTGCGGCTGTCCAAACATTTCTTTCTACAATTGCTTTGTGCATTGCCCGCACCTGGGTTTCTCTGAGAGGATACGGATTCATCCACATACCTAATTGGAGCGGTGACTACCTTTTCTTTAAACTGATAAGAGGCATGGAGGAGCTCAGCTATGAGGAAAGTTTAGAAGAACTGAATGTATTCACTCTTGAGAAGAGGAGAATAAGGGGGATATGATCAACATGTACAAATATATAATGGGTCCATACAGTGAACTTGGTGTTGAGTTATTCACTTTACGGTCAACACTGAGGACAAGGGGGCACTCTTTACGTCTAGAGGAAAAGAGATTTCCCCTCCAAAGGAAAGGTTTTTTCACAGTAAGAGCTGTGAAAATGTGGAACAGACTCCCTCCAGACGTGGTTCTGGCCAGCTCAGTAGATTGCTTTAAGAAAGGCCTGGATTCTTTCCTAAATGTACATAATATAACTGAGTACTAAGATTTGTAGGCAAAGTTGATCCAGGGTAAATCCGATTGCCTCTCGAGGGATCAGGAAGGAATTTTTTTCCCTGCTGTAGCAAATTGGATCATGTTCTGCTGTTTTTTTTTTGCCTTCCTCTGGATCAACTGTGGTTATGGAGTTGGGTGTATGGGATTGTACTGTGTTTTTTATTTTGTTTGTTTATTTTTTTGTGGTTGAACTGGATGGACTTGTGTCTTTTTTCAACCTGACTAACTATGTAACTATGTAACTATGTAACTTCCTGATTCCCTTACTGAAGATGGTGGCGCCTCCACCTGAGAGCCGAGGGACAGATAAGCTTCGGGTTCCGACATCGTGGGGGCCCTGGGCAGGTAAGTGTCCTTATTTTAAAACTTGAAAAATAAAAATGGCAGGACTTCGCTTTAATTGCAAATACTGTTTATTTTCATATTACAATACTGAGATTTGTAAGGTGATCATAAGTCAGACATTTCCATTTGGAATACATTTTAAGAGAATTTTGGCATCATACCAAAAGATTTGATAAGCCAAACAGATAGGTCCTAAGGCTCTGTATTAAAGTTTGCTGAAATCCTTCCAACATATATAGTCTTTTCTCTCAGCATACCTGTCTAAAGTTTTTATTTAGTATAAACTGCTTTGTTGACCTATTTCTAGCAGGTTTACAGCCTCATGCTATGGCAGACATAAACTTTATGGTGAGTTTCCATAGTGCTAAATCAACATTTGCTTTATGACCAGCCTTTCATTGTGCAACTTGTAAATTAACATTGTGATTTCTTACCTGATTTAATGAAGAGCAAATTAGAGTACATAGAACAACAGGTCACACAGGAGTCAATGAGCTATTATGGCTTTTTTCATTAAAACTCATAAACCCTGAGGAGCCATGTTTGCTAAGGATTGAGTGAAAGCAATTGCTGCAGTTAGCAGTCACACTATGGCTAGGTGGTCTCAATTTGCGCTGCATATCCTGTGAGACTCAACAGGTGCAAGAGGCGAAAAAACTCACTTTGGGATATACACACTCATAAAGCGAGAGAGATTGTTAAGATCCCTTGCAACCCTTGGATATCATAACTAATCTAGCTTTTAAAGGAAAAAGGAAAGTGGAATTAAATCCAGTTGAGATACAAAAAAAAGTTTGAACGCAGCAATTATAATTATTTGAATTTATGTTTATATTAGCTTCCCTGAAAACATTAATGCAGGCCATACATGGGCCATACAATGGTGGTGATGCCACCATTGATTTCAAAATTTGACTAACCAAGCCTTTAATTTCAACACACGTTGCTACAGAAGAGAATTTTCATGGCTGGGAATCTTCTTTTCTTTCTTTTCTTGTGCTCATGCGCATTTCTTTTACGATTATATTTTCCGCACGATTCTCCCATCATTGATTAGAAAATAGTTTATTTTAAACAAAAAAGTCCAACATGCCCGATAACACAAATTCAACGTTGGTACGAAAACTGGCCGTTGCTGCGGCCCACTAATGGTACAAAATTCAATAAATTTTTAGGAGCGCATAAAAGATAAGTCTGAAATGCATGTTATGTGTGCATTTCGTAAAAATACAAAAAGGAGTACCAGACTAAAAACCTCCATTGTAAAACCACAACAGAGTGCAAAACAAGTGCAAATAGGGGTGTACTCACTTTTGTTGCCAGCGGTTTATACATGAATGGCTGTGTGAGTTATTTTGAGGGGGCAGCAAATTTACACTGTACACTCACTACTACATTGTAGCAAAGAATCATTTCTTCAGTGTTGTCACATGAAAAGGTATAATAAAATATTAACAAAAATGTGAGGGGTGTACTCACTTTTGTGAGCTACTGTAAATCATAAAAAAATACATGACCAGACGGGACGTTACCACGCTTAGCGGTCGCCGGCCAGAGGAACTGTATTTCTGCGATTATTATATACTACACTATGGCCCAGATTCAGGTACTTTTGCGCAATATTTGAGGGGGAGCAGGGCAACGATTTTGCCCTGCGCCCCCGCAAATATTTTGCGCTGCCCTCGATTCACGGAGCAGTAGCTCCGTAAATTGCGAGGGCGCGCCGGCAAAATTGCCCGGCGTAAGCGCGCGCAATGTAAATGATCTCGCCGGGGGCGGGAATCATTTAAATTAGGCGCACTCCCGCGCCGAGCGTACAGCGCATGCTCCGTCGGGAAACTTTACCGACGTGCATTGCGGCAAATGACGTCGCAAGGACGTCATTTGCTTCAAAGTGAACGTGAATGGCGTCCAGCGCCATTCACGAATCACTTACGCAAACAACGTGAAATTCTAATTTCACGTCGCGGGAGCGGCGGCTATACTTTAGCATTGGCTGCCCCTACTATTAGAAGGGGCAGCCTTGCGCTAAAGTTGCCGTACGGAAACTCCGTACCTGGCTTGCGCGGGGTCCGCGCAAGTTTGTGAATCAGTTGGTAGTATGCAATTTGCGGCACACGCAAGAATGCAGCTTAAAATCTGAGAGGCATGAGAGCCTTATGCCGCGCAGATTTTAGGCTGCAGTCGGTGTAACGAGGTTCCTGAATCAGGAGCACTCGTTACACCGGAGCAAGTAAGCAATTGCGCCGTGTAACTTATGGTTACACGGGCGCAATTGCTTCTTGAATCTGGGCCTATGAGTTTTTACATTTTATATGCCCCCTGATACCATGAGTGAAGTGAGGAACTGAGGTTGACCAAGGCCGCCATGATCTGTGGATGTCTTTGAGACATTCCCTGAGGCGCTATTTGGCTTTTCATTCACTTAAAAGCCAACATCCTTTGGGAATCTGCCACCTTCATTGTTATCTCCACTGGATAATCTAGGTATTTCTCTGTCTACATGGCCAGCTGTATCTTCTGGAGTCACTTTTGGAACATCAGCATCTTTTTTCTTTTTTTGCACCTTTTGAATTATTTTGTGGATTTCACTTATGTACTGTCACTTGTACATGGTGCTTTTTAAGACTTTGTCTGATCACTTATTATTAAAATATGTATACCTAATTAGTTTTTTTGATTAGCGCTGCACTTTGCTTTTGGAGTATACGTTCTCAGTACCTCGTTGAGTATGTTGTTTCAGGCACTTTCATAAAAAAAAGTATTTGGAGCAAAAAACACCCAATCCTGCCCCAGTGAATCTCCGATATGGCACATTACACCCGAAACACCCCAAAGAAACACATGTCTGTAAAATCACCAGAAAACACTATGCTCAAGTGTGAATGTAACCTAATGCCTTGTACACACGATCTGAATTTCCAATGAAAAAAGTCAGACAGAATTTTTTCATCAGATATTACGACCGTGTGTGGGCCCCATCTGACTTTTTTTCGTCGGAGTTTAGAAATAGAACATGTTTTATTTTTTCCCGATCTGAAATTCCTATCGTCTGTGTGGAACTCTGACGGAGAAAAAAAACATGCATGCTCAGAATCAAGTCGACGCATGCTCTGAAGCATTGAACTTAATTTTTCTCGGCTCGTCGTAGTGTTTTACGTCACCGCGTTTTGGACGGTCGGAATTTGGTCTGACAGTGTGTAGACAAGACATCGGATTTGAGGCCATCGGAAATTCCGATCGTGTGTACAGGCCATAATGCCGCATACACACCATCACTGTATGTGATGAAAAAAAATGACGTTTTTAAAAACGTCACTTTAAATGACCGTGTTGCCGCGTACACACCATCACTTTATGTGATGAAAAAAAATGACGTTTTTAAAAACGTCATTTTAAATGACCGTGTGTGGGGGAAAACGTCGTTTTATGTCTTGTAAAAAATGACAAAAAAAAATTGAAGTTTCAAAAACGTAATTTACTTTTTTTTTCATCACATAAAGTGATGGTGTGTACGGGGCATTAGAGATTTTAGCACAAATGTTCTGAAAATGGGACAAATTAAACATTCTTAATGGATTTTCTTATTTGGTTGAATGTTCTTGGGCTATTTTCTCTCTGGATCAAATGTCCTTGGGATATTAGGGAATGGTACATTTGCTCTAAGAAAGACAACATATATAAAAAACATTTTGCATATATTAATAATTTTTACAATTATTTGCTAAATTTACTGATACAGTTGAACAGCAAACTTGTAATACATTGATTAAGATTAAGACACAGATTTAAAACAAAACCAGTTGTTACTTATGCATGATTATAATGTTTCACCCCCTAAGTGATATGTGATGTTATGCGATGGCGCCAGATCATATACAGTGTAATAATAGTTCAGTTTATAACCCCACGCCTAGTCTAGACCAGACTAGACAAGGGAGAATTATAGGAAAGAGTGCTGAACAGCCATTTAGATTTATGAAAATTTCAGGTAGTAATGATACCTTATAGAGAAGTAATTAGTTGGCTTTGATAAGAGGTGTTTTACCTGTCTTGGTAAGGTAACCATGTTGTACAGGGGGCTCCCATCCTCAGACAGATACCTGCAAGGCAAGAGACTGAAGTTATTATACTATAAATACAGATTTAGGTCATTATAAGTTAATAATTTTAATGCAATAAATGTTATTGCATAATTGTACTAAATCTGATCTTGTATAGGCCCTCTGTTTCCTAATTTATCTTCTCTATTTCCTCTTCCATACTTTCATCATTCTATTTTGACAATTTCAAAACTGGACATGTGACCTTTATTAAATAGGTCCCAACACTGGGCAATTTCAACTTAAATCATAAAAATAAATTACCAGCTTATGTGATGCCTTATGTCCAAACAATCAGGAGATCCAGAAATATTGACAGCTGAAACTATATGTAAATGTTGACTTCATGCAAATGTTGATCTCAGCATCTTCATATTTTATCAGATAAAGTAGTACAGTTACCCTTTTGGCCTATTACCTGCCCGAGTCAAAAAAACTCCCCCCTCCCCACATGTATACTTACCTGAACTGCTGCGCCCATGTCCTGTAGAGAAGTAGGGGTCGGTGGATAGAGATACACACCCTATTGTGTCCCACTTAGCAAATGTATTTTCTGTTGTTGTATTGAACTGCATTACATTATTGATGTTCTGGTATAAACTAATGTCTAGTGGTAGTTCAGTACTAATACAACCTGGTTCTCTTCTGTTCTTCATATCTTCCTTAGTTTGTCCCCTTCTGTTTTAGTACTACTTAGGCCAGCCATATGCTGTTCGAATCTTGGCCAGTTCAGCAGATTTGAATCATTAATGGGCAGGCGGAATGTACCAAGTTGATTGATCAATCAGCTTGGGTAGAACCAGCCTACCAGATTATTTTGTGGTTATCGCTAACGGCTGCTAAAGCCACTAGCAATAATCACCGTCTTCTCACAGGGTTGGAAAGTCTTCCCACACCACCCCTAAAGCTCCCCCCCCCCCGTCGGGAGAAGACAATGGCCCAGCAGGAGGGATTCCCATATCAACAGTGGGGTAGATTCAGGTAGATTTGCCCATTAATTACACCTGTGCAGCTCAGCTCAATTGCTCTGCGCCGGCGCAATTGGGCAAGATTGCCACCTGATTCAGGATGCCTTTTGTGTGGTAATTTGTGCCTGTGTAAGGCAAAATTGAGGGCGCAAGCCAGCGCAAGTGAAAGTGGGTGTGCCCCTATGCAAATGATGGTCTGTCCGCTCAGCAGTGGCTTGCGCCCAGCGCACGCATGCGCAGATCAAACGCTCCCGTGTGCGCATGCGTGCAACTGCGCCTGTCCTACTTTCTGGGCAACGCCGACCCACCTGCTTGCACTGAGCAAATAAATAGGGGCAGATCTTCGCAGGTCCTGTGCAAAATTACATCCTGCTTTTTCCACCCCCCCCCCTGAGCAAGGTAATTTTGCTCTTTATTTGAGATGGCACCTCCTCGTAGGGAAAAAAAAAGGAAAGCTAACTTCAATTTATCTGAGATGGAGATCATGTTGGCGGCACTCACTCGCCATACTGCTGTGCTGTATGGTGCCCAGCGGAAGAATACCACCACAGCCCAAAGGAGGGCAATCTTTGATGCCATCACCTTAGACGTGAATGCGCTGGGCAATGAGGAGAGGACCTGGGACGAAATACAGAAGAAGTTAAACGACATGCGGCGTCGGGTCCGGGACAAAATGGTTTTAATACGGAAGCATACCAGGGGCACGGGAGGAGGACCAGCCTGCCCTTTACGTTTAAATGCGGAGGAGGAGGTGATTGCTCAAAGTTTTGCCCAGGAGCAGGTGGAGGGAGTCCCAGGATATGATTCCACTGTTGGGGACTTGGGGACTGGTAAGTTTTTTTTCTCATATTTGATGTATCATGGGAGGGGGTAGAAGGGAACATGTGAGTGGGTAGAAGGGAACATATGACAAGTGTATTTTATCTCATATTTGCTGTGTATCATGGGAGGGGGTAGAAGGGAACATGTGAGTGGGTAGAAGGGAACATATGACAAGTTTATTTTATCTCATATTTGCTGTGTATCATGGGAGGGGGTAGAAGGGAACATGTGAGGGGGTAGAAGGGAACATATGACAAGTGTATTTTATCTCATATTTGCTGTGTATCATGGGAGGGGGTAGAAGGGAACATGTAACAAGTGTGTGGCTCCAGCAACATGTGTTTTTTTGTGTCATCCACAGATGTTGAGGATGAAGCTGGGCCGTCGTCGGCTGCAGGGCAACCCACGCCATCCCCACATCATCATGGGGTCCAGTCAACCCCCATGCAAGTCCTTGGTATGTTGGTGGAGGAGGAGACCACCCATAGGCCATCTATGGAGGAGGAAGTGGTGGAGGAGTCTATTGACCTCCACCAGGAGGACTCTGTCTACCTCCAGGAGGATCCCACCATCCCTGACCTCCCCACCACCCCCCCGACCATAACGTCATCCCCCTCCAGGGCAAGCCCCTCCAGTGTCCCTCCCACCATTGTCCCTCCCACCATTGTCGCCCCCTCCAGTGTCCCTCCCACCATTGTCCCTCCCACCATTGTCGCCCCCTCCAGTGTCCCTCCCACCAGTGTGACCCCCTCCCCTTCTTCTCCCTCGGGACGTGCCCCAGCCTCTCCTCCCAGGAAGGCTCTTTCAAAAACGAGGGGTGTACCCTCCAGCCTCCGAGAAGGGCTGCAGGAGGAACAGGCCCGGCTGACCCGCCATATAGGGGCCATGGTGGGTAATTTGAGGTGGGTGGCGGACAGCCTGGCATCCTCCTCCTCCTCTGTGCAGCAGGCCCTCACCCTGCATGCTGACCGGGGGAAAAGAGACACAGAGAGCCTTGAGGAAGTCAGCGCGAACTGTGGAGCCATGGTCACCTGCATGGTAGAGCAGCAGGACGCCACCGCTTTGCTCACAGCGGAGGTGAGCAGGTTGGCAGAGGCGGTGGAGGCCAACACTGATGCTGTGCGGGAGGAGGGTAGACGAAACCGGCAGCAACAAAGGAACACTACCACCCGGCAGCTGCGGATGTTGGCACAAACCAACATTGTGCTCACCCGCCTGGCCAACGCCATGGAGGGCAGGCAGGCACCACCTGCCAGGAGTGAGGAAGTAGGGGATGCTGCTCCTCCCCCCCTCCATCCCCACCCCATGCTCCATCCCCACCCCAGGCTCAACCACGCCGACTGAGGAGCCAGAGTCGGGGCACCCTTGGCACGAGGATGTCGAAAAAAAGAAAATAATTATTTTCCTGTGCCTTTTATTATTTTCCTGTGCTCAGATAAGGAGCTTTTTTCTATTTAGTTTGATTATGCTTATCTTTTTTTTTTTTTTTTTGGATAATTTTTTTGGGCTCAGATTATGAGCTTTTCTCTATTTATTTTATGCTCAAAGTTTGAGTTTTTATTTTATTTTGTAGTCCCTACACACAGTGAGGAGTATATACTACAGTGTGATTGGTGTGTGAATGGGGGGGGTGTCACTCCTGCTGGAAAAGGGGTGTCACCCTCTGCCATGTGAAAGGTGTATGAATGGACAGCAACATAATTGGAGCCTTGACGCGGCGTTGCTGCTCCCTAATACCATGGGGTATCCTTGGGTCTAATCCAATTTTTGGTGCATGTGGGGTGTGTGTGCTAGGGACCACAGTGGTGTGCACGCGTGCATTCTACTTGTGACATGATTAATGTGTGTGTTTAACGTGCAAAGAGACATTCCACGAGACCACTCCTGACTGCTCTTCCCTCAGTAGACCGGGTAGAGTTTCTTGGGGGGGGGATTGTGTGGTTGGGGGGTCAGGTCATCACATATGTCAATCTCCAGGCCCTTTCTCATGGCGAAGTTGTGCAGAATACAACATGCCCCGATGATCTGGCACACAAAGTTTGGGGAATACAACAGGGTACCCCCAGACTTATCCAGGCATCTGAAACGTGACTTCAGGATGCCAAATGTGCGTTCCACCACTGCACGGGTACGTGCGTGTGCTTCGTTATATCTTTCCTCTCCTGGGGTTTGGGGGTTCCAGAATGGGGTCATTAGATGAGGTCCCAGTGCATATGCCGCGTCACCTGGAAGGGAAAAGACAGGAGGATGTTAGTCATGCATGTGCCCCTCGTGATGTCTGCATCATGGGGGGGGACAGTCATACCTGACACCCATTTTACTCACCAACCAGCCAGCTGTCCCCATACATGTTCTGTTCAAATTCTGTTGGGATGCTGCTCTGACGGAATATAAAGCTGTCATGGCAGGACCCGGGGTGTTTGGCACGGACGTGCCATATGAGGCCATGGGCATCCACTATGACCTGGACATTGATGGAATGCCAATGCTTCCGATTACAGTATATGTGCTCGGTCTCACAGGGGGGCTGTAGTGCCACATGGGTACAATCAATGGCCCCCACAGTGCATGGGAATCTTGCAATCTGATAGAAATCTGTCACTGCCCTCTGCCGCTGGACCTCCTGGGTGGGTTTGATGAATTGATTCGCCATGTGTCTCAGGATTGCAGGAATAACCTGGTGAACACGTCTGCTCATGGAGGATTGTGACATCCCAGCCACCATTCCACCTGTGCGCTGAAAAGAGCCAGTGGCCAGAAAATGCAGGGTTGCCACTACCTTGACCAGTGGCTCCACTGCATGTCCACGATGTGTCTGGCTGGTGATGTCATCATGCAGGATTGTGGCTAATTCCAGGATGACTTCAGGGCTGAATCTAAACATGCAATACACCTCCGAATCCCCCATGGCAAAGATGTTCCTGCGCACTCGGTATATCCTCTCCTGTGCCCTCCTACTAGTCGGTTCACTCAGTAGTATTGCTAGAACCATAGCTGCCCCTGGCATGTTGGCACACAGATGTGAGGTCCAGAAAGTGTGGGTGCTCTGCTTGCTCAGCTCGTCCGTAACGGTGCTGCTGTAGTTGCTCTCCAGCTGACCTGTGGACGTCTGTTGCCAAGTTGCCCCTGCTTTTATGAGGAGCAATTTTGCCCTGGCCAAACAGCTTGCGCGCTTGGTGTGCAAACTGCGCCTCACACGCGCAGGTTTTTGAATCAGCGTTAGTTCCTCATTTCCATTTTTGCTGAGGGAAAACAATGAGAGCGCAAGTTGCACCCTGCGCAAAAATGCACATTACATGCGCCGGGGCAGAGAAACCGCGTCCGTGGAAAAATGCCTAATTTCAGGCTTAGCTTGTTTTCTGGGTCATCCGCATATTTGCCTGGGCGCAAATCAGTACTTGCGCGGCGCATATCAAGATTGCGCCCGCGCAAGTCGTACCTGAATCCGGGCCACTGTCAACACCTGTGGTTGCAGGAAAGGCATTTGCTCCGTGTATGGCCAGCCATGGTTCAGTCTTAGCTAGACCCTTCCTACTTCTTCTATGTTTCCTCAGTCAGCACTGGTCGCTGAGACAAAGTATAGAATGCAATTGCCTTCTTACACTTCAAAAGAGTGGAAAATGTCTTCTGTACTGCATTTATCTGAAGCAAAATTGTGTTGGATTCAGCTTCTGTTTCTTAATAACGAATTAAGTTGGCTGTGGATTTTTCCAAGTCAGCAAGTGGTATTATTGTCCACACAGACTGGGTCTAAGGAGTAGGGATGAGCTTCGTATTCGAGTCAAACTCATGTTCGACTCGAACATCGTATGTTCGATCGTTCGTCGAATTACGAACGTTTTGGGCCGTTTGTGCCAAATTCGAGTTACATTTCACAGCCCATAATTCACTGCGGCATCGCAGTGCATTGCTGGCTGATAATTGGCCAAGCATGCACTATGACCCGCATGCTTGGCCAATCACAGATTGCAAAAAACGGAGAGCCATAATTGGCCAAAGCCAGGGTGGGCTTTTAAACAATAAAAAAAATGTTTATATATATTTTCAGGGGATATTTATTATAGCAAAAAGTAAAAAAAACATTTTTCAAAATTGTCGCTCTATCTTTGTTTATAGCGCAAAAACTAAAAACCGCAGAGGTGATCAAATACCACCAAAATAAATCTCTATTTGTGGGGAAAAAAGGATGCCAATTTTGTTTGGGAGTCACGCCGCACGACCGCGCAATTATCAGTTAAAGCGACGCAGTGCCGAATCGCAAAAAGTGCTCTGGTCTTTGACCAGCAATATGGTCCGGGGGTTAAGTGGTTAAGCAAAAATCTACTTTAACTACTTGCCGACCGCCCACCGTCGTTATACGTCCTCACTAGCGATGAATATCTCGGTAACGGCAGCAGCCACAATCGAGATATTCATCTCTTCTGTGGGCGGCCGTGTTAACGATAATGGCGGTCTCCGCGGCGAGATCGCCGTTATCGGTGGCGGGAGAGGGGCCCCCCCCCTCCCGCCGCTCTCCCGTGCCCTCCGCCGCTTACCGTAGCCGTCGGTAGTGGCGGAGGAGATCGCGACCATCCGGCAGCTGAGCGGGGACGAGACTGAAGGAAAAATCTCCTTCGCCCGTCCCCATAGCTCCGCTGGGCGGAAGTGACGTCAAAACGTCAGTCCCGCCCAGCGTCTTAAAGAAACATTTTTTTTTTTGTCATTTGAAAAAATGACATTTCCAATTTTTTTTTTTTTTTGCATTTAAGCCCAAATATGAGATCTGAGGTCTTTTTGACCCCAGATCTCATATTTAAGAGGACCTGTCATGCTTTTTTCTATTACAAGGGATGTTTACATTCCTTGTAATAGGAATAAAAGTGATAATTTTTTTTTTTTTTTTTTTCAGTGTTAAAAATTCTAAAATAAATAAAAATAAATGCGAAAAGGAAAAAAAGATTTTTTTAAAGTGCCCCGTCCTGACGAGCTCGTGCGTAGAAGCGAACGTATACGCGAGTAGCGCCGACATATGAAAACGGTATTAAAACTACACAAGTGAGGTATCGCCGCGATCGTTAGAGCGAGAGCATTAATTTTAGCCTTAGGCCTACTCTGTAACTCAAAAAATGCAACCTGTAGAATTTTTTAAACGTCGCCTATCAAGATTTTTAAGGGTAAAAGTATGACGCCATGCCACGAGCGGGCGCAATTTTTAAGCATGACATGTTGGGTATCATTTTACTCGGCGTAACATTATCTTTCACATTATATAAAAAAATTGGGCCAAATTTATTGTTGTCTTATTTTTTAATTTAAAAAAGTGAATTTTTTCCAAAAAAAGTGCGCTTGTAAGACCGCTGCGCAAATACGGTGTGACAAAAAGTATTGCAATGACTGCCATTTTATTCTCTAGGGTGTTAGAAAAAAAATATATAATGTTTGGGGGTTTTAAGTAATTTTCTAGCAAAAAAAAATGGTTTTGTCTCGTAAACACCGACTCTGAAAAACAGGCCCGGGGCTAAAGTGGTTAAGTCAAAAAGCTCATTAAAAGAACCAGACCAAAAAAAAGATTTAAAATATGACTGAAATCAGGAAGCCTTATTTTAGTATTTCATGTAAAGTCTTTGTGAGATTCTGACATATTATGCATAAACGTGTACATTATACACATGTAGACTCTCACTAATATGGAATATATACTTCCTTTATAAGTGAGATATTTGAACCTCACTGTATGAAGATTTATGAAGCTTGACATCTTAAGCCTAATTTTATTACACTTAAGTATGATTAACATATATTTCTCAGATACATGGAATGTGCTAGTAAAGCCATATTTTAACTTCATCTTTTCAAAGAATTCCACCTGGAGCTGTGTGGGACATTTTACTGCCCTTTGTGTAATTTCATCCTGACAGACCTTCACTCATCCACCAGATGTAGAAGTTTGATTTACATTGCAAGATACTGGGAGAATAACAACCACTCAGATGCTTACTTTGATTTGGTATAGAAAATTCGGGGCTCTCCCCATATACCGACCATCCCAGAGTGGTTCAAACAAATTAACCAAATAGCTCAAATGGAAGAACTCATTTTCATTGCCCGAGACTCCCCAGCTAAGGGCCAGATTCACGTACCGGCGGCGCAGCGTAACATAACCCGTTTACGTTACACTGCCGCAAGTTTTCAGTCTAAGTGCCGATCCACAAAGCACTTACCTGGAAACTTGCGGCGGTGTATCGTAAACACATCCGGCCCAATTCAAATGGGGCGGGTACCATTTAAATTAGGCGCGCTCCCGCGCCGGACGTACTGCGCATGCTCCAGTCGCAAGTTTCCCGACGTGCTTTGCGCGAAATTACGACGCGCCGACGTGTTGAGAATCGCGACGTGCGTAACGTACTTACGTCGGGAAAACAAAAAAATTCAAAAGCGACGCGGGAAAGACGGGCATACTTTAACATGGTGGAGTCATTTTACACCATGTTAATAGCAGCCCTATCTTTGCGACGGGAATCTAAAACTTGCGACGACGTAACGACGGGAAAAACCTTTGTGGATCGCCGTAACTGCTAATTTGCATACCCGACGCTGGTTTACGACGCAAACTCCCCCCAGCGGCGGCCGCGGTACTGCATCCTAAGATCCGACAGTGTAAAACAATTACACCTGTCGGATCTTAGGGCTATCTATGCGTAACTGATTCTATGAATCAGTCGCATAGATACTCTGAGAGATACGACGGAGTATCTGAGATACTCCGTCGTATCTCCTTTGTGAATCTGGCCCTAAATTCTTAAAGACTTGGGCCTGTTGGAACCACTTCCGAACAATTATAGATGACCTGCCCACCCAAGATAAACACTTATTGATTACATCACGTACCCCCCCACCCCCCTTCTTTTCTCTTCTTTTCCAGAAGGCCTGGACCTCCCACCCCTATTCAAGGGACGAGTTTGGGAGGTTTCATGTAAAAAAATAAATAATTTGCAGCTTTCCAGTACCAGGTGTCTAATACACCTAATTTCCACCACCTTACCAAGATACCACACTGTAACCATTTAACTATTAGCGGAGACTGAGGAGATAACCACCGACCCATCTATCCTCTTGACCCCCTCCCCCTCGAATCATCTCCTTTTGTCTTCTACCTATCCCTTTACTTCTCTGTTTTCCAGCATCCACTAAGACACCATTTTACCACCTGGTGCTAATCGGGTGTTCAAGACAGAACACCCTGTTGGCAACATCAAATTCCTTTGGATTAAATTATCATACAAATGCCCACACTATTATTCACGCATATGGAATCTCCCTTGAGTATTTTTACCACAAGACAGAAAGACGTGCTATGGTACTGAGTAATTTTCACTCTAAGTTTAACTACTGTTGATCTTTTTATCTTGCATAACACTTAATCTCCCTCTGGATGTTAAGATGGTTACTCAAGAGATTCATTGTGATATCCAGGCTTTTGATGAATTTGTCTTACCCACAACAACCAATGTTCTTTGTCCCGGATTCTCAGAGGACTTACGATGGCGTAGCGCCATGTACGCCGTGGTAAGTCCGAATCAGAGCCGTCGTATCTATGAGCCTGATTCTTAGAATCAGTTACGCATAGATTTCTATTACATCGTAAGTCTCTTACGCCGTCGGAGTCTAACTGCATTTTCACGCTGGCTGCTAGGGGCGTGTAAGCTGATTTACGCGTCGAAATATGTAAATTAGCTAGATACGCGAATTCCCGAACGTACGCGCGGCCGACGCAGTAAAGATACGCCGTTTACGTTAGGCTTTTCCCGGCGTAATGTTGCCCCTGCTAAATGAGGCATAACTGCGGTGTACCAATGTTAAGTATGGCCGTTGTTCCCGCGTCGAAATTTTAAAATTTTACGTCGTTTGCGTAAGTCGTCCGTGAATGGGGCTGGACGTCATTTACGTACACGTAGAAACCAATACGTCCTTGCGGCGTACTTTGACGCAAAGCACACTGGGATATTCCACGGACGGCGCATGCGCCGTAAGTGCAAAACGTCAATCACGTCGGGTCACAGCACATTAACATAAAACACGCCCCCCTGTTCAACATTTGAATTAGGCGGCCTTACGTTGGCCGAATTATGCTACGCCACCGCAACTTACGGAGCAAGTGCTTTGAGAATATAGCACTTGCCCGTCTAAGTTGCGGAGGCGTAACATAAATCGGATACGTTACGTCGCCGCAAGGATACGCCGTTCTATGAGAATCTGGCCCTTTGTTTTCTCAATGATTGTATGATAATACTGTAATCATGATACTGTTATCCAATAAAAAATATTGAAAGAAAAAAAAAATTCAAGTTGGTAGTTGGTCTGGTGGATCTTTAAACAGCATTTTGAAACCTTTTTTTTTTTAAATCACAGCACCCTTGGGATAATGCAGCACACAAATACCTTAATGAAATTAACTTCACACCATAAGCCACCATAAGATTAGAGCCCCCCCCTCACATTAGAGTCTCCCCTTCACATCAGAAGCCTTTATCATGTCAGATGCCCCCATTACCTCAAAGACCCCCTACACATCAAAAAACACTCAGCACCACAGAGATCAGAGTCAGAGGCCACCACCATGTCCTCTCATCTATCACTGATTCAGGGCCAGAGTGCTTTCGGAACCCCAGAGGAACTCAAATAGCACCTCAGAGTGTCGCGGCGGCACCCTGGTTGAGACACAGTGCTTTAAACTTCATAGGAATTTTGTTTTTCAGTGCATGTCAGAAAGAAAAGTTGGGGGCAGCATTTTACTGGATTTGAAATGGATAGATTTGTACAGTCATCACCCAAAACCTCCCGGTTCCCCTCTAGAGCATATTTCCAAATAGTTGCTTTTTTTGCTTTACCTTCCTGTAGTGAGAAACAGCTTTTATCACCAGGCTTGGAAAATACTTCAGGGGTTGCTATTGATTCTATTGGCACACCCCAAGAACTACATCTCTCAAGAGCCCTTTTCCTTACACACAGTGCGGGAAAACTTTTGGAAGTCAACGTGGCAGTGTTTTGCTAAGAAAATAATCATTACACACATGTTGATATAGGTGGAGATCTGTAATCCAGAAGGAGTTGACAATGCTGATTGGGTTTCAATTAGGGTTGTCCCGATACCGATACCAGTATCGGTATCGGGACCGATACCGAGTATTTGCGCTTGTACTCGTACTCGCGCAAATACTCCCGATACCAAAATAGAATACTTTTTTTTTTTTTTTGTGACATCGAGCGGTGCATAGAGGCAGGGCCGGATTAACCGTGGGGCTGATGGAGCTGCAGCTCCAGGCCCCATCATAATATAGGCCCAAACGTAATTCTCTCACCAGGGCCCGGCGGCCGGCCGACGACCGCTATATAATAAATCCACACGTCCAGGCAGCTGCAGCCTGCATTATGATATAGGCCCAATTGACGCAGTGAACAACATTTAATCACAGGCCATGGGCCGCGAGTAGCGGCTGCGAGCGGCTGCTATGATTCACAGCAGAGCCGTGGCTATCCACAACAACACAGCCTCTTGTAGCGCGGGCGGTGCCAGTGCGCCGAGGCTGAGCGTGCTCCTCCCCTTCAGTACTGTACTGAACACAGACACTGACTGTAGGCGGAGCTTGACGTCCCCCGGTGGCGTGCGTGACGTCATCCAGAGGCCGTCCCCGGCGTCCTAGGAGTCTCCATTGCCTTGCGAAAGGACCGCACCGCACGATCGACAGGAAAAGTACAGTAAAAAGCAAGTAAGCCATGAGCGCTGGGGAAGTCACTGTCATACAGATGAGATAATGTTTAATTGTGCAGAAGAAGTGTGGGTACAGTACTGGCTGCAACGAATCTGAAGTGGTTAACTTTTTTGTTTTGGGGGGGGTGCTATATCAGTGCAGGGAGGCAGCTTATTAGTGCATCTCATCAGTGCCACATTTATGAGTGCCATCCAATCAATGCCAGTGCCACCTATCAGTGCCATCCATTTATGAGTGCCATCCAATCAATGCCAGTGCCACCTATCAGTGCCATTGGATGGCACTGATAGGTGGCACTGGCATTGATTGAATGGCACTCATAAATGGATGGCACTGATAGGTGGCACTGGCATTGATTGGGTGGCACTGATGGGATGCACTAATAAGCTGCCTCCCTGCACTGATGCACTAATGGGCACTGATAGGTGGCACTGGCTAGCTGCACTTTTGGGCACTGGCACCGATGAGCTGCACTGATAGGTGGCACTGGCAGTGATCACTCCTTCAATGATATGTAGTTTTCCAGTACCGTATGCTAAAAAACAGCCCCACACCATGATGTACCAGTTCTTCATAATTCTAAAGAAAATATCCTTAGTCTGTATTGTGGTTTGAAAACGGTCACATGACATTTAAAAAAAGTATCGGTATTCGGTATCGGCGACTACTTGAAAAAAAGTATCGGTACTTGTACTCGGTCCTAAAAAAGTGGTATCGGGACAACCCTAGTTTCAATGTAGCAAAAAATTGCAAGAAAGCAATAAACTCCTCCTAAGCTAGTTTATTGCATTACTGGCAGGATCGTCAGGCATGTTTTTGTACTGGCAGTGTTTTTATAGGGATAAAACAAGGGGAAGTGTGCATGCTTTGCAGAGATGTACTAGATATGATTTTTTTTTATTCTACCCAAACAAAGTGGACATTGCACCAAAAAGCAAGGTCCACTTATTATGCAGGTTCCCCCATCCTCATGCCAAAACGTTGAGAAACGCGCAGAGCTTAGAGTAAAAAAATAATTTTGCCATTAAACAGCTGCTGCAGTCTAAAACACAAATCCCCCATGTGCATCGTTGGTTTTTTTTTTGGGGGGGGGGTACATGGCCTCAAACTAACTGGAGGTAAGTTTAAAATAAAACTAATCTTAGAAAGTATTATTTTATTGAAAGGGTAGTTGATGCTTGGAATAAACTACTAGCAGAAGGAGTGAGGCAGTTTACATAAATGGCTTCAAACATGCTTGGGATAAACATAGATCTACAGTCAGACAACATAGTTAGTGAAAATAAGTAAATAAATAAATAAATACATTTAAAAAAAAAAAAAAAAAACATTAAAAACAAAACAAAAAAAAATGGGCAGACTTAACAGACAGAGTAAATGTGTGGATGAATGTGGAAATTTGGTCCCAAAAGGCAGAGATGGGTTGGCATGTTCAGAAGCCATGGAAGAGTGTCGGGCTAGAGGCGTGGCACAGAGGACAGAGATCTCCTTGAGCAGATGTCTTGGAGGACACAAAATGCTATATGCATGATCTTGAATTGCCTCTCTTGCCAGAATTCTGAGGTAGCCATAGATCAAGTTTTGATGTGTATGCATCTTAATGTAAATTTTTTTTTTAATAATAATTAAAAAAAAAAAATACTTATTTTACCACAAGATATAAAATATATCCACAGCAAAGTTAAAGTGGAAGTTAAGGTAAATCTAACCAATTCTAAACCTGTACTGACTGGTAAAAATCTGAATGTTATTCATTTAAGAATTAGTAAGTATAGCGATCTTTCTTTTACAGAGTTCGATAGATTAGACTTAGAATGGAGGTGGGAGTAAGTCTAGAGTTAGTTAGGTTTTGCCTTTTCTTCCACTTTAATAGTGTTGGTTCATTAAAGTAAGGAAAAAGCATTTTGATTTTTACCTGTCAGTGCGGGATGACTTTGCACACTAATCCGGTCATGAGCAGGTGGATTTAACAGATCGTCACGAAAGGTCTTCACAATCCTCTTCTTAATAATCCAAGTATTTCTTTGCTTACCTTTGAGGTGGTTTCTTGCTGGATCAGTAGGCAGTCCGCTACAAGGAAGAGGCTTTCATGCAATCTTTCTCTTTGACCCATGACCTCACTGCCCATGAGGGTGTGGCATCTTAACAACTTACCAATCCACCAAGTAACCACCTCCGTTGTGAACAAAGTATACCTAAATTGATAAATTAAAACTAAAGCCTAAACTTCTTCTTTTTTTTTTTTGGATGGAGTAGGGGCCAGGTTTAAAATTCATTTATTTATGTATTTATTTTTTACATCTGTGTACCACTAGGGAGATTCCTGTTCACATTCTGTTCCATAACCTCAATGGGAAGTGAGAGCAAATTGCTCCAAAGTGAGGGGAAATCCCCTCTTAGAGAGTTGTCACCAGAACAAGTGCTCCCATTGGAATCTTTCCCCTCTATTCCTTTTCTGGTTCCAACTCAAAATGTTGGATTTTCTCTCACTTTCAGTCTTGGTGAGAGTGGTCAAAAGAACAGTTCAAGAGAGTGGGTCTCCTTAACAGGGACACAGACAGAAATAAAAACCGAATGATGTTTTATTCCATCTACACTCTATCCAACTAAAAATAAAAATGTTTTTAGCTTTATGCAGGTATGCTGTACTATAAAGCCCCGTACACACGATCAGAATTTCTGATGGAAAAAGTCAGATGGACTTTATCATGTGTACCTGTTGACAGTGCCTTGCCACCCATCGTTGATTGTTTGCTTCAGTTGCACTACCAGGGACTGAAATGCTCCAGGAAAGCTATTTTCATGCTGAGCTAATCAAAATAACCACAGCTGATCACAGATGAAAGCCAAATGGCTGTGTGTGCCATTAAGAAGGTGATTAGGTACAACTGATTGAGTTGTCATTTTTACGAGGGGTGAGCCTTTTTCCAACTCAGTGATTCTGTTTTTGTTTTTTTATACATTTTTTCTGACATGTTGGTGTTATATTTTTCAGGTGTATGTTTTAAGTTGCACTGAGTAAATACAGCTGAATAAAACAAAAACTGTGTCTGTCTTCTTTTCAGGCTGTAAATATTTTAAAGGGGGTGATTCTTTTCTATACCCACTGGCCCAGATTCAAGTAGAATCGCGCAATATTTGCGTGGGCAAAGAGCAAATTTTTTTCTCTGCGCCCACGCAAATATTGCGCTTTGCCCGCGATTCACGGAGCAGTTGCTCCGTAAATTGCGCGGGCAATATGCTAAGCAGCCGGGCGCAAGGCTGCCTAATGTAAATGATCCCGCCGAGCGAACAGCGCATGCTCCGTCGTGAAACTTTCCCGCAAGGACGTCATTTGCTTGTAAGTGAACGTGAATGGCGTCCAGCGCCATTCACGGTTCACTTACGTAAACGACGTTAAATTTGAACGTCGCGAGCGGGAGGCGCAGCTATACTTTAGCATTGGCTGCGCCTGCTATTAGCAGGAGCAACCTTATGCTAAAGGCGCCGTACGGAAACTCCGTACCTTGCGTAGGCAGGGCCCGCGCAACTTTTGTGAATCGGTGGTAGTATGCAATTTGCATACTACACGCCGATCACAAAGGCCGCGCCCCCTAGCGGCCAACGCAAGAATGCAGCCTGGGATGTGAAGGCATAAGGAGGCTTATGTTTATCACTTCCTAGGCTGCATTCGGTGTAACGAGGTTCCTGAATCAGGAGAACTCGTTACACCGGAGCAAGTAAGCACTTGCGCCGCGCAACTATGGTTAAGCGGGCGCAAGTGCTTCTTGAATCTGGGCCACTGTTTACTGTATAGATTCTTTACTTACCTTTTCCCCTTGGTGCCTAGGCGATGGTGATGTCAATATCCTTCCAATTACTTCTTGGGAATGATGAAGATACCAAATCTTTACAAAAGACATTTCTGCACAGTGTTGGAGCATTCTATGAGCTTTTGGGGCACCTAGCTTTCCCATTAGTTCACCTACCTTTCCCATTAGTTCACCTAGCTTTCCCATTAGTAGAAGGGTCCTAACATCACTCTCTCCACTGCAGAAGCCTGATGTACGCTAAGTTTAACTTTCTATCATTTCTCCAAAGGTTTTTTCAGCTATCATGCACTATTTTGGCATTGGGCATCAGATGTATTATTCAAACATTTCTTTTTAGAGCAAAGTGTACTTTAAACAGGTCACATACTTCTAAAAATGGTCATTGCCTGATTCAGTTTTGACTGGTTTGGTGGGCGTTTTTATGTCATATGTCTGTGGGAAACAACAGACACCCTAAGCCAGGAGTAGGCAAACTCAACATTTTTGTTTATGGTAAAACTCCAGATTTCATGAGGCATTGAATGATTCTGACAGCCAGAGGCATTACTCCCAGATGCAGAAGCGTAATGGGATTTGTATTTTCACCACAGCTGAATCGCTGAGGTTGCCTATCTGTGCCCTAGGCCAACAATTTTGTAAGGAGATTAAGCACATTTGCATAGCAACAAAAGGGTCGCTGGTTTGAATCCCAACCATGACACTACCTGCATGGAGTGTGCCTGTGTGGGTTTCCTCCCACACTCCAAAGACATGCTGGTAGGTCAATTGGTTCCTGTCTAAATTGTCCCTAGTATATGTATGAATCTGAATTAGGGACCTTAGATTGTAAGCTCCTTCAGGGCAGGGACTGATGTGAATGTACAATGTGTATGCAAAAGCGCTGCATAAATGATGGTGTGCTATTTAAGTACTTGAAATAAATAATATCTATATTGCTAATACAGTAATTACTGACTTAATTCTTTCTGGCAAACATTTCTTAGAGGTTTTGGTCCATATTGACACGATAGCATCACGCAGTTGCAGATTTGTTGACTGCACATCCATGATGCAAATCTCCCATTCCACCACATCCCAAAGGTGCTCTATTGGATTGGGATCTGGTGATATGTTCAAGAAACCAGTTTGAGATGATTTGAGCTTTCTGAAGTGGTGCATTATTCTGCTGGAAGTAGCTATCAGAAGATTGGTTCACTGTAGTCATAAAGGGATGGACACGGTCAGCAACAATACTTAGGTAGGCTGTGGAATTTAAATGATGCTCAATTGGTACTAAGGGACCCAAAGTGTGCCAGGAAAATATCCCTCACACCACCACCACCAGCCTGAACCATTGCTACAAGACAGGATGGATCCATGCTTTCATCTTGTTTACGCCAAACTCTGACCCCACCATCTGAATGTTGCAGCTGAAATCGAGACTCATTAGACCAGGAAAAGTTTTTTCCTTGTCAATATATCTTTATTGAACAGTATTAAAGACAAGTGTACATTTGGGAACAGTAATAATAAAATTAAATGGTATTGAACAGAAAGTATTTCCGTATCTAGCCTGTGTACAAATAATAACGTAAGTAAATTCGATAGAGGTGGCCCTATAATTAGCCTTTCCCTCCACTTATGGCATAAGAATTAAACAAAATGATAATCAGGAGCATAGAGGTGTTAAACCTGTCTATACTAAAAACTAATAACAGTCCAGGAATTGTGGCTAAGTGCTACTGGTCCTAGGATCTATAGCATACTTTGCTTCTTCTAAGGCTTCCTGAGTAGCGCGTGACTACAAATTTACTAAGTTACTTCATGACTATCCTTATACATCTAATTAGTATGGTAAAGATGGGTGCTTAAGGAAAAAAAAGAAAGAAAATCGGTCTTGGGTGAGTAGAAGAAGATGTGAGGGAAATGGAAAAAGGAAGAGAAAAAAAAAAAAAGGGGGGGGGAGGGAGGGAAAGAGGGGTCTGCGGGGTCAGAACAGGAGTCTACCAACCTTGTGCATATCAATGAGCCGGACACCAACTAGATGACTGGGCTACCATGGCTTGAGTACTTCTCCATTAAATGTGTTTTGTGTTACATAATCCAGCCAGGGCTTCCATACGCTTTCAAATCTGGTGATTGTGTCAGCTTCAATAGCAGACATCTTGGCATATACCATAGCAACGTTCATTCTGTTAATAACTTCATTCAAGTGTAAGTTTGGAGATTTCCAGGCTTTCGCTATAGTCTGTTTAGCTGCCGTTAGAAGCTGGTTTGTCAAAGTAAAGTGAACGTGCGGGACATTAACCGGTTTTAGGTTAAGTAAGGCCGTTTTTGGGTCCATGGGGATCGTTTTATTCGTGAGTACATTAATTATTTTAAATATCTCTGACCAGAATTTCTGAACTATCGGGCACAACCACCAGGTATGAAAGTAAGTCCCCCTATTTGCGCAATCTCTGAAGCATAATTCTGAGTAGTTACTCGAGAATTTGGCTACCCTAGAAGGGACCAAGTACCACCTGGAAAGTACCTTAAAGTTTGTTTCTGCCGCTAGAACGTTAATCGACATTGTTTTGGTATTGTTCCATATTTGACCCCATTCCTCCGAACTCAGCTCCTCTCCCAAATCTTCTTCCCATTTATGGACATATGGTATTTTGTTATTGCTAGAGTTCGAGAGCAGAAGGAGGTACAATGTGGATATAACTTTTCTAGCGTGCGGGTCATTATTGCATATGGTTTCAAAAGCAGATAGTCGGTTGTTGACTATTGTCGTACATGCTGTGGGTTGGAAGAAATTCTTTATCTGTAGATATCGAAAGATTTCCTTGGGGGGTATTCCATACAATTTGTTCAAGGATGGGAAGGGGATTATTGTTGTCGAGTCGAAGAACCTATATTTCTGTGTACAATCTCGATCCACCCATTCTGTAAAGGATTTAGGGGAGACCCAGGCTGGGTAAAAAGCAGGGTTTTTGATGAAAGACAGCAGGGGGGTTAAAGGGGACATCAGGAGATGTTTATTTTTTACTTTGTCCCATAGGGATAATGTGTGTTTTGTGATGGGATTATTTATGTGTTTCCGTTGTTTTGGGGTGACCCATAACAAATTCGAGGTTGAGATGGGATCACTTTCTATTGCTTCAATTGACACCCAGATCGGTGCTTCTTGCTTGGCGTGATATTTAGTCAGAATAGCTAATTGCGCGGCTTGATAGTATTTTGCAAAATTGGGGAAACCAAGCCCCCCGGCTGTCTTTGGGAGGTGTAAGATTTGTGGTTTGATCCTAGGTTTGGAGGGCCCCCAGACAAAGGAGGAAACTCGTCTTTGGACAATCCGCAGGAAATGTGCAGGTACTGGTATAGGAAGCACTCTAAAGAGGTACAGGAGTTTGGGTAAAATGGTCATTTTTATGGCTGAGACTCTTCCAAACCAAGAAAGAGGGAGTTGTGTCCAGGATTTCATTAAGTTTGTCAGCTGCTTCAGGAGAGCTGGATAATTACAGCTATAAAGATTTGAGACGTCAGCGGTCAAGTGTACTCCCAGGTACGGGATGCTTTTGACTGGCCATTCGAATGGGAGGCCCACTTTGGCGGCCGATAGTTCTGTATGAGAAAGGGAGATGTTGAGTGCTAGGCATTTTTTGGGATTTATTGCCAAACCAGAGATTGACGCGAATTGATGTAGGATTGGGAGTAAGTTGGGCCCCGAGACTTGAGGAGAGGAAAGAAACAACAAAATATCATCAGCGTAAAGGCATAACTTATGCTTTACTCCCCCTAATTCAATACCAAGCACCTTGGGGTCAAGTCTTATCTTTTGGGCTAGGGGCTCAATCAGAAGGGCAAACAGTAACGGGGATAACGGGCAACCCTGTCTGGTCCCCCTTTGGATATCAAACATTTCCGACTTGTAGCCTGCATATTTCACATATGCTTTCGGGTTTCGATAAAGTTGCAGAACCCAGCTTATAAAGTTGGGGCCGAAGCCCCATTTTTTCAGTGCAAATTCCATATACGCCCATGAGACTGAGTCAAATGCCTGTCTGACATCCAAAGAGAGAAAACAGGCAGGGATCTTCCTTTTTTTAGCTATACATGCCAACAGGCTTGCTCTCCTGATGTTATCGCCTGCTTGCCTGCTGGGCATGAAGCCTACTTGGTCCCGGTGAATCAAGGATCCTATTGTTTTGTTTAGCCTATTGGCCAATATTTTACCGAGTAACTTCACGTCTGTGTTTAGCATGGATATCGGACGGTAGTTGTCACATAGGGTTGAGTCAGAGTGTGGCTTGGGTATCATGCAGATAGTGGCTGTGAGGGACTCCTGCCTAAAGGATTTCTGGCTCAATAAATCATTGAAGGCCACCACCATCATTGGGGAAAGTTGATTACTAAACGTTCTATAGTATCTTGCGGTGAATCCATCCGGGCCCGGACGTTTATTTAATTTTAGCTCTTTAATGGCGCACATGACATCTTCTTGCGTGATTGGTGCATCCAACAAATTTTTGTGTGATTCATTTAGTCGAGGCAATTGCAAATTGGTAAAAAAGGCATCCGCTTCCCTTTCGCTAAAAGAGTTTGATTCTGTGTACAGTTTTTTAAGATGTGTGCTAAATTTTTGCACAATTTTGACTGGGTTACTAGAGAAGTTGCCATTTGTTGTTTTAAGATGTATCGGTTTATAGTTTTTATTGATGGAATTGAGCGATCTCGCAAGAAGAGTGCCTGATTTATTGGCTTTATTATAGAAAGAGTGTTTGCGCCTAAGTATCATCTTATCAGCCGTGTCCGTAAGAAATAGGTCTAATTCCGTTCGTGCTTTGTCCAGCCGGGCTTTTGTCACGGGTGTGTGACTGTGTTGGAAGGCCATGAAGGCTGTCTCATGTTCTTTCTCTAATTTGTGGAATAATTGTTTCCGCTCCCTTTTAAGGATCCCCATTTGCCTTTGTATTTTCCCCCGTAGCACTGGTTTGTGTGCCTCCCAGAGCGTAAGCGAGGAGACATCGGGTGATGTATTAAGTGTTATATACTCGTCTAAATCTTGTTCTATTATTGTCCTATAGGAGGGATGTTTAAGAATAATGTCAGGTAAATACCATGTCGGGTCTTGTTTTTTGGGGATCATAGAGGATAGGACAGTGAGGACTGCATTATGGTCGGACCACGGAATTGGAATGATGCTTGAGTCCAGGACTTCTGGCAGCATGCCAATCGACAGAAATATATGGTCTATGCGGCTAGACGATTTATGGGGGTTCGAGTAATAGGTATAACCACGTTTGGTGGGGTTTGTTTCCCTCCATGAATCCGCTAAATTATATTTTGCCAGTAGGCTGGAAAGGTTCCATTTATTCTGGTGGGACGGGGAAAAGGGCGTTTTGTCAAGAAAAGGGAGGAGAACTTGATTAGAGTCTCCACAGATGAAGATGGACCCAAATTTATGTGCGTTTACTACTTGCAGGAGATGCGACATAAATGGTAGGGGATTTAAATTAGGTGCATAGTATGAGACTACTGTTATTGCGTTGTCCAATAAATGACCAGTTAGGATGAGATATCGGCCCTCGGGGTCTATGATTTCTGATTTAATAGTGAATGGCGTAGATCTGTGAAATGCTATAAGGGTACCTCTTTTTTTGGATTGGGCTGATGCAGTGTAAACCTGTGGGTAGGAGGCGTGGAAGAACTTAGGGGTCGTATTAGGGGTGAAATGTGTCTCCTGTAAACATAAAATGTGCGCTTTCTTGGTTTGGAAGTATCTGAAAGCTTTAACTCGTTTCTGCGGTATGTTTAAGCCCTGCACGTTCAAGGTTAATACATTTAGGGGAGCCATGGTAGCCTAACCATCATGTGCTTCTTACCTTGGTGTCCTGCGCATCGACATCCCGAACTGAGCCCCGCAGACTGGGGAGGGGGAGGAAGGGGGGGGTAACTGAGAACGATAGCCTTCAAAGAAAAAGACAAAACGTTATAAATGAACAAAACAATGCACAAATCAACAAACAACGTGCATATAAATCTGGCCCGTGATCGGGGAGGGAGAACCCGATCAGGGGAAAAGGGGGTCCACGTCTGATCCTCGCAGGTGGTTGCGGAGACCAGAGGGGAACCAATGGTGGCGCAAGTGGGTTCCGTGCCCTGGAGACCCGCTGCCTAAAACATTTTTGCAAGTATCCCGAGAGGATACTATGTATAAAGAACTATAAATATATACAAGTAGTTAGCTAGGTGAGATACAGTAACCTGTCAGGGGAAGATGTCCAGCTTTTAGGAAGGAGGGGGAGTGGATGCTGTGACATTCTTCCTTGTGGGCATTAAACGCTATGGGGATCCCTCCATTCTGCTTAATATTAAGGGTTATCGTGGGACTGTCTGATCCCAGGCAACACAGAGGGTAGTTGTCTAATGGTAATAGTGGACTGGATGATAGTTGATATAGGAAGCTCTGAGGAAAATTAGATAAAGTAAGAGGAAAGTGAGAAAAGAGATATGTAAGGTGGGATTCAATCTGTATACTATGCTTACTAGCCCTCTGAAGGGGAGAAGCAGTGAGATAGACCTACATTGAAGGGATTAGGAGCATCTATTGCTTTTGATGGCGACATGTATGGCCTTAGATCTTATGGCATATATGTGATATGTGGAAAGAGAAGAGAGAAAGAAAGAGAGAGAAAGTAAATACATTTAAATGAGTCCAGAGCTGCTGCTCTATTCAAATGGTACATCTGCAGAAAGGATTCAAGTCGGTGTGCCATGAGGTAAGTAAATGCATAAGCTCTTAGGTATCAGTCCATCGTGTCTTCTTGATCCTGCTGTTGTTCCACGAATCTGCCACGCTTATGCAGCTGTTGAATACCGTTGCCCTGGTTTTGTTGCGGTGAGCTATCGCGTGGGGAGTTAGATGCCGATCTTCTTCGTGCAGCTGTCGTTGTCGGTGGGGTCTCTATTATTTTAAAGTCAATCAGTGCTTGGTGAAGCTGTTCTGGGGTCCTGCACACAATTTTCGTGCCTTGATAAGTAAAGCGCAGGGAGAAGGGGAAGCCCCATTGGTACCTAATGTGGCGTTGCTGCAATTCCTGTAATAGGGGTCTCATTGCTCTTCTCTTATTGATTGTGAGTTGCGATATGTCCGCAAAGATTTGGTAGTCGTGTCCCTGAAAAGAGAGCTTGTTTTTCTCCCTGGTGTTCTGAAGGATTAGCTCTTTAGTCTTATAGAAGTGAAATTTAGCTATGATGTCCCTCGGGGGACCATCAGCTTTCCTCTGAGTTAAAGCGCGGTGGACTCTGTCCATTTCCAGCCTGTCAGCTGGTATCCCAGGCAATATTTCCTGGCACAGCGCTAACATTGTGCCATTCAGATCAATGATGGATTCAGGTATACCTCTAAATCTTAAATTAGACCTCCTGGCGCGGTTCTCAAATTCCTCCAACTTACTCTGCAGTGTTAAGTTCTCCTCCTTAAGATTTTCAATTTCAGATATGCAGTCCTGAGTAAAAATTTCTATTTCGTCCACTTTAGACTCAAGAGCATCCGTGCGATTACCAAGCTCTCTGATTTCTTTAGTGAGCTTAGTTGTAATCTGATCTGAGGTATTCTGCAGTGCCTTGTGAAGCATTTTCTCAAATTGTCTCATTATGCTGTTAGGGACCGCTGTCCCTTGAGTTATTTGTGAGGTACCATCCTGCGCTATATCCTCCTCCTCACTGTCTGTGGCGGTGCTCCTCAGGGAAGCCATCTGTTTAGATGCTTTAGCTGAGGTGGATTTAGATTTTCCTGAGGTGAGGGCATCTGAGGAGACTGGGGCCTTTTTCAGAGCAGTGCTCTTAGGATGCTGAGCGCCACTGCTGCTATGTGCTTTCCCTCTGCCTTTTGTGCCGTTTAACACCATTTTGGTGTCAAAATGTTCTCTCACCCTTCAGTTAGCCTTTCCTGCGGTTTTCCCGGCTCTCACCTGCTCCGTTCCTCCGTTATTTGCGGGTCTTTTCCAGTCACGGTGCGGAGCTCTAGTCAGGCATGACTGACCCACTAGGCTCCGCCCACCTGCCTCTCAGGAAAAGTTTTTTCAATCTTCTATTGTCAAATTTTGGTGAGCCTGTGCGAATTGAACCAGAGAGAATAAGTTCAGTGCTCTCAACCTTTCTTTATAACTAATATCCTCCAGACCCTTAAAGCGGGGGTTCACCCTTAGAGGGCACTTTTCCCCCTTAGATTCCTGCTCGTTATTACTAGGGGAATCGGCTATTTATTTTAAAATATGTGCAGTACTTACCCGTTTACGAGACGCATCCTCTCCGTCGCTTCCGGGTATGGGCTTCGGGAATGGGCGTTCCTTCTTGATTGACAGGTTTCCGAGAGGCTTCCGACGGTCGCATCCATCGCGTCACGATTTTCCGAAAGAAGCCGAACGTCGGTGCGCAGGCGCAGTATAGAGCCGCACCGACGTTCGGCTTCTTTCGGCTACGAGTGACGCGATGGATGCGACCGTCGGCAGCCTCTCGGAAGAATGTCAATCAAGAAGGAACGCCCGCTCCCGAAGACCCATACCCGGAAGCGACGGAAGAAGATGCAGCTCGAAAACGGGTAAGTACTGCACATATTTTAATATAAATAGCCGATTCCCCTAGACCGAACGAGCAGGAAGCTAAGGGGAGATTTTTTTTTTTTTTTTAAATGGGTGAACTCCCGCTTTAATTAGCTTTGTTGCCCTTCTTCGTACTCGCTCCATTTCCAGTATATCCTTCCTGAGGACTGGTGCCCAGAACTACACAAGCATACTCCAGGTAAGGTCGGACCAAAGTTTAATAGAGTGAGAGAATTATCGCTTTATCTCTGGAGTAAATCCCCTTTTTAATGCATGCAAATATTCGGTTTGCTTTGTTAGCAGCAGCTTGGCATTGCATGCCATTGCTGAGCCTATTATCTACTGGGACCCCCAGGTACTTTTCCATCCTAGATTCCCCCAGGGGTTTACCATCTAGTGAGTAGATTGCATTCATATTTTTGCCACCCGAATGCATTATTTTACATTTTTCTACATTAAACCTCATTTGCCATGTAGTTGCCCACCCCATTCATTTGTTCAAATCTTCTTGCAAGGTTTCCACATCCTGCAGAGAAGTTATTGCCCTGCTTAGCTTAGTGTTATTCACAAATACAGAGATTGAACTGTTTACCCCATCCTCCAAGTCGTTTATGAACAAATTAAACAGGATTGGTCCCAGCAAAGAACCCTGGGGGACACCACTTCCCACCCCTGACCATTCTGAGTATTCCCCATTTATCACTACCCTCTAAACTCACCCTTTTAGCCAGTTTTAAATCCATGTACTCACCCTATGGTCCATGCCACTGGACCTTACTTTGTACAGTAAACATTTGTGGGGAACTGTGTCAAATGCTTTTGCAAAATCCAGATACACCACGTCTACGGGCCTTCCTTTATCTTCATGCTCACCTCCTCATAGAATGTTAATAGATTGTTTTGGCAGAACGATTCTTCATGAATCCATGCTGATTACTGCTAATGATACCGTTTTCATTACTAAAATCTTGTATATAGTCCCTTATCACCCCCCCAAGAGCTTGCATACTATTGATGTTAGGCTAACTGCTCTGTAATTCCCAGGGATGTATTTTGGCCATTTTTAAAATATTGGTGCTACATTGGCTTTTCTCCAATCAGCTGGTACCATTTCAGTCAGTAGACTGTCAGAAAAAATTAGGAACAATGGTCTGGCAATTATTTGACTGAGTTTCCTAAGTACCCTTGTGTGCAAGCCATCTGGTCCCGGTGATTTCCCAAGTCTATTTCTAATTCTGTCCTCTGTTAGCCATGAGGGTGCTTCCTGTGATGTGTCATGAGGACAAACACTGCCGTTTTGGTTACTGAAGCGCCCCGAATCCCTAATGAAGATTGAGGAGAAGAATAAATTCAATACCTTTGCCATCTCCCCATCCTTTGTAACCAGATGTCCTTCCTCATTCTTTATGGGGCCAATATGGTCTGTCCTCCCTTTTTTACTGTTTATATACTTAAAGAATTTCTTAGGATTTTATTTTGCTCTCCTCCGCTATATGTCTTTTGTGTTCTATCCTAGCCACCCTAATTGCACCCTTACATATCTTGTTGCATTCTTTGTAAAGTCTGAATGCTGATGATGATCCCTTAGCCTTGTATTTTTTGAAGGCCTTTGCTTTTGCTTTTGTATGCATTTTTACATTAGAGTTATGCCATCCAGGACTTTTGGGCCAAATCCACAGCCAGCGGCGCAAAATAAGTTTTTTCAAACTTATGTCATTTAAGTTACGGCGCCCTAAGTTGGTGTCGTAATTGCCGTATCCACAGCGCATTTGCGCACAAAATTGCGCCTGCCGTAACCTAAATTCGGAGGCGTAAGGCGGGGTTATGGCAAGTGGGAAGGAAGTGGGCGTGCTTCATTGTAATGAGCCGTGACCCCATGCAAATGAAGGTCCGGCCGTACTGCGCATGCGCGCAGGAATCTGCTGCTCACTGCGCATGTGCAGAACTTTGCTTGGCGCAATCAGTGAGATAGGTAAAAGGCCAAGTGTACTTAGTTTGAGGATCGCCCTGTGCTTAACTAGCTCCAGTCAAACACACTTCATTTGCAAAAGTATTTCCCTGTGTTCCCTTCCATGAGCAATTTGCTTCTGCTCTTAGTTTGTCAGTGTTTGTTGGTAAGTTGTGTGTGATAGAGAAGTGTTGGAGGAGTAGTAGATAGTAGTTGTTTGTTTGTGATAAGTGTAATTTTTGTTTGATTGTTTCTGCTAATTTTTTTGTTTGTTTTTTTTCTGCTTGGATTTTGTGTTTGGTTTTTGTGTGTTTGTATTTGACTTTGTAGTAGCTGTCTGCTTCTGTGTGTATTTTTGTGTGTTTGTATTTGACTTTGTAGTAGCTGTCTGCTTGTGTGTGTATTTTTGTGTATTTGTTTGGTGTGTATTTTTGTGTGTTTGTCCTGTGAGTTTTCTTGTTGCTGTGTGGTGTTTGTGATGGCTCCCAAACGCAGGAAGCTGAATTTTTCCCATGTTGAAAAGCAAATCCTTGCCAGGTATATCATCCAATATGGAAGATATTTACATGGGCCTGATAGCCGGAACACCTCCCCGGCCCAAAGGAAGAGGATCTATGCCAAAATAACAGATCACATAAATGCGGCGGGGGGAGGGGAGACGAGGACCCCCGCTGGCATTAAGAAAAAGATCAATGATCTGAGGAGCGTGGTCCGCAATAAGGTGGCCAAGCTCACTGCGCATAGGAGGGGCACTGGAGGAGGGGGACCATGCCCCATCCGGCTGACTGAGGAGGAATGGGCAGTGGCCCGGTGTTTCGAGCCAGAGCAGGTGGTGGGCCTGCCTGGTTATCAGTCTGATGTTCCTGTGAGGTCAGGTAAGGTTTTTGTTTTTTTATTTGGTGATTAGCATGTGTGGGTGGGGGAAGGGAACATGTGCCAAGTGTGTGGATCCTCAAACCTGTGATTGTTTGGTGTCTTCCACAGATGACCAGGAGATTGCTGGGCCATCAGGCCAGGCTGCTGCACCACCCCAAAGACAGGAGGCTGCTGAGGAGTCCCCAGGGGAGGGGAGTGGCCAAACCTCCCCTCATGAGGAGGCTGAGGGGGAGGAGGATGAGGGGGAGGAGGATGAGGGGGAAGAGGAAGAAGATCTCCAGATTGGCCGGGAAATCATTATTGCCACAGATCTGATGACATTTGACGATACCCTTGAGGCTAGCCTTGAGGCTCCCCTTGAGGCTACCCCAGAGGCTCCCCTTGAGGCTACCCCAGAGGCTCCCCTTGAGGCTACCCCAGAGGATCCCCCAGAGGCTACCCCAGAGGCTGGCACCAGTCAGGCCACCATCAGGGGTAGCCCCTCCCACTCCTCCCACAACATGCCGCAACCCACAAGGGTCACTCTATCCCCTCCTACCTGGCCACAAGCCTCAGGGGCAGGCAGGATGGCGACCCATGAGACCAGGGGGGGGTCTGAGCATATGCCGGCCAGTCTGCTGAGGGACAATGCCCAGCAGACCCGCAGTCTGGGTGACATCAAAAAAACTATGGCCAAGATGGAGCACAGCCTGGATGTAATGAGGGAGTCACTCAGTGATGTGGCCACCAATTCATTGGGTGTCATCACCTGTTTGTGGTCCCTGCATACCGCCACAACAGGTGTGGGCCAGGAGGTGACTGCCCTCACCCGGGCTGTGCAGGACAACACCCGGGCTGTGCAGGACAACACACGGGCTGGCCAGGCCAATACGGCTGCCATCACTGACTGCCTGAACAGGATAGCAGTGGCCTTGGAGGGCAGGCCAGCCGGAGGTCAGACACCAGGGGAGGCTCCTCCCTCCCCTGCTCCCCCCCCCCATGAAGATACTCCCTCCCCTGCTCCCCCCCCGTGAAGATACTCCCTCCCCTGCTCCCCCCCCCGTGAAGATCCTCCAGGTGCCCGTGGCCGTGCCCGTGGCCGTGCCCATGCCCCTGCCCGTGGGCAGCCCAGACGGAGCACTCGCCGCCGGACTTAAATACCAGGGGTACTTTTTTTTTTTTTTTTTTTTGGTTTTAAAATTTTGTTTATTATACTGTACTTATGATTTGGTTTATGTGTGTGAATGATGTGTGAATGTGGGGGGGTGGCATTCCTGACAAAATAAGGGTGTCACCCTCAGTTTTGGTGGAGAAGGGATCCCCAGGACCAGGGAGAAGTCATCCTAGGTTCCTGAATGGTGTATGAATGCACAGTGACATAATTGGAGCCGTGGCGGGGCGTTACTGCTCCCAAGTACCAAAGGGGGGGGTACTTGGATCTAATCCAATTCGATGTGCATGTGATGTGTCTGTGCTAGGGACCACAGTGGTGTGCATTCATGCATTCTCATTGTGACATAAATCATGTGCGTTTCCAGAGACAAAAACATTCTCAATGTGTCATTAAACATGTGCGTTTACTGTGCAAAGCAACATTCTCATTGTCACATAATTCATGTGCGTTTGCAGTGAAAACAAATAATATCATTGTCACATAATTCATGTGCGTTTGCAGTGAAAACAAATAATATCATTGTGACATGATTTCTGGCCATTTACTGAGAAAAGATGCCTTCTGCGAGGCGTCTCCTGGCTACTGTGCCCTCAGTAGACCGGGTAGAGTGGGCTAGGGGGGGATTGCCTGGGTGGGGGGTCAGGTCAGCACGTAAGTTAATCTCCAGTCCCCTTCTCATTGCAAAGTTATGAAGAATGCAACAAGCCCCTATTATTTGGCACACAAAGTCTGGGGAATACAACAGTGTACCCCCAGTCTTGTCCAGGCATCTGAAGCGGGACTTCAGCAGCCCAAATGTACGCTCCACTACTGCCCGGGTGCGAATATGAGCCTCGTTGTAGCGTTGCTCTCCTGGGGTTTGGGGGTTCCTGAATGGGGTCATCATGTGAGGTCCCAGGGCATATCCAGAGTCACCTGGAAGGGAAAAGACAGGAGGATATTAGTCATGCATGTGCCCCATGTGATGTCTGCATCATGGGGGGGGACAGTCATACCTGACACACATGTCACTCACCAACCAGCCAGCTGTCTCCATACACGTTCTGCTCCAATTCACGTGATATGTTGGTCTGCCTAAAGATGTAGCTGTCATGGCACGAACCTGGAAATTTGGCACAGACATGCCAGATGAGGCCATGGGCATCTACGATTACCTGCACATTGATGGAATGCCAGTTTTTGCGATTCCTGAACAGGTGCTCTGTATCATGGGGGGGCTGTAGTGCCACATGGGTACAGTCAATGGCCCCGATGGTCCGTGGGAATCGGGCAATCTGATAGAAGTCGGCCATGCTCTTCATTCGCTGGTCCTCCTGGGTGGGCTTTTCAAATTGACTGCCCATGCGTCTCAGTATTGCAGGGACAACCTGGTGCACACACCTGCTCATCGAGGACTGTACCATCCCAGCCAGACCTCCACATGTTCTCTGAAAAGACCCAGTGGCCAGAAAATGCAGGGTGGCCATAACTTTAATGTGAGCTGGCAGGGCATGGGATCGTTGGGTTGGGGTGTTCAGATCATCCTGCAGGATCCTGGTTAAGTCCAGGATGGCTTCCTGGTTAAATCTGAAGTTGCCAATGACCTCAGACGCAGTCATGCCAAAGAGATCTTGGCGTGGGCGGTATACCCTCTCCTGTGCCCTCCTCCTCCTCCTCTGTGCCCTCCTCCTTCTCTGCGCTTGTAAAGTTGCGAGTGCCGTTATAATCATTGATGGCCCGGGCATTTTGGCAGTCACAATGAAGTCAAGCAAAGAAGTGTTGGCAGCTCTTCCTAAATGGTGTTGCTTCAGCAGACCTTTACAGGGCTGGTGTAAAATTAGGGCTGCTTTTATAAAGTCTAATTTTGCTCCAGAAAACTAACAGGTGCGTACAGGGCGTTATCTACGGCGCACAGGGCGTAATCTACGGCGCACACACTTAATTTTGAGGATCGCCCTATCTCCCTCATTTGCATCTTTGCCTATCAAATAAAGCGGCGTGACTAGCGTAATTTGCGTCAGAGGATGCGCCGGAGTAATTATTTTAAGTAGGACGGAAAAACCGGATTTTTCGTTTTGAGGATCGGGCGCAAAGAAATCTCGAGTTAAGTCGGCGCATCTGCTTTGTGGATTTGCCCCTTTGTTCACTCTTTTACATTTATTTCCCAATGGGATGCACAGGCTAATGTCATTATTTAATATTCTCTTAAAGCAAACCCATCTCTCCTCTGTGTTCTTTGTTTCTAAGATTTTATCCCAATTTATATCTTCTAGCAAGGTTTGTATTTTAGGGAAGTTGACTCTTTAGAAATTCAGGGCCAAATTCTCAAAACCATGTGTAAATTTAGGATTATCTAACTTATGTCATTTAAGTTAGGTCGCCCTAAGTTGGTGTCGTAACTACCGTATTCTCAGTGCATTTGCGCTCAAAACTGCGCCATCCTTAACTTAAGTTTCAATGCCTAAGGCGTGGTTATGGCAAGTGGGATTGAAGTGGGCGTGCTTCATTGTAATGAGCCGTGACCCCATGCAAATGAAGTGCCGGCCGTACTGCGCATGCGCGCACGAATCTGGACCTCAATGCGCATGTGCAGAACTTTGGTCAGCGCAATCAGTGAGATAGGTAAAAGGCCAAGCGTACTTAGTTTGAAGATCGCCCTGTGGCTAAATAGCCCCAGTCAAACACACTTCAATTGCAAAAGTATTTCCCTGTGTTCCCTTCCTAAAGCAAGTTGCTTCTGCTTTGAACGTTTGTCAGTGTTTGTTGGTAAGATTGTTTTGTGAGAAAAGTGTTTGTGGAGTTGGAGGGTATAGTTGGTGTTTGTTTTTGCTAATTTGTTTTTTGTTTTGATTGTTTGCCTGTTTGTTTTTACTAATAGTTTTTTTTGGGTTTTGTTTATATTTTTTGTTTTTCTTTTTTGCCTGTTTGTTTTCGAATTAATAGTAGCTGTCTGTCTATTTTTTATTTTGGCTTGTTTGTATTTTCTTTGGTGTGTGTGTGTATTGTTGTTTGTTTGTTGGCTGAGTTCCCTGTTGCTGGGTGTTGTCTGTCATGGCTCCCAAGCGCAGGAAGCTAAATTTTTCACCGGCAGAGAAGCATATACTTGCTCAGGGCGTCCTTAAATTTGGGCGATTTCTCCATGGCCCTGAGAGCCACACCACCACCCCGGCCAGGAGGAAGGAGATCCTTCAAAAGATCACCGATCGGATCAATGCGGCGGGGGGGGGGGAGACCAGGACCATCGCTGGAGTTCAAAAAAAAATAAATGACTTGAGGAGCGTGTCCCGGAACAAGCTGGCAACGCTGCATGCCCATACCAGGGGCACTGGAGGAGGGGGACCCTGCCCAGTCAGGATGAGTGAGGAGGAATGGGCAGTGGCCCAGTGTTTCCACCCACAGCAGGTGGTGGGCCTGCCTGGCTTTGACAATGATCCTCTTATGAGGACAGGTAATTTTTTTGAATTTCTATCTGGTGATTAGCATGTGTGGGTGGGGGAAGGGAAGATGTGCCAAGTTTGTGGATACAACAACCTGTGATTGTTTTGTGTCCTCCCCAGATGGCCAGGAGGTGGCAGCCCCATCAGCCCAGGAGGTGGCAGCCCCATCATCCCAGGAGGTGGCAGCCCCATCATCCCAGGAGGTGGCAGCCCCATCAGCCCAGGAGGTGGCAGCCCCATCAGCCCAGGAGGTGGCAGCCCCATCAGGTCAGGAGTTTGCTGGCCCATCAGGTCAGGAGGTTGCTGGCCCATCAGGTCAGGAGGTTGCTGGCCCATCAGGTCAGGAGGTTGCTGGCCCATCAGGGCAGGCTGCTGCACCACCCCCAAGACAGGCTCATGCAGAGTCACAAGAAGGGCAGGATTCGCCATGGGAGGGGAGTGCCCACAACTCCCCTAATTTGGATGTTGAGTGGGAGGAGGATGAGGGGGAGGAAGATGACAATATTCTGATTGGGCAGGAAATAATGATGGGCCAAGATATGACCTTTGAATCATCCCCTGAGGGAACCCCACAGGCGCCCAGAAGTCAGGCCACCATCATGGGTCGCCCCTTCCAACCCTCCTCCAACATGCAGCAGCACCCATGGCTCACTCCAACTCCTCCTCCAAGGCCACAAGCCTCAGGGGCAAGTAGGATGCCGACCCCTGAAAACAGGGGGGGGTTGGTGCGTCTGCCGGTCAGTCTGTTGAGGGACAATGTCCGGCAGACCCGCAGTCTGTCTGCAATACAAAAAACTATCAGCAAGGTGGAGCGCAGCCTGGGTGCAATGAGGGAGTCACTGGGTGACGTGGCCACCAACTCCGTGGGGGTCATCACCTGTTTGTGGGACATGAGGAACGCCACAACAGGTGTGGCCCAGGAGGTGACTGCCCTCACCCAGGCTGTGCAGGCCAATACCCGGGCTGTGCAGGCCAATACGGCTGCCATAACTTCCTGTCTGACAAGGATAGCCGTTGCCTTGGAGGGAAGGCCAGCAGGAGGACAGACACCAGGGGAGGCTGCTTCCTCCCCTGTACAGTCCCCCCGCCCTCAAAATACTCCCTCCCCTGCACAGTCCCCCCCCCCTGAAAATACTCCCTCCCCTGCACAGACCCCCCCCCGTGAAGATCCCCCAGTTGGCCGTGGCCGTCCCCGTGGCGTCCCCGTGCCCGTCCCCGTGACCGTGCCCGTGCCCGTGGGCAGCCCAGAAGGAGCACTCGGCAACATCCCTAATTTGCAGGGGTACTTTTTTTTTTTTTTTTTAACACTGTACTTATGATTTGGTCTATGTGTGTGAATGATGTGTGAATGTGGGGGGATGGCATTCCTGAAAACATAAGGGTGTCACCCTCAGTTTTGGTGGAGTAGGGATCCCCAGGACCAGGGAGAAGTCATCCTAGGTTCCTGAATGGTGTATGAATGCACAGTGACATAATTGGAGCCGTGGCGGGGCGTTACTGCTCCCAAGTACCAAAGGGGGGGGGGGGGTACTTGGATCTAATCCAATTCTATGTGCATGTGATGTGTCTGTGCTAGGGACCACAGTGACGTGCATTCATGCATTCTCATTGTGAGATAATTAATGTGCGTTTTGTAAATCAAAATAAACATTCTGTTTGGCATATAAGTAATGTGCATTTATTTAACAAAATAAAGATTTAAAGGTCACATAATCTCTGTGATTTGGTCTTGGCAAATCAAAAACAAAAATTGTATTAGGATGCATTTACTGGGCAAAGATGCCTTCAGACAGTTGTCTCCTGATTGCCTGGCCCTCAGCAGACCGGGTAGAGGGGTTTGGGGGGGGGGGGTTGCCTGGGTGGGGGGTCAGGTCAGGAGATATGTCCACATGCATGCCCTTTCTTAATGCAAAATTGTGCAGTACGCAACATGCACCAATAATTTTGCATACAAAGTCTGGGGAATACAATAGTGTACCCCCAGTCTTGTCCAGGCATCGGAATCGTGACTTTAGCATGCCAAAAGTCCGCTCAACTATAGCCCGGGTCTGGACGTGCACCTCATTGTATTTTCGTTCTCCGGGTGTTTGGGGGTTTCTAAAGGGGGTCATCAGGTGGGGTCCCAATGCATATCCTGAGTCACCTGTAAGGGAAAAGACAGGAGGATATTAGTCATGCATGTGCCCCTTGTGATGTCTCCATCATGGGGGGGGCATACCTGACACCAATGTCACTCACCAATCAGCCAGCTGTCTCCATAAACGTTCATCTCCAAGTCTTGGTAGATCTTGGTCTGCCGTAGAATAAAACTGTCGTGGCACGACCCTGGAAACTTGGCACAAACGTGCCAGATGAGGCCATGGGCATCTACAATCATCTGGACGTTGATGGAATGCCACCCTTTTCTGTTTCTGAACAGGTGTTCAGTTTCATGGGGGGGCTGGAGTGCCACATGGGTGCAGTCAATCGCACCGATGATCTTAGGAAAGCCAGCAATATTGTAGAAGTCTGTCATGGCTTGCACACGCT
Source organism: Rana temporaria (assembly GCF_905171775.1). Lineage (NCBI taxonomy): Eukaryota > Metazoa > Chordata > Amphibia > Anura > Ranidae > Rana > Rana temporaria. The sequence goes on from NC_053492.1 coordinate 74,923,596, forward strand.
GGTCCTCCTGGGTGGGCATGACAAACTGATGGCTCATGCGCCGCAGTATGGCAGGGACCACCTGATGTAGGCATTTACTCATGGTGGACTGCACCATCCCAGCCACACCTCCAGATGCTCGCTGGAAGGAGCCACTCGCTAGAAAATGCAGTGTTGCCATAACTTTTTCCAGAGGTGTCAGGGCATGGGAACGTAGGGTTGGGGCGATTAGATCCTCATGAAGGAGTTGGGTAATCTCCAGGATGGCCTCCCTATCAAATCGGTAGTTGCCAATGACCTCATAAACTGGCATTTGCCAAATATCACGGCGTGGCCGATAAACACGCGCCTGTGCCCTCATCCTCCTCCTCTGTGCCCTCCTCCTCCTTTGTGCCTGTAAGGCAGCAAGTGCCGTCAAAATCATTGCTGGTCCTGGCATTTTTCAGCAACAAACTTCACAACTAGAGCTGTAACTCCCTTCTGCAAACCCTTCCACAGCATGTGTAAAATTAGGGCTGGTTTTATAATGTGGAACTTTAGTCAGAAAAACTAACAGGTGCGCACAGGGCGGAAAATACGGCACACACACTTAATTCTGAGAATCGCCCTAACTCCCTCATTTGCATCTTTGCCTATCAAAAACAGCGGCGAGCCTAGCGTAATTTGCGCCCGGGAATGCGCAGGTGTAACTACTTTAAGTACGGCTGAAAATACGGAAATCTTTGCTTAAGTCATTTTGACGATCGCGCGCAAATATACGCGCCGTGTAAAATTAGAAAAATGGAGTTAAGTCTGCGTATCTCTTTTGAGAATTTGGCCCTCAGTGTCTATGTGTTCCCCTTGTGTTTCCTATTTGTGTGATTTATACTGAAATCAATTGACCTGTGATCGCTGTTTCCTAAATTGCACCGTATTTCCACATCCGTGATCAGGTCTGTATTGTTGGTAATCAGTAGATCTAGTAACGCCTTGTTTCTGATCTATCAAATTGTTCTGCAAGATGTTTAGGAACTGGCGAGCCTTATGCCGCGTACACACACGATCATTTTTCCGGTTGTAAAAAAAGTTTTTCAGGCTCTAGAAAAAACTATGTTTTTTTCAACCCGATCATTAAAACGGCCTTGCCTACAAACGATCGTGAAAAAAAAATGCTCTAGCAAAGCGTGGTGATGTACAACACGTATGACGGCACTATTAAGGGGAAGATCCATTCGGATGACGCCACCCTTTGGGCTGCTTTAGCTGATTTTGTGTTTGTAAAAGACGATTTGCCCTTGTCTGTCTGTTACAGCGTGATGAATGTCCTCCATTACGAACGGTAGTTTTACCAGAACGAGCGCTCCCATCTCATAACTTGCTTCTGAGCATGTGCGGCTTTTTCACGTCGTTAAAGCCCACACATGACCATTTTTTACAACCAGAAAAACGGCAACGTTAAAAACGTCGTGAAAAAATAGAGCATGTTCGGAAAAAAATGTGTCCGTTTTCAGAACCCGAAAAATGCTCTGAAGCCCACACACGGTCGTTTTTAATGACATAAAAAACACGTTGTTTTTTAGAACCCCAAAAACGGTCGAGTGTACGTGACTTTAGACAAATGCATGGTTCCCTCCACCCAGTCTATGTCTGGATAATTAAAATTCCCCATTATGATAACACTTCCCATCCTTGATGCTAATCCAAGTCTGTCTCCCCCTCCTCCCGCAGGTTAGGGAGTCTATAGCACACTTCCAGTATTATTTTCCCCTTAGCTTCATCCATAGCTTTGTGGCAAATGTTTAGAGAAGTCCCTTTTCTGTTCCAGCATAACTGCGACTCTGTGTACTGTACATAGTCAGGAGGTCCATAAAGACATACAGTAGTTTGATTACTTTGTTGAAGAGGAGCTCAAATGGCCTAGGCAGAGCCCTGACACCAACCCTACTGAACACTTTTGGGATAAATTGGAATGCCAATTTCAAGTCAGGTCTTCTAGTTCATAATCAGTACCTGGCTTCACAAATGCTGGATGTATAAATACTAAATTTCCAAACTTTAAAATGTTGTGGAAAGACTTCCAAAAGAGTGGAGGTTGTTATAGCCACAAAGGGGACCAACTTTAGGAATGGCATACCCAACAAATTCATATAGGTGTGATGCCCAAAAACATTTAGCCATACATGTATGCTAGTCTTATACAGGAGGGGTACTAGCTTTTTAAACATTACATTTAATTGTATGTGGTTAGTGGAATATTTCTTTAACAAAAAAATATAAAGTTTAAAAACGTTGATTAATATTACAGGAAACTCAGTTATTGCTGTAAAGTTATGAAGAACAGGGGGATCAAAGGCCAGTCCAGTGCCAGCAAAGTAGTTAAGTCATTTTTCTTACATATCCTATAAAACCTCTAAGGCTGTTATTTAATTAGCCCTGGAGCAACTGATCACATTATTTCATATTTCACCAAAGACTTTCTAAACCTCTAATAAGCATAACAACATTTATAACATTGCCTATTCACTTTATGGCTTTCCATGCCTGCTTTTCTTCATTGCTAGTAGAAGTGGATTGCTATACAATTAAAAATTGAAAAGCCTTGTACGGGTTTTATCATTATGAGTGATGGACTATGTAACGTTGTCTGCAGAGAGTCCTTCGAACTATGTTTTCTTAACAAAAATCCATTACATGAGGACATTTTTCAAATTTTTTGCTATCAATGGGTTTAAATGCTGCTTGCCTTCTGACTGCCTAAATTGGGTTTCTGTAGCCTGCTGTTAATTAGCAGTGACTTCAATGACCTTATAGTGAGGGCAGTTCTGAGCGGCTGCAGACACCTCTGTTGTACTTGGAGTGTAGGCAACATATGACCTCAGCAGATGTTTTTGTGGAGGTACAATTAGGATTTCCTTATTCCTAATTACTGGAATTGACATTGAAAATCAAAACATTGAAGCAAAAGGTGCTTATAAAGACCTGGGGTCTAGGCTTCTCATGATGTAATATCTCCATACTACACCAGAGCTGGTCTCGACGGAGCGGCAATCAAAGCTAGCAGCGTCTTTAAGGTTAGAATAATATTGATAAAATATGAAAAATGTGTAAAAGAATTAGACATTCTGACAAACGGGATGTGTGCAGGCTTATGGTGCTTAAGTGCTGGATACAGATTCTCTAAATGGAGGCAAATCTCTGGTGAACCAACAATTGAAAGATAAAAATAAGGAAGAAGTGTATTAACCACTTCATTACTGGGCACTTAAACCCCCTTCGTGCCCAGACCAATTTTCAGCTTTCAGCGCTGACGCATTTTGAATGACAATTGCGTGGTCATACAACACTGTACCCAAATTATATTTTTATCATTTTTTTCCCACAAATAGAGCTTTCTTTTGGTAGTATTTGATCATCTCTGCGATTTTTATTTTTTGTGCTATAAACAAAAAAAGACTGAAAATTTTTAAAAAACACAATGAGCTAGATTCACGTAGCTCCTTAGTCGGTGTATCTATAGATACGCCGCGTAAGTAGAAAGATGCCCCGTCGTATCTATGCGTGCCATTCTGGTAGCTAGATATGCCTGGCTTCCTCCAACCAACGTAAGTGTTAGTACGCCGTCATATCTAGGGTACATATTTACGCTGGCCGCTTCCGTAGATTTACGCATAGAATATGTTAATGACCTAGATACGTCGATTCACGAACGTACTTGTGCCCGCTACACCATTTACGTAAGGCTTACATCCTGCGTAACGTTACCCCTGCTATATGAGGTGCAGCCAATGTTAAAGTATGGACGTCGGAACAGCCGTCAAATTTTACGTCGTTTACGTAAGTGGTACGTGAATAGGGCTATGCGTAGGTTACGTTCACATCGAAAGCATTGAGCCGACGTATCTTAGGGAGTATATGCGACGTGACTCTGAGCATGTGCGCATGCGTGGATTGTTAGTAAAAAAATGTACATGGGGTCACAGCTAATTTGTATACAACATGCCCACTACCTTCCACATTTGAATTAGGCGGGCTTGCGCCTCCCTAGTTACACTACGCCGGCGAAACCTACGGCGCCAGATCTTTGTGAATAATGGTCTGGGCACCCTATTTTACGTCAGCGTAGCGCATATGAGATGCGCTACGCCGGCCAAACTATACGCCGAGCTACGTGAATCTAGCTCAATATTTTTTACTTTTTGTCATAATAATATCCCATTTTATTTATTTTTTTTAATATTTTTTTCCCCGGTTTAGGCCGATACGTATTCTTCTACGTATTTTTGTTTAAAAAAATCGCAATAAGCGTATATTGACTGGTTTGCGCAAAAGTTATAGCACCTACAAAATAGGGGATATATTTATGATTTATTTTTTGATTTTAATTTTTTACTAGTAATGGCGGCGATCTGCGATTTTTTTTGTCAGCCCTGCGATATTGCGACGGACATATCGGACACCTTTGACACAATTTTGGGACCATTCACATTTATACAGCGATCAGTGCTATACAAATGCACTAATTACTGTATACATGTGACTGGCAGTGAAGGGGTTAACACTAGGGGGTGAGGAAGGGGTTAAATGTATTCCCTGGGTGTGTTCTAACTGTGTGGGGGGAGGGGACTGACTGGGGGAGGTGACTGATGCTGTGTCCCTATGTACAAGGGACACAGATCGGTCTCCTCTCTCCCTGACAGGACGTGGAGCTCTGTGTTTACACACAGAGCTCCACGTCCCTGCTGTCACCGCCGATCGCGGGTACCTGGCGTACATCACGGCCGCCAGGCACACGCATCGGCTTCTCAGCGATGCGCCGGGCACAGTGTTTATCTGCTGCGCGCCACCAGTGGCGCGCGCGGGTAATGCACATAAAAGGACGTCCAGGCACATGAGAGCCGCTCTGTGGACGTCTTTCGCCTATAGCGCGGCTCTCAAGTGGTTAAATGAAGTTATGTAAAACATCTGAAAGATTTTGTGAAATTCTACCAACTCATGTCTAAAGTCTTATGCCTCGTACACATGATCCGAAAATCGGACAACAGATTGTCCAACTTTTTTCGCCTATTATTTGCAAGTAGAAATTTAGACGATTACTAAAGTCATGAAAATTCTTGTATGACAGAAAAAAAAATCGGAAGTGTTGTAGTGTATTGTATTTTCGGACGACAACTGTACTGACTAAACACAAATTGTATGATCTGGTATCGTACAAGGAACATTTTCGTGCTTGTCCAATCGAATAATAACGGATGAAATGTCGAGATCGGCTCTCAAAAGCTCTGTGCTAACGATCTGACTATCTAATGATTGTGTAGATTTTCGGATCGTGTGTACGGGCCATTAGGTTTATGAGGATCGGTAGTTAATAACTTATAGATGTTACTAAACACTGGAGTGTTCGCATAGCAAATATAAGTCAACAGGCAGGCAGTAGCTGCAACAGTAAGACTGACATATTTTACTATTGTATAGCAATATGCACATGGCCAGGTGAAGAAATATGTATCTGTTTGGTTAGTCTTGTGATTCACACAGTACTGCTAGGATACTGTAAAACCAAGAAAGTAAAAAGCTATTTCAGCCTCCTGTATCATCCATGTCTCACTAGACAGCTAAATGGCAGTGTGATAATGTTGATACGTTATCTAATAAGTAGGCTGGAGGAGAAAAGGTGGTGCAGACGCTGCAGAGGAGCAGAGGTGTGTGAATAACAAGCCTATTAATAAATGAGCTGGGTGGAAAAGTTGGGCATTGTAGGGCACTCTTGATAAGTGGCTGTCACAGCTCCCTCAGCTCTATTAACCTTCTAATTAATTTTAAGCTTTAATAATTGCTAGCAAGATTCATCATTGTTATTATTATCCCTTTCATGCCTAAGCCTATTTTTGACATTTGTTGCTTGCACATTAAAATCCAGATTTTTTGCTAGAAAATTACTTAGAACCCACAACAAACATTATATATATATATATATATATATATATATATATATATATATATATATATATATATATATATATATATATATATATATATATATATATATATATATATACAGTAAAAAACAAAAGTTTGGACACACCTTCTCATTCAAAGAGTTTTCTTTATTTTCATGACTATGAAAATTGTAGATTCACACTGAAGGCATCAAAACTATGAATTAACACATGTGGAATTATACATAACAAAAAAGTGTGAAACAACTGAAAATATATTTCATATTCTAGGTTCTTTAAAGTAGCCACCTTTTGCAGCAGACACATCTCTAGAACTGTTAAGAGGAGACTGTATGAATCAGGCCTTCATGGTAGAATATCTGCTAGGAAACCACTGCTAAAGGAAGGCAACAAGCAGAAGAGACTTGTTTGGGCTAAAGAACACAAGGAATGGACATTAGACCAGTGGAAATCTGTGCTTTGGTCTGATGAGTCCAAACTTGAGATCTTTGGTTCCAACCCCCGTGTCTTTGTGCGACGCAGAAAAAGGTGAACGGATCGACTCTTCATGCCTGGTTCCCACCGTGAAGCATGGAGGAGGAGGTGTGATGGTGTGGGGGTGCTTTGCTGGTGACACTGTTGGGGATTTATTCAAAATTGAAGGCATACTGAACCAGCATGGCTACCACAGCATCTTGCAGCGGCATGCTATTCCATCCGGTTTGCGTTTAGTTGGACCATCATTTATTTTTAAACAGGACAATGACCAATGGGGTGCTGCGCCAGGTGACTACCTCTTGAAGCTCATCAAGAGAATGCCAAGAGTGTGCAAAGCAGTAATAAAAGCAAAAGGACGCTACTTTGAAGAACCTAGAATATGAAATATATTTTCATAGTCATGAAAATAAAGAAAACTCTTTGAATGAGAAGGTGTGTCCAAACTTTTGGTCTGTACTGTATATATAATATTTAGCAGAGACCCTAGAGAATAAAATGGCGATCATTGCAATATTTTATGTCACACGGTATTTGCGCAGTGGTCTTTCAAACACGATTTTTTAGGAAAATATACACTTTCATGAATAAAAAAAATAAAATAAACAGTAAAGTTAGCCCAATTTTTTGGTGTAATGTGAAAGATGATGTTATGCCGAGTAAATAGATACTTAACATGTCATGCTTTGAAATTTTGCACACTTGTGGAATGGCAAAAAATTATGGTATCTAAAAATCTCCATAGGCGACGCTTTAAAAAAAAAATAACGGTTACCAAGTAAGGGCCCTTTCACACGTACGGACCGTATGTCCGCATTTTCATCCGTCCGTTTGCGGATGAAAACGGGACATACATGGGTCCCTATGTGATTACGGGTGTCAGCGGATGAACATCCGCTGACACCCGTACTTTGTCCGCCTCCACAAAGATCCGCATTTGCAGACGGAAGAAATCCTATTTCGTCCGATCCCCCATAGGGGAGAGCGGAGGAAACACAGGGCGGTCCCTGCACAGTGTGCGGGGACCGCCCTGTCAGCTGCCAGCTCAGCGGGGATTTTACGGAGGATCCCCGCTGAGCTCTGCAGACACACGGAGCGGATCATTACTGATCCGCTCCGTGTGAAAGGGCCCTTGGAGTTAGTTAGAGTTACAGAGGGGATCTGGTGCTAGAATTATTGCTCTCACTCTGACGATAGCATTGATACCTCACATGTGTAATTTGAACACCATTTACATATGCAGGCGCAACTTACGCATTCATTTTCTTTGCTGTGTGAGCTCGCAGGGACGTGGGATTTTCTAATTTTATTTCTTTTTATTTTTTATATTGTCTCTTAAACAAAAATTGATCACTTTTATTGCTATGACAAGGAATATAATCATCCCTTGTGACAGTAATAGATGGTGACAGGTACTCTTTATGGAGGGATCCATAAAAAGACCCCAAATCCCTCCTTTGTGCTTCAAAATATTCAGATCATCAAAAACGGCGATTCCGAATACTGTCATTTTTTTTAAATGGCGCCATTGGCAGTCGTGACGTTGCTTCCGTGTTTACACATAGGAGACTTGATCAAAACTGTTTCTGCCTTTGTTTCAGTCTTTCTCTAGCTGGTGGAGGTGCCAGATCATGGCTCGAATCTCACGGTGGGACAGGAGGCCTGGGAAGAGCAGCGGAAGGTGGCAGGAGGGGGGATGTCCTCTTCCGTCCCCAGGGCCAGATTAAGAACATCATGGGCCTGGTGCTGAGGATTTTGGTGGGGCCTTTTAGGCTGCATTCACACCTCCGCGACAAGTAACGCCGCGTACGCGGCGTATTTTGCCGCGAATAGTGTAACTTTTTTTTTACAAATCCTTCCTATTGCTTTGTATGGCCGAACGCCAATGCCGCCTGAAAAAAAGGGTCCGGGACTTTTTTTCATGACGCAGGTGTACGGCGTCTATGAGATGTGAACCATCTCATAGACAGCAATGGGAATTCTCCCCTCCAGCGGCACGAGCGGCCGGCGTCGGGCGTTTTGTCGCGGAGGTGTGAATGGGGTGTAATAAATAATAAATAAATGCGTGGGAATGACATGAACGCAGCCCAGCCAAGGCAAGTGACCAAAGGCACAGAACCCAGAAGAAAGACCGGGTGAAGATGGAAGTGCCCAGGCCCCGCCTGATTCATCGCAGCACTGGAGGGCTCAGTCTGAAAATTGAAGTGTACACTAATGTGCTAATATGCTGTGCATACTTGTACGTTGTGGCATAACCTACCCCAGGGCCTCTAAAAAGTAGTAATGTCAGGAAAGTTTACTACCGCTTTATTATCACAGGATCCCAGGAGCCTCTCATGGGGCCCCCTACTGACCCGGTGGACAGTGGCCCTTGGGCAGTGCCTAAGTGCACAGTTGCCAACATTTAAAAAATATTTTCAGGGCCACTTTTTTATATAAGTGCTATATTTAGAGTAGCTGAGATCCCCGATGTTCCTCTATACATCATAGTAGTAATCACAAAATTAAATGAGTACTAATAATGGGGCAGAACAAATATGAGAACTGAGATTTCCTTTAGTTGAACTAACAAAAGTGTGTCCATTCTAGAGCTGGTAACATTGAGGATATTCAGTATAATTTTAAAGAACTGTTTTTGTGGGTAAGCGACATAGGGAAGGAGTATGGACGGTATATAAGTGGGAAGTATGTGCAGGTGAGGGAGAGGAATGTGGAGGGTCTAACAGTGGGCACTATGTACAGGAGAGGAGTACAAAGGGTACGGAAAAAAGCACTATGTACAGGAGAGGAGTGTGAAGGGTATGACAATGGGCAGTATGTACAGGAAGAGTGAGGGGGTATGACAGAGGGTAGTACGTACAGGAGAGGAATGTAGACAGTATGATAGTGGGCTCTATGTATAGGAGAGGAGTGTGGAGGGTATGACAGTGAACACTATGTATAGGAGAGGAGTGTGGAGGGTATGACAGTGGGCACTATGTATAGGAGAGGAGTGTGGAGGGTATGACAGTGAGCAGTATGTACAGGAGAGGAGTGTGGAGGGTGCGACAGTGGGCACTAAGTACAGGAGAGAAGTGTATGACAGCAGGCACTATGTACAGGAGAGGAGTGTGAAGGGTATGGCGCTATGTATAGGAGAGGAGTGTGGAGGGTATGACAGTGGGCACTATGTACAGGAGAGGAGTGTGTAGGGTATGACAGTGGGTACTATGTATAGGAGAGAAGTGTGGAGAGTATGACAGTGGGCACTATGTACAGGAGAGGAGTGTGGAGAGTATGACAGTGAGCACTATGTACAGGAGTGGAAGGATATGGACGGTATATAAGTGGGAAGTATGTGCAGGTGAGGGAGAGGAATGTGGAGGGTCTAACAGTGGGCACTATGTACAGGAGAGGAGTACAAAGGGTACGGAAAAAAGCACCATGTACAGGAGAGAAGTGTGGAGGGTATGATGGGGCAGTATGTACAGGAGAGGAGTGTGGAGGGTATGACAGTGGGCAGTATGTACAGGAGAGGAATGTAGATGGTATGATAGTGGGCTCTATGTATAGGAGAGGAGTGTGGAGGGTAAGACAGTGAACACTATGTATAGGAGAGGAGTGTGGAGGGTAAGACAGTGGGCACTATGTATAGGAGAGGAGTGTGGAGGGTATGACAGTAAGCAGTATGTACAGGAGAGGAGTGTGGAGGGTGCGACAGTGGGCACTAAGTACAGGAGAGAAGTGTATGACAGCAGGCACTATGTACAGGAGAGGAGTGTGAAGGGTATGACAGTGGGCGCTATGTATAGGAGAGGAGTGTGGAGGGTATGACAGTGGGCACTATGTACAGGAGAGGAGTGTGTAGGGTATGAAAGTGGGTACTATGTATAGGAGAGAAGTGTGGAGAGTATGACAGTGGGCACTATGTACAGGAGAGGAGGGTGGAGAGTATGACAGTGAGCACTATGTACAGGAGTGGAAGGATATTTAGGGACTGAGTAGTGGTTAAGCGGGTCATACATGTCATACAGTCAATCTATGTATGGGCTAGCTGGTTTTACACAAGTCAATCTATTAATCAACTTGAGTACAACCAGCCTGTTTTTTTTTTCTTAAAACAATCAGTGCTGCCAGCTATAGTTTGCAACACTGATCATTGTGCGCACTGGCAGAACACAATAACACTGCAGGAGTGATTCCCCCATCCACAGGTCAGCAGGTGAGAGGGTGTGTGGGTACAGGCTGGGGAGAGATACTAGTCAGTGGCTGGGTAGGCACTGGCTAGTATCAGAGCCAGATACACACAGGTTACATACGCCACGATCGTTAGAGCGAGAACAATAATTCTAGTACTAGACCTCCTCTGTAACTCTAAACATGTAACCTAAAAAAATGTAAAGCATCGCTTAGGATACCAAAAAAAATTGTGCTAACTTAACTAACTGTTTTTTTAATGAATGAAATTTTTTTTTCCAAAAAAACATGTTTAAAAAATTGCTGCGCAAATACCGTGCTAGAGCTGCACAATTAATCGTTAAAAAAATCGTGATCTCGATTCAACCCCCCTGACGATCTCCAATGCAGAGTTTGCCGATGCTTTCATATAACAAGTGGAAAGACTTTCAGCTATCAAAAGAAAATATCTGGGCAGTCTGCCAAGTTTTTAACAGGAAACATTGTAACTGACACTTCCTTCTTAGATCAAAGAGATACACTTCTGTGTGTAAAGAAAACATCCAGGCAGTCTGCGAAGTTTGTAAACAAAATGAAACATTGTAACTAACATTGTAACTAAATTTAACCACTTAAAGTCCAACACTTGTTTCTTAAATTAAAAAGTAATATTATTTGCTAGAAAATTACTTGGAACCGCCAAACATTATATATATTTTAGCAGAGACTCTAGGGAATACAATGGCTATTGCTGCAATATGTTATGTCGCACTGCATTTGCCCACTTTAATGAATAATAAAAACCATAAAAACAAAACAGTGAAGTTAGCCCATTTTTTTTTGTTTTTTGTTTTAATGTGAAAGATGATGTTACGCCGCAACAATCGTGAGAGAATCGTGATCTATCTTCTAAGCAAAAAAATTGCAATTCTCATTTTAGCCAGAATCGTGCAGCTCTGTACCCTGCAACATAAAAAGTGCAAAGACCACCATAGAGTAATTTTCTAGCAAAAAACAAATGATGATTTTTACATGTAGTAGAGAAGTGTCAGAATTGGCCTGGGTGGCAAGGGGTTAATTACCATGAGTAATATACAAATAATTATTATAAGCACTGTGATCCTATCAGTCTGCTGCAGTGTGTCAGCTTGTATTTATATTGGCCGCTCTGAATGTAGCTTCTGACAGGCTGTGCAAGCAGGTCCGTATCCCCGGAACCATAAATGATAGCCGTCCCATATTTTAACCAGTTGTGGGGTAGCTCTTCCCATGCCTACCCCCAAATGTGGGGTTTCTGTGACCTCTGGTCATCGAGCTACAACCCCCCAAATTCGATCTTAAAAAAAAAATGCAAATGGGCCTATCTTGAGAAAGGGGCCTGGAGCTGCAGCTCCATCAGCCCCATTGTTAATCCGGCCCTGTCCGTCCCTGTCCGTCCCTTTGGGATAACAGCTGAGCGGCTTTTAGCTGCGTCGGTTGTTATATCTTAAGAACCGACCGCCCGCTGCAGTCATCACCCCAGTATAACCCCTGAAAGCCGTGAATGTAAATGTGCGTACGGCTGCCGCTAAGGGACTTAATAAGATTTATATAGCGCCAACAGTTTGCGTACCGCTTTACAATTTAACGCGAGACAATACAGCAACAATACAATTCAATACAAGAGGGTTAAGAGGGCCCTTCTCCTGCGATCTTAGAATTTAATAGGGAGAGGCTGGTGGAACAACAGGTAATAACTGTGAGGGATGAACTGATGGGAGAAATTGAAGATTTGGTTATTAGCTGAAGGCATTATAGGCTTCCCTGAAGAGATGAGTTTCAGGGATCACCTAAAAGTGGACAGAGTAGGAGATAGCTAGACAGATTGGGGTAGTGAGTTCCAAAGAACGGGAGAGGCTTTGGAGATGTCTGGAAGACGAGCATGGGAGGAGGAGACAAGGGAGCTAGAGAGCAAGAGGTCTTGGGAGGAGCGGTGAGGACCTGTTAGGTGATATTTGGAGTCAAGATTGGTGATGTAGCTAATGGCAGAGTTGTAAATGGCTTTGTATGTTATTGTTAGTGTTTTGAATTTTATTTGTTGGGAAGCCAGTGGAGGGATTGGCAGAGAGAGGTGGAGGACACTGAATGGTTGGTAAGGTGTCATGATAGACTGAAGAGGGGATTGCCTGTGGAGAGGTAGGCCAATGCGGAGGGAGTTACAATAGTCAAGGCGAGAGATAACAAGGGATTGAATAAATTGCTTTGTGGTTTCAACAGTTAAAAAGGGGTGTATTTTGGAGATGTTACGGAGGTGAAGTCTGCAAGATTTGGACAGTGATTGAATTAAGGATAAAAGGACAGGTCAGAGACCAGGATTACACCTAGCACCCTGGCATGACTGATGGTTCTATTACTGATCTTGATGGAGAAGTCAGGGGAGGGGCACAGGCAGGAGGAAATATTATGAGCTCAGTTTTAGAAAGATTGAGTTTGAAGAAGTGGTGTGACATCAGGGCTTTTTTTCTGGGGGAACGCGGGGGAACGCAGTTCCGGCACCTCCAGCACTGAATGTATGTAATGGCAAGGGGTGCTGGTGGGGTCTATTGTTGCTGGGGAGATCTATTATTGCTGGGTGGATCTGTTATTGCTGGGGGGTCTAGTTTGCCTGGGATGGGGGTCTATTATTGCTGGCTGGACCTATTGCAGCTGAGATAGGGTTTATAGTTGCTGGCTGCAGGGGATCTACTGTATATTACTGCTTTTTTCATTATCATTAACAAATTGCATACAACTTACTTAACACCAGAAAAATGATACTTGGTTCTGTATTTTCTAAAAGGGGTGTTACTGGTAGGTGGATAGTGGGTCGAACCAAGAGACAGTACCTGGAGGTGGGTAGGGGGCAGAAACAAGGGATAGCCTAAAAGAGGGGAGTTCCTGCACCTATGCTCTGAGAAAAAAAGCCCTGTATGACATCCATGCTGATATGTCAGTTAGTAATGTGAGACGAGACTGAAGGAGTGAGTTCAGGAGACTGATTGATTTGCGTGTCGTCAGCATAGAGAAGGTACTGGAAGCCATGGAAGTTTACAAGGAAGGAGGTGTAGATGGAGAAGAGGAGGGGTCCGAGGACAGAAACTTGGGGGACCCCTACAGAAAGAGAAAGTGGATAGGAGGCGATAGAGTTATAGGTAACGCTGAAGGAGCGCTGTGATAGTTAGAAGGAGAACCAGGAGAGAGCAGAGTCTTGAAGGCCAAGAGAGTGGAGCTTTTTGAGGAGGAGGGGATGGTCAACAGTATCAAAGGCTGCACAGAGGCTTCATTCATTTTAAGGGGAAAAAGTATGACAGAAATACTGTATTTTCATAAGCCCCATGTGGCCATAAATCCTACACTTATCTGTCCTCTCCCTTGGAAATCTTCATTGTGGGTATCTCCACTGAAAACTACAAAGCCTCTTTGCAGAAAACCTATCGCCCCCAGGTATGTGCAGTAGAATTTGGTTCCAATGTTGCCCAGAAGTGAACAGCAGACAATTGGGATTCTAGTTCAGGGTTTTTGGGCTACTACACACTTTGTTCCATGTGTTCAGTCACAAAGATGAAACATTTTCCCTATTACATTGCACGATACAAGATCTGTGCTCATACCAGCAAAAATTGGCAACATATCTGTTTTGAGCTGCCAAACCTGCCATAGCCAGGGCCTGGAAGAAACACTCTGTTTCATTTGCAGCAATGAAGGACAACTTGAACACCCCGATGGTCAATGATATGATGATAAAAATAATGTGGCACTCAAAATAGTGACAAAAAATATAAACATGAAAAAAGGTAAATATACCAGAAGCGACAATATCATATAAATGAATATAACAATATATGTTGTGTATAAACAAAATTAACTCCACAAGTGAATGAATCAAAAACGTTCTTGAATAAACAAGATAATGCAGCTCAAAAGGTGAAAGTCTCTCATTCTTCTCCCGGTGAAGTCAAACTGAATCTTGTGTATAAACTAAGGATAAGGTGGCACGCTTATCAGACTAGTGTTGAGCAGAATATGCCATATTCGATTTCGCGATATATCTCGAATATATATTCGAATATTCGAGATATATTCGCTAAATTCGAATATTCGTGATATTTTATCGAAAGTAAATGATTGCGATTTTTCGCTATTGCGAATGCGAAAATAATTGCGATTTTTTGATAACTGCGGTAGGAGCACTCTGATTGGCTCAGAATATTCGTGATATTTTATCGAAATATCGCAACATGCGAATGCGATATTTATTGCGCAATTTCGAGAAATGCTGGAGGAGCGCTCTGATTGGCTCAGAATATTCGTGATATTTTATCGAAATATCGCAACATGCGAATGCGATATTTATTGCGCAATTTCGAGAAATGCTGTAGGAGCACTCTGATTGGCTCAGAATATTCGTGATATTTTACAATACAAAATAATTGCGAATATTCGGCAAATGCGGAAGGAGCACTCTGATTGGCTCAGAATATTCTTGATATTTTACAATACAAAATAATTGCGAATATTCGGCAAATGCAGAAGGAGCACTCTGATTGGCTCAGAATATTCTTGATATTTTACAATACAAAATAATTGCGAATATTCGGCAAATGCAGAAGGAGCACTCTGATTGGCTCAGAATATTCTTGATATTTTACAATACAAAATAATTGCGAATATTCGGCAAATGCGGAAGGAGCACTCTGATTGGCTCAGAATATTCTTGATATTTTACAATAGAAAATAAAAAGTGTTTTGCATTGGTGGTGATTCTTTACTCTATCCATCTGTCACAGCCGTTTGTCAATCAAACACCTTAAAGATTGAACACGTTCATGCTGCATGCTTTGGACTTTTTTTCACTTCACATATCAAAGACATTTTTATGAAAGATTATTTTTCTATTATTGGGACTATATTTCTTTATATATTTGTTTCACTGTGTATTTCACAAGTTATTTGCGCTTGCTTATTTTATAATTTGCCCACATGTCTTGTCACTAGACATATTTTTTATTCTTGTAGAGCGACTCCATTTTCTGTCTTGTATTAATTTATGTTGTATAACATTTTTGAGTTGCTGCTGTATTCTCCCCTTTTTTAAGGTATGCGCAATTTTTTCCTTCTTACAAAAAATAATAATATCAAACATACAAATATTCATAACATACACATACACATACACAAAGCCCCCCCCTTTTGCATCAGAGACAATCAGAGTTCTCCTACCACAGTTATCGAAAATTCGCAATCATTTTCGCATTCGCAATAGCGAAAAATCGCAATTTTTTTTTTTTCAATTTGGCAACATAATAGGATCGCCTCAGCTTAGCTACTCGGCCCAGGGTCTCTAATCATACCAGCAATGCTTTTAGACGTCGATAGGATGTGATCTGTTTTAAAAATCAAATTGAAAAAATGCGAATATTCGGAATTGCGAATATTCACCGCGAAATTCGAAATATAGCGCGATTTCTCGAATATGCTATATTCGAGTCGAATATTCGCAATGCGAATATTCGTGAGCAACACTATATCAGACGTGGTGGACTCGTATACTATACAGCATAGGAGCCAAACAGGCATTCATGAGGAATAACCTCAACAGGATTTAGCATGCAAAGTTAATGATCTGCGAATGGGCCACTTCGGATTCACCGTCAGAAAATGAGCTCCATAAGGTGCAGTGATCCACATCAAAGGTGAACTTGAGGATCCATGAGGATGGGTATAAAAACATAAAAACCACACATGATGTAACACTGTATAGTGTTTTTTTTGTAAAAACATCAAGTCGACAAACTATCGCGTTTCGTCCGATTGGACATTATTTGGGGTGTGAGGCTCATGTATAACCACTGCAGTATATATAGACATCTCACCAATGAGGAATATGTCAAAAATTGCGATTGGGGACACCTGGATGTTCGAATCAAAGGTGTTCCCATATGGCGTTGGTGTTTGTTCCACACCTTATTTTCAAATCACATAATGATTTGACAAGAGCAGACTAATGATTCAATGCGGGCCAAGCCTCGCCTTGAGCCACCGTATATTAAGAGAGCATCAGTGTGCTTGCCACACCTCGCTTTCAATTCCTATTGTGATTTGATCAGAGCACACACATGACACCCTGTGGACCAAGCCTCATCTTGAGCATCAATGTACCTGCCACACCTCGCTTTCAATTCCTATTGTGATTTGGTCAGAGCACACACACAACAAATTATATGATGACCAGTATTTTTCACGTTTCCCACTCCAAGTTTTATAAAGTGTGGGCAGTGGGCACCCTGGTTGTTCTATGATTTTCCCACCATGCATCTGACCAGCCTTATCGACTTTGATTGATTCTAGTGATATCTGAGTCTGCAGGAACTGTGCCTACTTCCCTCTCCCTTCCCTCTTTTCCTCTTCTCCTTTCCCCTGTTCTATCTTCATTTTGTTGACAGGTCTCATCTACCATGATACTCTACCTTTCATTTGTATGTCTCTGGGTCATTAGACCCAGCCAGTCCAAACAGACCTGTGGCTTGAGCCACAAGGTCCTTCAGTTGGTCTTTTATAAAACAAATCACTGCTACTTTCTATAAAATCCCTACGACTCTATCTGTCATTCACCCCCTGAGTGGGTTACTAATTTTTTTGTTATCGTTAAAACTCTTAATAAAAATTATTGTACCAGAAACTGACAAACATATTTCAGCAATTTTTTTTTTTTTATCAACCCTCAGAATTCTGTTTTTGCACATGGTCAGTACTTCTCAAGGTTAGTGTAAAAAAAAAAACATTAGTCTTTGCATGTTAAGTGGCCACCAAGAGAATAAAACAGGCCAAATTTTAAATCTGCTTTTTGGTAAAACAAGTCTAAAGACCTGGCATTTGGACAGGTAGGAAATGCAGACCTCCTTGGGGCAAAATAGACAGGCTTTCATAGTTGAACTATATTTATGATTCATTACCTAAACAGGTGGATTTTGAAATAACATTTACATTTTTTTTTTGTTTCCTTTTTTTTTCTCTTGACATCCCTTTCTTTTCTTTCCAGCCATGCAGCCTGATCTCGGTGTTTGTGACGGACTCTGGGTTGTGTTTGAAATGTGATATGTGTTTTGAAGTGACTGAGAATTCTATATTTGTGTGTGTGTGTGAACTGTAAAGCTACACCGGGGATGGATGTAATTATAAAAATGTGTGCGGCCCTCTAAACTGCCTCCCTGAGGAAGTGATTTAAGACACAATGAAAACATGGGACTTCAACAATACTTTCTGTGCAGCTTGTAGAAAGTTATGCTGTTGTAACCTGCCTTTGTTCTGTGTCCATTGATGAGGAGCAGTCACACTGTCCAACAGTATTATAGAGACATGCAACCCACAAAACAGGAATACTTAGTACCTTCACCGCTGACCTGTAGTAATGTCATGAAAACTCCTTATGGTATATTGAAAACATGTTGTTTTTTTTTTAGCCAAATTCACATTTTATGAAGGAAATATAATTTGAGAAATAGCTAGGCTACCATTGCTATTCCTTCAAAAATAAAAGTTTGCCCAATATATCACTTGCTATTCATATTTATAAGTAATACTCCACAATGTGTCAGTCCAAGGTGTTTCCAATTGATTTATTCCTTGTATGAACAAATTGGATCAGTTTTTTTTACTATTACTATTATACAAAATTTATATAGAGCCCAAAGTTTACACATCATTTTTCAAAATAAAGGGAGGCAGAACATTACAATACAATTCGATCAGGCCCGACAGGCCATAGGGCACACCGGGCATTTTGCTGGTAGGCTGGTGCTGCCCGCTCCGCGGTATTTTGATTATCAGGGCGCGCAGCAGGAGGTAAGCGGCGCCCACGGCCTGAACAGGTGCAACACAATAAAACGTATGTAGCTCACGGCTAAAGTTAAAAAAGCTATAAACGATAAGAAAAGAGCTTTTAAAAAATAAAAAAATGAAGGAACACTAGTGTCGTTTAAATGTTACAAAGAATATAACAGGATATGTAAAAAGGAAATCAAGGATGCAAAAACTCAAAACGAACGACAGATTGCAAAAGATAGCGGAACAAACCCCCAAAAATTCTTCAAATATTTTAATACTAAAAAGGTGAAGTCTGAGCATGTAGGCCCTTTACAAAATAATTTAGAGTGGGTGACTGGGGACAAAGAGAAGGCTAATTTATTAAATACTTTCTTCAGCTCTGTGTATACAAATGAGCATGGGGGAGCTCATGTCCAAAATGGGGGTGGTAGTGACACAGCCGCAAATATTCCACAATGGCTCAAAAGTGATATGGTCCAGAAATATTTAGACAGAATAAAGGTGGACAAAGCACCTGGACCAGATGGCATATACCCACGGATCCTAAAAGAATTGAGCTCTGTAATTAAGCCAAGTAACTATAGACCTGTTAGTTTAACTTCTATAGTTGGGAAGATACTGGAGAGATTAATAAAAGACCACATAGATGAGTTCTTGCTGGAAAAAAAATATTTTAAGCAACAGACAGCATGGATTCATGAAAGATAGAAGTTGTCAGACAGACCTGATTTCATTTTATTAAGAGGTAAGTAAAACCCTGGACAGAGGCGTGGCTGTGAACGTGGTATACTTGGATTTTGCAAAAGCATTCAATACAGTTCCGCACACATGGCTCATGTGTAAGGTAAGGTCTACAGGAAATATCAGTTTGTAAATGGATAGAAAACTGGCTAAAAGACAGAATTCAGAGAGTAGCGGTTAATGATTCTTACTCTGAATGGTCGAAGGTTATCAGTGGTGTACCCCAAGGTTCAGTGCTGGGTCCCTTACTTTTTAATATCTTTATAAATGATATTGGGTCTGGGACCAACAGTAACATTTCTGTCTTTGCAGATGACACCAAGCTATGAAGTGGAATAACGTCTTTACAGGATGTCGCCAATTTACAAGCCGACCTCAATGCTCTGTGTAATTGGGAGACTATGTGGCAGATGAGGTTTAACCACTTAAGACTCGGACCAAAATGCAGGTAAAGGACCCGGCCAGTTTTTGCGATTCGGCACTGCGTCGATTTAACTGACAATTGCGCAGTCGTGCGACGTGGCTCCCAAACAAAATTGGCTTCCTTTTTTTCCCACAAATAGAGATTTATTTTTGGTGGTATTTGATCACCTCTGCGGTTTTTATTTTTTGCGCTATAAACATACCTGGGCGCATAGTTATGCCGGCGTAGCTTATGGAATATACGCTACGCCAACGTAGTGTAGAGCGGCGAGCACAGTATTCTCAAAATACTTGCTCCCAACGTTGCGCCGACGTAGTGTAGAGCGGCGAGCACAGTGGGCCAAATCCACAGCCCCGCAGCGCAATGTAACTTAAGTGATTTAAGTTACACTGCCGCAAATTTCCTAAGTTAGGTATCGATCCACAACACACTTACCTGGAAATTTGCGGCGGTGTAACTCAAATCCGTCCGGCGCAAGGCATGCCGAATCTAATGGGGCGAGTCCCATTTAAATTAGGCGCGCTCCCGCGCCGGACGTACTGCGCATGCTCCGTCGGGTAACTTACCCGACGTGCATTGCGCTAACTGACGTCGCTCCGACGTCATTTGCTTAGACGGTAACGTAAATGGCGTCCAGCGCCATTCACGGACGTCTTACGCAAACGACGTAGAGTTTGAATTTTCGACGCGGGAACGACGGCCATACTTAATAGGGCTTAGTCAAATAGGATTTAGCCCTATTTTTACACGGCGTAACTCGACGTAAACGACGTAGCATTAGAGCGGCGGGCCCGTCGGAGCGTTCGTGGATCGCCGTAAGTGTTCATTTGCATATTCTACGCTGGCCGCAATGGCCTCGCCACCTAGCGGCCGGCCTAGAATTGCATCCTTAAGATCCGACAGTGTAATTCAATTACACATGTCGGATCTTCTGTCTATCTCTTGGAAACTGATTCTGTGGATCAGTTCCAAAGATAGAAACAGGGATACGCCGGTGTATCAGTAGATACGTCGGCGTATCCCTTTTGTGGATTACCCCCAGTATTTTCAAAATACTTGCTCCGTCGGCGTAAGCCCGCCTAATTCAAAGTAGGTGGAGTTTGGGCGTGATGCATTTAAATGAAGCGTGACCCCATGCAAATGAAAAATGAAGGGCCGAACAAATGGCGCAGGCGCGCACATGCTCAGAATCACGTCGAACATACTCCCTAAGATACGACGGCTCAATGCCTACAACGTGAACGTAACCTACGCCCAGCCCCATTCACGTACTACTACGTAAATGACGTAAAATACGACGGCTGTTCCGTCGTCCTTACCTTTGCATGGGATGCACCTCCTCTAGGTGGAATAACTTTACGCCGGACGTACGCCTTACGTAAACGGCGTATATTACTGCGACGGGCACAAGTACGTTCGTGAATCGGCGTATCTCGGTCATTTGCATATTCAACGCGTAAATCAATGGCAGTGCCCCTTGCGGCCAGCGTAAATATGCACCCAGGCTACGACGGCATAGGAAACTTACGTTGGTCAGATGAAGCCACATTTCAGGCGTATCTTGCATTAAGAATCAGGCGCATAGATACGACGGTGCATCTGTGCACTTACGCGGCGTATCTAAAGATACGTCAGCGTAAGTGTTACCTGAATCCGGGCCATAGTGTTTACAAAATAGGGGATAGTTTTATTGCATTTTTATTAATATATATATTTTTTTACTACTAATGGCGGCGATCAGCGATTTTTTTCGTGACCGTGACATTATGGCGGACACATCGGACAATTTTGACACATTTTTGGGACAATTGTCTTTTTCACAGCAAAAAATGCTATAAAAATGCATTGTTTACTGTGAAAATGTAAATTGCAGTTTGGGAGTTAACCACTAGGGGGCGCTAAATGGGTTAAGTGTGACCTCATATGTGTTTCTAACTGTAGGGGGGCGGGGCTGGACGTGTGACATCATTGATCGTGCTTCTTTATATCAGGGAACACACGATCAATGACAGCGCCACAGTGAAGAACGGGGAAGCTGTGTTTACATACAGCTCTCCTCGTTCTTCAGCTCTGGGGACCGATTGCGGGACTCCAGCAGCGATCGGGTCCGGGGGTCCCGCGGTCACGGAGTTTCGGACCGGGTCGCGGGGGCGTGTCCGCGACCCACGGCTGGGCACTTAAAGAGGACGTACAGGTACGTGCTTGTGCCCAGCCGTGCCATTCTGCCAACGTATATGTGCAGGAGGGCAGTCCTTAAGTGGTTAATGTTGATAAATGTAAAGTTATGCCCTTGGAGGCTAAGAATATGCATGCATCATACATACTAGGTGGAGTACAACTGGGGGGATCCGTAGTGGAGAAAGATCTGGGGGTTTTGGTAGATCATAAGCTCAATAATGGCATGCAATGCCAAGCTACTGTTTCCAAAACAAGCAAAGTCCTTTCTTGTATTAAGAGAGGTATGGACTCCAGAGAGAGAAATATAAATGTGCCCCTGTACAAATCATTAGTAAGACCTCATCTGGAATATGCAGTTCAGTTTTGGACCCCAGTTCTCAAAAAGGATATTGAGGAACTGGAGAAAGTGCAGAGAAGGGCAACCAAACTGATAAGAGGCATGGAGGAGCTTAGCTATGAGGAAAGATTAGAGGAACTGAATTTATTCACTCTTGAGAAGAGAATAAGGTGGGGTATGATCAACATGTACAAATATAAGGGGTCCATATAGAGTTATTCAATTTACGGTCAACACAAAGGACAAGGGGGCACTCTTTACATCTAGAGTAAGAGAGATTTCACCTCCAAATACGGAAAGGTTTCTTCACAGTAAGAGCTGTGAAAATGTGGAATAGACTTCTTGCAGAGGTGATTCTGGCCAGCTCAGTAGATTGCTTTAAGAAAGGCCTGGATTCTTTACTAAATGTATATAATATAACTGGGTACTAACATTTATAGGTAAAGTTGATCCGGGGAATATCTGATTGCCTCACGGGGGATCAGGAAGGATTTTTCTGCCTGCTGTAGCAAATTGGAGCATGCTCTGGTGGGGTTTTTCGCCTTCCTCTGGATCAACTGTGGGTATAGAATTGGGTATATGGGATTGTATGATATTATTATTATTTTATTTTTTTATGGTTGAACTGGATGGACTTGTGTCTTTTTTCTACCTGACTAATTATAACACAGGTTGCGGCCGTCACTCACCTACCACTATGCGGCCATGCCTGTGTCATCTCCGGGCTCTGACGCAACTACTAATGACGCTAGTGGCTGATTTGCTGAGCTGTGTGTCTCTCTCACACACAGCTCAGCCTCAGAACGGATGCTGACAGGCATTGGACATTGCTCCTCTTGGTATCTGCCCGTTACTGATGCCTTATGGGTAAATATGAGGATCCTATCCCTCTGTTCTTGGGAGAATGTTATCCCCAAATCCCTCTCCCATGCCTGAAGGAAAATAAGTTCTTGTGGTGTTTCTAAATTGATTAGTATGGCATAGAAATATGACAGCGAGTGTCTCAGCAGTTTCCCCTTCAGGCATATCTGCTCGAATCCTGACAATGTTCTGACTTCTGTGTATATATTTGCCTTAGCTTGAATAAAAGCTTCTAGTTGCATCAGCCAGAAAAAGTCTAATTCTGGTGCTACCTCTCTTTCAATCTCTCTTTTTGTCATTAGTCGGTTGTCTCTTGAATAATGGACAATCCTATTAATATCCCTTTAGAGCACCGAACCTTCGATCTGTCAGACCTGGCTGAAATACCATGGTACCCAGGATCGGGTCATCGGGCTCGGGTATATCGACATAGTCGTTTTAAAAAAAAAAAAGGTTTAGTTATTCGTATAGTAGCACCTATCATCGGATGTTTCTTTATTTCTGGTGGCATTTCGGCTTCCAGAATCCAGACCAGGCCTTCCAGAGATATGTCCATTTTTATCCAGGGTTTCTTATTAAGCCTGCACCACTCTATTACTCTAAGTGAGACGCTTCCTGATATTTTACTGGGTCCGGGAAACCAATCCCTCCTTTTCTTTTGGGCAATGACAGAATAGTTCTTCGTTGTGGTACTACAGCAGACTGTCCTTTCTTGACGACCACCTTGAAACAAGGCAGTCACTTTCCATCCTTCCCCCCAGACTTCCCTCCAGAAAAAACTCCAGCCAACCCTCCAGCCTTCCCTGCAGCCAATCTGAGCCTTCTCAAGAGCAAGATGAGCCTTCCATCCTGGAGGAAGACCCTGATGTGGCTGTCTGGAGCCAGGTATAGTATTTTAAATGTATTTATTGTGAAAAATAAATATGTAAAATAGATGTCAATATGTCAAAAATATCTAATGTTTGATCTAAAAGTGTTTTCCATATCAATAGACAGTATTGGCCCAAAAAGTTGGGGAGAAAAGAATGAAAACTGCTGGGGTCAGAGTGATTGTCTTTTCTATTTTGTTTTCAATCAATTTGCAACAGTCATGAGCTGAAAATTGTGTGTGATTGATGAACCCAAAACTCAAACTATGTCCCTTTTTTATACACAGGAGGAAATCAGCCAGGATGAGGGTCTGGAAAGTTTCAGGCAGGAGGAGGCTGGGGTGAGTGGTAGAGAGGAGGTGGCAGGAGTGAGTGGCACAGAGGAGGTGGCAGGGCCAAGTGGCACAGAGGAGGTGTCAGGGCCAAGTGGCAGAACAAGGTTCCAGGTGCCTCCCATATGCCTTCCAACAAGAAGGGCCAGGAGGGATAGGAGTGTGAGCGAGGCAGCACTGGCCCTGATTAAAGAGGCACAAGCCACACTCCAGCAGCCTACCACCCATGAAGAGGGCTATGGCACCCTAGTAATGGCCAAAATGAGCCAGATGTCCATGGACCAACGCCTCATATTTGAGCCCCTCCTAATTAGTTTGCTCAATAAGGGGGTGAAGGGCACACTTACCGAAGACACAGTAATTTGTAGCCACGGCCATCCTCCTTCACCTGCTTCTTCTCAACCTCATCCTCCTCCACCTTCTTCTCCTCCACCTTCTTCTCCTTCACCTTCTTCTCCTCCACCTTCATCTCCTCCACCTCCACCTTCTCCTCCTCCACCTTCTTCTCCTCCTCCTGGCACGAGTACACCTCCAGAGGCACAGGCTACAGGCAAGTGGAGAAGGAAGGCTGCAGAGAAGGCTGCAGAGAAGGCTGCAGGGCATGCTGCAGAGAAAGCAGCAAAGAAGGCTGCAGGGAAGGCAGCAAAGAAGACTGGAGGGAAAGCTACCAGGAAGACCAGAAAGTGATGGCCTTGCTTCAAGGTGGTCTGACAGAAGGCAGCCTGTTGTAGTACCACAAACTTGGGACATATATCTGACCTGCTGCTGTTCCTGACCTCTTGGAGTCCAAGACCAGATTGGGCTCCCTCCTGTATGTGCTTCTCAATGTCCCAATTCTAGTGTCCACACAGAGTTGCACAAATGGCAGCAGGTTCTCCTGCGCTACCTTCTATTTATTTTATTTATATTCTTTACCAGAATAAATGGTCATTTTTTTTTTACAGTTCATACTTGCCTATGTGTTTTTAATCAACCCAAAAATTTAGCTTGTGAGTAGGCAGGTTAACTTTAAAAAAAATACAAAAGGTCTAATTATAAAGGGACAGATCAGATAACACCAAACAATAATGTTAAAATTGTGGTAACTTGACACAACAAAATAAAAAAATAAATCATGGAGATGACTAGAAATTAAATAATAATTAAAAATGCTGATCTGTATTTAAAAAAAAAAATATATATATATATATATATATATATATATATATATATATATATATATATATATATATATATATGTATATATATTGTGACAGGAAGTCAGGTAAATCTGTGGGTGTTGTCACTGATGGGACATACATTTCTGCCTTGTTTAGACGATACACAGATTGTTATCGGGCGTCGGCTACAAACGTAGCCAGAGAAAGGCTAAAGGCCGTTGAAAAACTTCAGCTGTTCAGAATGAGGCAATTAAGGCCTATGTAAGAAGCCCAGAGGATTACCACTTTGTTGCTGCATCATTCCTAAGTCTTTGTGAGTAGGAGAGCAGTACTGAAAGTCTTCTGAGAGGTGAGGAGAGGATTCATTTTTCTGTGTGATAAAAATCAAAAGACTATTGTTTTCTGTTGTATGACCAGCACTGTCTGCCCAGCGCTAGGCTGAGCCAGACTCCATAGATAGGTTCCTGTGTAGAAGGTAGACGCCCAGAGTGGCTAGGATTTATTTTATGTTTGATTTTGTTTATGCTGTTTGGATGCTTGCAATTGTTTTCCAGCAAGATGGAAAAATAAACCCAAAAATTTGTTTTCAACCGTCTTCGACTGCCAGTCTGTATAAATTCAGTGTGTGGTGAACCCATCCAAGGGGTCACACACCCCACTACCGAGCTAACCCCTCACAATATATATATATATATATATATATATATATATATATATATATATATATATATATATATATATATATATATATATATATATATATATATCTTGCTATATAAATTAATCAAAAATATTCATGATCAGCATGAAAAATGTTACAAAAAGTTAGTCAGAACTCTGTGTGAATATCAGCAGCAAAAGAAGTTTATTATTGTACCATTCTAAAGATGATTTAAACTTGCAGCATTTAAACGATGCAATAATTTATACAGCGTGACAAATGTGCTATCTCCATTACGAACGCTACTTTTACCGAAGGTGCGCTCTCATCTCATACTTTATTCTGAGCATGCGCGGGTTTCTAAGCATACACACGAATGTGTTTCTCGTTGTAAACCAGCCCGACGAGAAACACGACGAGGAAATTAAGACTCCCAACGAGAAAAAAGAGAGCAGGTTCTCTTTTTTTCTTGTCGAGATCCACGACAGTTTTCTTGAGGAAAAACATACACACAACCATTTTTCTCGGCAAAAATGCTCTGCCAGCATTTTTCTTGATGGTTTTTGCAGAGGAAAACGGCGTGTGTACGAGGTCTTAATGTAATTTCTTGTTGGTTTTATTACAATAAAACCTTTCATATATTTTTTGACCTGCACTATTGGAGCACCGTTTCCTTTTTTTCTTTCTCCTTGCAGGTTTGTTGGAGTTCGTTTTTTGGAGTTATTCCATCGTGCTTCAGTAACCCTTTCGGGGGTTCCTCTCATTCCCAATTGTCTCAACACTCGTTGGAAACAGGGTGGAAACCCTGTGAGCTTTGGTTTGTTCCCCCCATCCAGGACATCATCTATCCAGGGTCTTCAGCCGAGGACTCAGAGTTGCCAGACAAGCCGAGTTGATTGGATTTCCCATGCCTACATGATCTGCTGTCGCTGACAGGTAGATCCACTGGTGCTGGTAAGCGTATTCCATCTATTTCATTCAGTCGAAAGAAATTGTCTCCATGATAATCTATGTGGCTACACGTTCATTTCCTTCACTGTTCACCTACACGCCATATTCTACTGGACAGTCTGCTGGATTGTTGAAGGGATTTGTAGGGATTTATGAGGAGAATATGAATTTCACAATGTCATTTCAGTCTATGCAGTTGACCTTAAACGTAAACGTGATAAAAAAAAAAACTATTTCATTCTCATTATTTTGCAAACCTAGAGCAGATAATGTACTGTTATATCCTGAGAGCTTTCATTCCCTGAATTTGTCCAAGGGCATTCCTGTTGGTCATGATCAATACCGGTTGATCTCTAGGAACTTCTGTAGGGATAGTGTTTTTGAGGAGGAAGCTAACAAAAGTATGATTAGGGTTTAGGGCAAGAAGGTATAAGGATACATTCTTGAGGAAAACATATCTTGCAAAAGCACTTAGACAGGGACAGTTATTACTAGGGATGAGCCGAACACCCCCCTGTTCGGTTCACACCAGAACCTGCGAACACACCAAACGTTCGTGTGAACTTTAGAACCCCGTTAAAGTCTATGGGACTCGAACATTTGAAATCTAAAGTGCAAATTTTAAAGGCTAATATGCAAGTTATTGTCCTAAAAAGTGTTTGGGGACCTGGGTCCTGCCCCAGGGGACATGTATCAATGCAAAAAAAGTTTTAAAAACGCCTGTTTTTTTCGGGAGCAGTAAATTTAATAATGCTTAAAATGAAACAATAAAAGTGAAATATTCCTTTAAATTTCGTACCTATGGGGGTGTAAAATATGCATTTTTTTTAAAAATTTGGGGTGGAGTTCCCCTTAAAATCCCCTTAAAATCCACACCAGACCTGAAGGGTCTGGAATGGATATTTGGGGGGAACCCCACGTCATTTTTTTTAAATTGATGGCGGGGTTCCCCTTAATATCTACACCAGACCTTTTTTTTTTTTTTTATGAATGAATTCTCTCTGAATTGCCGGGAGCTGACAAATTCATTATACCCGCGAGTCAGTTTTAAATGATTTTTTCCTTCAGAGACAGTTCTAAGTACGGGAAATATGCGCTATTTCACATGCATACTTTACACCACCCCCCCGCCCCCCGAAATACGAAATTTAAAGGAATATTTCATTTTTATTGTTTCACTTTAAGCATTATTAAATGTACTGCTCTAGAAAAAACTGCCATTTTTAAAACTTATTTTTTGCATTGATATATGTCCCCTGGGGCAGGACCCAGATCCCCAAACACTTTTTAGGACAATAACTTGCATATTAGCCTTTAAAATTAGCACTTTAGATTTCTCCCATAGACTTTAACAGGGTGTTCCGTGGCTTTTCGAATTTGCCGCAAACACCACAAATTGTTAGTTGTTTGGCGAACAGGCAATGTTCGAGTAGAACATGAGTTTGACTCGAACTCAAAGCTCATCCCTAGTCATTACATGTAAATAGATAAACATGATAAAGCCTCATTTTGATTTGTTACTAGGTATACAGAACAATCATAGTAAGTAGTAAGAATCTTAGGTCAACATTAGCATTGGCTACAAGAGGACCCTATTTTATCAAAACTAGTAACATCTCTATCATCTATTTCATATACATTTCCAAGCTCTATAGGGGACCAGTTGGTTCAGAGACATTTTTCTAAAACTTGCTTGCCACATTGTTGTACAAAAGGCCATTTACAAGTGCCTTTTTTGCCATTTGTAAATATATTATCAATGGTAAACAACTGGAATTACCTGATGGAAAAACATTGTTCTCCCACCATTTTGCTAATTGCAACATGGAGGGGTTGTATATCTCCTTCTCTGTAGTTACAGAGGCTTTTATGTTGGTAAGGAGCATCTTTCTGACCTTGTCTTAGAGATATCCTTAATCCATAACCTGAAACTCCCCATCCTCCAGGTTCGAGATAGGGTCCATAAATGAAAAAGGAGTGGTTTTGAGGCTGGAGAGCTGGGGTGTTTAGTTTTTTTTTTGTACCTTTCTGAGAGTTTGGTTCCAGTTCTATATACATTTATATTTTTGTGTGCTTGTGTGTGTATTTTTTTTATTCCTATGACTGTGCCCTAGGGGACTCCGATCTTTATATCTTGTGATGAGTTGTTCAGTTTATAATATAGTATCTGCCCACATATTATGTGTGAATATCGGGACGCCATATGCGCCACATTTGTTGTGATATTACATTTTGGTGTTGTGTGCATCTCTGGCTGCTTTAATTTTGGGCCTGCCGTTACCTTACTGTTCACCACACTTGTCCTAGGAGTCCCTCCTGAGGAGTTATTCAAAAAGAATGTCCGCACCAACACTTTTTCTTCAAGAGTTTTATTAAACAGGTTCTCTAACAGAGAGGTAGATGGATAGGGAAGATTCAGGTACCTTGCACGGGTACAGTCTTAGATCCAGAGGACAAATCGGTTCCACTCTGGATTTAGCAACCACCGGATAGGCCCACTCTCACTGACCTAGCAGCAGGTGCGAAGCTTGTTCAAAGTGTCTGCCACAGACTGCCACAGGATCGTGTAACCACGCACACACTTAGCGAAATTTCAAAGAAAGTACACAGCTCACTGTGCCAAGATCTTTCAGCCAGGCCGGCAGCACAGTGAGGCAAGTTGGTTCGGATGCATCCTTCAATTGAGTCCCCAATTGCTTGGCTTCTTTCCGCAGGCAAGACAGCACAGGACCACCCCTGGACCAGTAGGCCCTATAAACTCCTGAGCCTACTCTCAGTTGCGGAGCCTCGGGCCAGCAGGCCCCAAGACCAGAAAGACACTGTCAGCGCATCCCTGAGGCCAGGAGGGCCATCAGGTCAGGATCGGAAGACCCCGCCAGAACGGTGTCTGTCCCTTAAGTGCCCTCCCCCAGAATGCACAGCGGGTTGACCACGCCCGTTGGGCTGTTTCTGGGAAGAAGGCACCCAATGCACCCAGCCTATTGCATTTCCAACCTTGACTCCCGGTGACAGCGACACCTGCAGGCAAGGGGAACATGTGCAACACAGCTGGACTGGAACAGAAACCCACAATTTGGTATAATCCTCTAAGCTAAACTACAGCTCAGGTAACTAAATTTACAAAATAGCGTCTACTCAACAGGAGCAGGGCGCTACAATTAAAAAGAAAAAAGTTTGGGCTTTAGATACAATTTAAAGGTGGTATCCATGTGATTTCCATGTATTGTGGAAAAAGTTTACCAATGGTGAAAGAGCTCAGTTTATTTTTTATATGTTTTTATTTTACTTTTGGCTATGACATTGGCTATGACATTCTCCAGAGTGAAACAGTTATGTTGAAAGCTTGCACAAAGTATGGGGAAAACGAGTAATGATGTTGAAAAAAAATGATTATTTTCCATACATCAATGAAGGACAAACTAATAAAGCACAGGTCTGGAACATTTCTTTCCTTGACGATTGACTTATCAGCAATTGCCTTTGTAACAAATCTGGAAATTACATAATTGTAAGAAACTGGAGCTATTTATCTTGGCAACCCTGGTGGCAGAGGTGATTTGTTTTTGAAAGCACTGAGCTTTCTACAGATGAAGGTTTGCTTAGCAGTAGAATACAAATTTAACAAGGACAGGTCCACTTTCAAAAACCATATATGGCTAAATTGTTATTATGGTGGCAATGTAAATAAACCTTCTTGATGTGTAATGTTTTCATTGACATTGGCTGCTTGTACTTCAGCTGTCATGTGCAGACTTTCCGCTTCCTGAAAAAGCTTCCACCTTCCCTTCAACGGGTTTGTTTAAGATATACTCCCAAGCCAATTTTTGTCCTTTGCACGTAGTACATCCATTTTGGACTGTTTCTGATATTCCAAATTGTTTGTGGAATATGATCATTAAACTAGAAGTGTTTGATATAGTATGTATCATTTGGCCAAAAAAAGAAAGTAGCTACAGGGAATTATTTATGATGGTTGTTTGGAATTATGGGAAATATGGTATGTGGGAACATGAACCATAAAATCAATCAGTATTTCCTTTTTTTATTTTTGTATGCTATAATCTTTCCTACTAGAAATATGAATGGGGTTTTATTTGGTTAAATGTATGTTTGCAGAGCTGTAAATTTGTCTTTAATTCTATAAGAAAGGCAAATTAGATTGAAAAATGTCCATGGTTTAATGATGGATCTTTCAAGTATCATTTCCAAGCCTTCCTTACTGAAAGAAAAAAAGTTGGCAGCACTTGTTGGACACATTACATAATTTCCAAGACTTCTGTTATAGTTGTGGATTTTGTCAAACGGGGCTTGAATTTGTCCAAATATAGTTATGATGGAAGTACATTAGGTAGAGCTTGGTGTGTGTGTGTGTGTGTGTGGGGGGGGGGGGGGGGGGGGTAGCAGCAGAAGCAAATAAAAAAAAACAGAAGGTATATCCATGGTTTCCCAAATTTGGCTGCAAAAGGTAAAAAAATATGTAACCACACAAAAATTGTATCCCTAATTTGTTAACTTTCTCATTCAGATAAAAGGAGCAACGAGGAAGTGTAGCAAAGGTGAGCAACAGTGGTTAAAGGGTCACTAAAGGAAAACATTTTTTTTTTGCTAAAATGACTGTTTACAGGGTATAGAGACATACAAGTTAACTGATTCATTTTAAAAATGATTAAAAATAGATTAAATTCAATCATATAATGTGCCTCTAGTTTCACTTTCGGTTTTAAACTGGTTTCATGTTTCTGTGAAGTAAAGAGACCCACAGAACAAAAACAAACAAATCCAGGGCAGTGTTTTGTTTTTAAAATGAATATGATTGGTTCTGAGGAGTTTTAGACACACAGTAATGACAGCTTAGACCACCGTGAAAAGCTCCCAGTACCATGGTTATAATGAGCCAGACAAGCAGGAAGTGTGGAGATCACAGCAGAATTACAGCTACTTCAAAGCAAAAATGAACAATACGGACACGAAACCAGTACTGCAGTAAGGTAAAGGAAGCTATTTAGCTAAAAAAAAAAATTCCTTTAGTGATCCTTTAAAGGAGTATCCTATGTAGACAACCTTTCGTTTTGACATGCAGGAGCTGATCTTTGGATACAGGAACCCACATATGGCCCAATGCTGTAAGCTAGAGGAGGTGACAAATATTTGAAACAACTTTTCTAATTGGGTTCTCAGTCCACTGGGCTACTGCCTAGATGTTATAGGGAGCCTCCACAGATGAACGAGCTAGAAGATTTTAAGCAGTCTGTGATACTTGATATGGTGCTACCAAGAGGGAGGCAGACATGCAGCTGCCCCTGGATAAACTAAAGAGCACTAAAATCTTCTCATTTGACCAGACACATAGTCAAGTAAGCAATAGAACCCGACTGTGGCACATAAAATCCTCTCTGCCATCTCAGGTATGCTTAGGGTCTACTCATAAAAGCTGCTGTATTGAGTAAAGCTACTGTCAGGTCCTGGAATTGAACCTGGGACCTCTGCTGGACAGTTTCCAGGACAATTCCTTGAATGATCCTTCCTTAACCCTTGTTTGTCTTGAACCTTGAACTCTTTGCTCCTCCCATGTACTTCCTGATTTAAGCCAAGTCTCTGCACTTCCTGTTTGCAAGATTATTGTGCTCTCTCCAGCCAATATCTCGCTTTTGTCTCTCCTGCTGCTGTTCGTATCTTCACTATCATTTGTGACTGACTCTTGGCTTATTCCTCAACTAAGCTTCTGCTTAATACCAACTTTCAACCATTCATTATTAATCTTTGGCTTTTTTACTGACTACGCTGCTGCTTGATCACTACCTGGACCCCCGGCTTGCTCACCTTTTGGTGGGGCGATCTTGAGGATCTTGTACTAACACTCAGTAAAACCAATCTCCACCATCAGAAGCTCTGGTGAATACTGGTTAGTACTTAGCCCCCGCACCTCAGACGACCCCTATGTCATCATCTAGGGGGACCTGCGTGTATTCCATGCCTTGCTTATTGGTGGGTGCTGCTCCACTGCTATAGCTACTGGCCTCCAAGCCTGACTCCAGACCTTGACAGCTACCAAAGCTGAAATTAAGTTGCTCTTTCTTTGGGTTTTTGGTATCCTTCCCACACTCTCCCATGAGTGCTAGACAAAAAAAACAAAACAGGTTCAACCTTTTAAAGTGACCAAAGCCTATTTGCTTTCTTTTTCACTACAAGTCAAGGATCCTTCTCTGACATTGGTTATGCCTTGGAGCTGTAGTAAGTGGACTGAGGCATCCAGAGCCCACATATGGGAGTATTAGCATTGCTTTCATACTTCTGCTGTCTGTAATTGTGGTCTCTGTAACTATTTTATACTGTTCTTAGTTTCTATTTGAAAACCTCTACTGCCTTCTAGCACTCATAGACATACAACAGAAGGTGCAGAGTGAGAGAGAACACATGGGAGGTTATTTACTAAAACTGCATGATGCAAATTCTGGTGTAGCTCTGCATAGAAACCAATCAGCTTCCAGGTTTTTTTTTTGTCAAAGCTTAATTGAACAAGCTGAAGTTAGAAGCTGATTGGCTACCATGCACAGCTGCACCAGATTCCGAGTGCTCCAGTTATAGTAAATGTCCACCACTTTGTCTCTAGCATTCCCTCTCCTTCATGCACTCTATTCTTAGTTGTCCATTGGTCACACTTCTTTTTGTCTATTCGACAGGTTTCAACTCTTCATTCTCAGACAGAAGCCCGAGTATCTCAATTGTCTTCTAGGAATAGGTTGAGTTATTGATTCTGGCAGTTTGAGAATGCATAATGAAAGGAGCAATCTTGGCTGCATTGAATGAGTAGAAAATACATTTGGAAAAATGGAAAGAAACTGTGCTAAAAAAATACCAAAAATTATGAAAAGGGGAAAGAGAACTGCAACGTAGTCACAGTCTAATCCCTCTGGTTGCTGCGATTATCATGTAAACAATAACTACAAGAAACAAACATAGGAAAAATATAAATCGCGCTACCTCAACCACCCTTCTTGCCGGGCACAAGCATATGCAAGTGGGCGATCTATGGTGGTATAAATATAAAGCTGGCTGCTATGTCAGAAGCGACCCACACCAGTGATGGTGGTGGTGATTTACAAGTGAAAACCGAACAAATGAAAACACTTAAATCAAAAGGACATTAGCTAGATATGAACTTTGCTATGAATGAGTTAATAGTCCAAAATATTAACAGCAGAAAGTCCATTAAATAGCAGGTATTTTGTCAAACACCCGTGCATCTGTGCCACATTACAGATTGGTTGTAAACGTGTCCAAAGGAAAACGTGATATCTCCTCCACCAAACTTTTAAATTGGCCTCATACCGAATTCCCACGATCCCTTATTACAGGGGATCAAAAACAGCATGTAATAGGTCCCAATCTCACAGTTTCGGATATGCAGTTCTGTTGGATCTCGTTCTTCAGGAAATTTCAGCAGTATCAATGCCCGCCATGTAAAAACAGTGACAGCTCCACATTGTGCATTAAATGTGTAGAAATTTATTTAAAAAAAGTTAAAATTGCACTTACAATTATGCAGATTAAAATTTGCCTTGAATCTAATGTGCCGGCCAGTACACAAAACTCTCAGGCACCCGTCCACTGGGTAAACGTCAGGAGCTTCTTGGGTGACGACAGCCCGCCGCTCGCCCTACGTCCGTTTCGTAATAAACTTACTTCTTCCAGGGGCGCGAGCAG
Source organism: Rana temporaria (assembly GCF_905171775.1). Taxonomy (NCBI): domain Eukaryota; kingdom Metazoa; phylum Chordata; class Amphibia; order Anura; family Ranidae; genus Rana; species Rana temporaria. Next base: position 74,958,200 of record NC_053492.1, read on the forward strand.
CGCGCTGCGTCACCTCTATATATAAGAGTACAAATAAAACTAAGCCTCACCCTGGTCTGTGGCCACCTCCCCTCCCTGCACACATGACAGGGAAAGGGCTACAATATGGCACCCAATGTTGCAGACATGCTGCATGACCAGAGGTGGACGGGACTTGAACATAATATTTTACACTATATCGAGCCCACTAATATCACCCACAATGGAGCAAAGATAAATTGATGTATCCCAGACTGTTTTAGGTGTTTTAGATGGTAAAAAAACAAAAAGGGGACAAAAACGTCATGTTGATCATATGCGCCGTGCGGGGAAAAAAAGAAACACAGCATAGCGGCCTGAACCGCACATGCGCCAAACGAGCAATAGGCTCCAATATGGCGCCCACCAGAGCGGACGCCTAACTGCAGATCGCAGCTAGGCCGTCAATCCAAACTAGGAAATTAAGAAATTAACAAAGGCATCAAATTCCGCCAACCCCGCAGCTATAAAGCCGCGGTGGGGGCAAGAAGATGCCTCAATGATTGTGAATATAAAGGGCCCTGTTATGATCTTCAACAATGGCTAATCCAAACATGGTGCCCTGATTCACACCGGAGCGACACATGGTGGTCAAAATCCATAGCGCATCCAATACACATTAATGGATAGATATTCCAAGGGACACTGACACCACATAACGTCCGGTGCAGACACCCGTGAAAGGATACAAGTATGTAAAAATACACGCAAGGGGGAATTAGTTACTGACTAAATGAAGCCACCAAAGGAACTCCCTCGGGGGCCTGTGTGTTCCTTTGTATTAGTACCAATAGGGCCTAAATTAAATAAACAGAAAAAATTCCTAAATTAAAAATATATTTGCAACTTATCAGAAATTATATCTTTGTGATGAACCCAGGGGATTGGCTCAATTGGGTCACTCAGATCCAGAGTCAGAGCCTGGGTCCAATAACTCCCAAACTGGTGCATATAAAAATTAATTAAGTGACTAAACTAGTGATGACTTATGAAGTGACAATTCACTATATTAAATGCCCAAGGGAAACCACAAAAAATGTGGTAAAATGCCATTCAACCAAAAAGGTCAAACGGTGGGTAAAAATTTGATAACTTTTAAATTACAAGTGCACTGGTGTATAGAGTAAACCACAGACCAGAGCTAAACACATTGAAAAGTTCAAAACAAATATATATATGCTCTACGGTGTTCTACTGTTATACAAAGAACACCGCAAAAACATAGGGCCAGAATCATGTAGACTTACGACGGGCGTATCAGTAGATACGCCGTCGTAAGTACGAATCCCCGCCGTCGTATATTTAAGCGTATGCTCAAACTGAGATACGCTTAAATATTGCTAAGATACGACTGGTGTGAGTCTCCTACGCCGTCGTATCTTAACTGCATATTTACGCTGGCCGCTAGGGGCATGTACGCTGATTTACGCCTAGAATATGTAAATCAGCTAGATACGCCTATTCACGAACGTACGCTTGGCCGTCGCAGTAAAGATACGCCGTTTACATAAGGCGTTTTCAGGCGTAAAGATAAACCACCAAAAAGATGGCGCAGCCAATGTTAAGTATGGACGTCGGAACCGTGTGGAATTCTTCACGTTTTACGTCGTTTGCGTAAGTCGTCCGTGAATGGGGATGGGCTTAAGTTATGTTCACGTCGAAACCAATGAGTCTTTGTGGCGTAATTTGGAGCATGCGCACTGGAATACGTCCACGTGGGGTCAATAGTATTTTACATAGAACACGCCCCCAACCAGCCTATTTTGAATTAGGCGGGCTTACGCCGGCCCAGTTACACTACGCCACCGTAAGTTAGAGCGCAACTTCTTTGTGAATACTGGACCTGCTGCTCTAACTTACGGTGCCGTAGTGTATCTGAGATACGCTACGCCCAGGCGAAATCTATGTGAATCTAGCCCATAGTGTATAATAATTTCGAAATTAAACTTAGAAACACATACAAAACAAAAAAAAACATTTTTTTTGTATAAAAACACTTAACCAAAATCAATGTTCTAACACGTATGGTTTTCTGTCTCTAATACCCATGGTCGATGGATCAAGAGTTGTTAATGAAGGCATTCACGTCAGTATCGACGTTTAAGCCGTGGGGCACATAGGTCTTCATTCTATGAATCCAGGCCATTTCTTGCCGGGAAATTTCCCTTACAAGGGAACTTCCACTCCAGTGGGGTTTGTACTTGTCAATCCCCATGTACAGGGTTTTTGATGAATCCCTGTGGTGTACCTCAGCATAATGCTTGGAGACTGAGGGATCCTTGAAGCCACGTCGGATATTACCAATGTGCTCATTAAGTCTCACCTTAAGAGCCCTTTTAGTTCTCCCTAAATATTGAAGCCCACATGGGCATTGGATGAGGTACACCACACCCTCAGAGGAACATGTGATGAAAGGCTCTACCTCAAAAGTCGGTCCTGTACTGGTGGACACAAAATTACATATTTTCCTGTCTCTACAGATGTTTAAAGTACATACTTGACAATTCTTGCACTGATGATAGCCTGTCAATTGTTGAAAAAATGTCCTAGTGCTCGTCGGAGGATCAGGGACACTAGGGGCAATCCTATTACCAAGCGATGAAGCGCCTCTAAAGATGACTTGAGGTTTTTCAGGCAGTATACTCTTGAGCTTACGATCACTCTCTAGTATAGGCCAGTGTTTCTGAATCATCTGTTTAACTTTCCGATGTTGTACAGAGAAAGTGGAAATAAAGGGTACAGATATTTTATTGGCCCTTTGTTAAGTCCTCTCTGCCAAAAGTGACGATCTGTCCATTTCTCTCACACTTTTAACAGTTTGAACCAGTGTTTCTGGATTGTATCCTTTCTCCAAAAACCTGGTTGATAGTACGGAGGCTTGTTCATCAAATGTCCCTACCTCAGTGCAGTTCCTTCTAAGACACGTAAACTGCCCACGGGGCACAGCTTTAAGCCAGGATTCATGATGGCAGCTGTCCGTGGCTATATACGAGTTTCTGTCGGTAGCCTTGAAGTATGTGGACGTGATGAACCTCCCATCCCTGATTTTAATCGTAAGGTCCAGAAAATTAATCTGCTCCTTGCTTGCTTCAAAGTTGAACCTGATGCCTCTGTCATTCAAATTGAGGGATGACATAAAGGTCAACAGATCCGACTCATCGCCATTCCATAGGAGGAGGACGTCATCGATATATCGTGCCCACAAAACCACCTCAGGTCTCCTTTCACGATCGATGACGTCCTCCTCCCACTTAGCCATGAAAAGGTTGGCCAAGCTAGGGGCATACTTGGCCCCCATTGCTACACCCCTATCTTGACGGTAGGATTGATGGTCACAAAATAAATAATTGTGAGTAGCCGCATATTTTAGAAGCTCCATAATGAACTCGATCTGAGTCGAGGCCAGTCCGGATTCTCTTCCCAGATAAAAACTAAATGCATCAAACCCCAGATTGTGTGGGATAATTGTGTACAATGAGGTGACGTCCGCTGTGACCAACCATAGTCCACTTTCTGGTGTAATCCCTGCAAGCAAGTTGATTACTTGCTTGGTGTCTTTTATGTAAGACAGGATTTTCCTTACCAAGGGCTGGAGGTAGCAGTCAATATATTTCCCCACCCGGGATGTGACCGAATCGATGCCGCTAACAATCAACCGTCCCGGGGGGGGGGGAAACTAAACTTTTATGGACCTTGGGAAGGTAGTAAATGATTGGTCTGCGCGGGACACTTGGTACCAAATACAACCTCTCTTTTTCGGTGAGAATACCCTTATGTAATCCACTGTCTACTAGTAGTTGCAGCTCCTTTTTGTACTGTACAACTGGGTCTCTACGGAGAGGGGTATAAGTATCGTTGTCTCCAACTATACGTTGTAGTTCCGTCGCATAATCGCAGCGATCAAGAACTACAATACCCCCTCCCTTGTCCGCTGGCCTAATTATCAAAGATTTGTTTTGACATAATGATTCTAAGCCAGCTTCTAGGTCCTGCTGCATCTTGACTTTTTTAATCCTGATGTCCTCTAGGTCATGAAGCACCACATCTCTGAAGACCCTAAATGGGGGGGGGGGGGGGCAAGGTACCAGGAGGATTAAAGAGTGAAGCGTTTGACAAACCCGAGTGTACAAACTCAGAGTTTGCAGTCACCACCCCTTCATTTGAGTTAGTCATCATGTAGCGTTTGATGTTAAGTTTACGTACAAACTTGTGTATGTCCATAAAGGTCTGAAACTTGCTCAGACTCCTAGGTGGAGCAAATTTCAGACCCTTATCCAGAAGCTTTTTTTCTTGATCCATTAGTTCCTGTTTGCTGAGATTATATATCCCAGCACCTAGGTCCTTTTTCTCTTTGGCCGATTGAACATGCCTCCCCCCTCTCGTCCCTCTCTTAACTCTATAGGCCTTCTTTGGCCTTGGGGGTTCCTGGGAAAACCCCAGTTTTCGTGTCTCTGATTTCCATTGGACTCAAAATATGGGATTGTTCTCTGCTGCCCTGAATATCCGTAGTTCTCCACATGATGTGTGTCCTGCGGTCTTCTGGTTGAACCATACCCTCTCTCATAACTCATGGGACCTACCATATCTGACAAGGGAAAAAACGGTTATGAACCGGTAGATTATACCCTTGGTCCCCTCTGTTATCATAATATTGGGATGGGCCCTCCCGGTATTGACCCTCTGCACCAAATGGGGGTCTCTGTCTTACTGGGCCCTCATCCCTACCTAGCGGGAACATAGGTCGAGGGTTCCTGCCCTGGTTATCCCATTTATGGTTAGTCTTGGGTTTTTTCCCCAAGGGGGGATGGACTGTGCCCCTACCATTGGGCTTGTTATGATTGTTTTTAGGGGTATATAAAATACATTTATTGGAGATTCATAGAAAGATGGTCAGATTTTCTTGAATAATTTATCACAGTGTTTAACAATGTGAAAATTGTGTGTTTTTTAAGCATGAATTAAGATATAATCAAAAACCAACATATTTGGGTTTATGTACACTTGCAGCTCCTAAACTGGAGTTTAGGGTGTTTTTTTTTTTTGCACAGCTCCTAAACTCGACTTCATAAAAGCCTATGTGTCAATGTACACATAGGGCCAGATCCACAAAAGGGATACGACGGCATAACTGCTGTTACGCCGTCGTATCCCTGTTTCTAACTATGGAACTGATCCACAGAATCAGTTTTCCATAGTTAGGCAGAAGATCCGGCATGTGTAAGGGACTTACACTGCCGGATCTTAGGATGCAGTACCGCATCCGCCGCTGGGGGCATTTCATGTCGAAATGCCGCCTCGGGTAGGCAAATTAGCACTTACGGAGATCCACGAAGCTTTTCAGCTTCGTTTTTTCTCCGTAAGTTTTAGTTTGCAAGTGCAAAATTAGGGCTGCTTTTACAAAGTGTAAACTGTTTACACCTTGTAAAAACAGACCTTTCTGTCCAGCGACGCAATTTTTTTTTTAATTTTGAATTTTTTTTTTCGCGCCGTATCTTTTTTTTTTCCCGACGCAACTTTATTGACCCGTCGCAATCCACAAAGCTCGGCGTAACGTAATTTCGCGCTATGCACGTCGGGAAAATGATGTCACGAGCATGCGAAGTACGGCCGGCGCGGGAGCGCGCCTAATTTAAATGGGAATCGCCCCCATGAAAATAGGAATGCCTTGCGCCGGCGGAATTTAAGTTACACAGCCCAAAATTTCTAGGTAAGTGCTTTGTGGATCGGGCACTTAGGTAGAAATTTTAAGGCAGTGTAACTTAACCACTTCACCCCCGGACCATATTGCTGCCCAAAGACCAGAGTACTTTTTGCGATTCGGGACTGCGTCGCTTTAACAGACAATTGTGCGGTCGTGCAACGTGGCTCCCAAACAAAATTAGCGTCCTTTTTTTCCCACAAATAGAGCTTTATTTTGGTGGTATTTGATCACCTCTGCGGTTTTTATTTTTTGCGCTATAAACAAAAATAGAGCGACAATTTTGAAAAAAATGAATATTTTTTACTTGTTGCCATAATAAATATCCCCCAAAAATATATAAAAAAACATTTTTTTTCCTCAGTTTAGGCCGATACGTATTCTTCTACCTATTTTTCGTAAAAAAAAATCGCAATAAGCGTTTATGATTGGTTTGCGCAAAAGTTATAGCGTTTACAAAATAGGGGGTATTTTTATGTCATTTTTATTAATATTTATTTTTTACTAGTAATTGCGGCGATCAGCGATTTTTTTTCGGTATTGCGACATTATGGCGGACACTTCGGACACTTTTGACACATTTTTGGAACCATTGGCATTTTTATAGCGATCAGTGCTATAAAAATGCATTGGATTACTATAAAAATGCCACTGGCAGTGAAGTGGTTAACACTAGGGGGCGGGGAAGGGGTTAAGTATGCCTGGGTGTGTTCTTACTGTGGGGGGGGTGGCCTCACTAGGGGAAACACTGATCCTCTGTTCATACATTGTATGAACAGAAAATCAGCGTTTCCCCCGCTGACAGGACCGGGAGCTGTGTGTTTACACACACAGCTCCCGGTCCCCGCTCTGTAACGAGCGATCGCGTGTGCCCGGCAGCGATCGCGCCCGCCGGGCACACGCACGGGAGTTGGGGGCGAGCGGGGGGCGCGCGCGTGCGCCCCTAGTGGCGGCTGAAAGAGCCGACGTAGAATGAGGTGCTCTCGCCCAGGAGAGACAGCTTGCTGACGTAGAACGGCGGTGCGTGGTCGGCAAGCAGTTAAATGGAAAAAATTAAGTTACGCCGGATCTTTGTGGATTACCCCCATAGGCTTTTAGGATTGTTTAGGAGCTGCCTAGGTGAGCTTCAACCTCCCTATCCTGAATGTGGAAATATCACGTTCAGGATAGGGCGCATTTTGACCACCAGCCGTGGGAAAACACAAAATGTGTCAAAAACATGCCGTGATTTTGTCACATTTTGCAATTTCCCGTGGCCACTGTAAATGAAGGCAGGGTGTACATGAAGCCTTAGTAGTCTTCCATACATGGGATTGCTTCAGAAAGTAAATATACAGTATAATTTAGCCTCTATTCTATAAAACTAAAGGACCACAATTCTGTAACAGACTTTAGAATGCTGGGAAAAGGAATTCAAGAGGGTATCGAGAGCTTGCTCTGATAGTAGTGATGAAAATCTTTTATTTTCCATGACAAATCTGTTTCATGTGTATCAACAGAGCATGCACAGTTTTAAGATAATATTTAACTAAAGAAACACAGAATAATCACAGATTGAAGAGTACATCAGCTTACATCACAAAATTAGAGCAGAGTCTGTTCATTTTGGCAAATTTTTACAAAAACATAGCATTTGAGCATGAATACATGTCAAATAAAACTCCAAGGAATACACCGAATCATAGAGCAATCTTTCTCATCAGAGTGCTGAAACATGTATCCTGCATCATTTATAACACACAAAAGACATTTAGAACACTAGTTAGACAGTTTTGTCTTTTAACACAGCGGGCCTATATACTAAGATGGTATAAAGAGATGTGGCATCCTCTAGCTCACTATAATAATAAAATAAAATGTTTTTAATTGTTTAATGAAAATATCAAAGCAGGGTGAAATTACAAGATAGTAGACATGTGACAATAAAGCAGAACTAACGCTCACACACTGCAAGCAGGCAGGCTCTTTATTGCAGAAGAGACAAGCAAGTATTTTCTGTAAAAAAATACACCTACCTACCTGCCTGCTTGCAGAATTCACCAGCATGTAAACTAAGCTGCGCATGCGCACCTCAACTTACAGTACAATGCCAGTATGGTCCCATTGTGCCGGGATAACTGGCTCCTAGGCATTCTGCTTGTCATCCCACACTGGCCAATTAAGACACCAAAGGAGATGCCCGTGCCTACGAGGGACGGGGACCGCTGAAGAAAAGGTAAATTTAGCTCTGCTTTAAAGAGGAAGTAAACCCTCTTGAAAAAAATCAGAAAAAAAAACCCTGCAAGAAAAAGGTATAATGAGCTAGTACGCATAGCATACTAGCTCATTATGTATTACTTACCTGAGATTGAAGCCCCCACAGCACTGTGACTGGCCGGAGCCACAATGTAATCACTCCTGCGCTTTCATGCGGGTGCCGCCACTAACGGCATGATCACCGTTAGTAATGGCACGCTCAGTGCGCCTGCACGCCTTTGTCTACGGCGCATGCGCCATAGACATCGGTGCATGTATGTTGGAAATATCCCCTAAACCGTGGAGGTTTAGGAGATATTTCTTGCACCTACAGGTAATCCTTAATCTAGGTTTACCTGTAGGTAAAAGTGGTCTGTGTGGCAGGCGCAGCACTATAAAGTGCCTCATGAGCTGTGGCATTAGAAGAATTGTGTTATCTCTGACTTTTCAGTCCAACAAGACTGTCTATTACTCTGAAATTCCTCTATTGCCGTTCTATGGAAGCAGTAAGGTTTAAAGAGCACACCAAATGCTTAAATAACTTCTTTATTAACTTCACTTTTCTTCATAGATAACACTGCTGCTTTGCAGCAGACAGTCCATGTACAAACACGTGCTGAATAAGTTCAAATATTCAATCTTTTCATTCAACATAAAATGGTGGATATATTTCTTTCTTCAGTATTTATACTCTTTCTCTCTCTCTGTAAGTTATCAAAGCATTCTCAAATTTCTCTGAAAGGTATAACTGTGATTTGCAACTTGGTTTGCAGTGTTGCTTTAGTTCAGTAATGAGTTTGGTGCAGTTAGCTTGTTAGAGTGGATGGATGGATGTGACTTAGTTTGAATGACTGAATGGTGCTTAGTTCGGTGGAATTACAAGTGAACACACAAGTAGATCAGTATACAGTTCTGATCACACTATGTACAATAAGAACATATATATATAACTTGTGTAACGTACCTATTTAGGCCCTTGCTTCCATAAAACTGAACTCTGTATGTCTGCTCTGCTCTCTGTCTTCATGTGGAATGAATTTGCAGCACATGTACAGTATTAGGAACCTCCCAGACAGAATGGATGCAAAGGTAGCTGTGATAGGTCAATACTCTGCTCCATGTGAGATTAGCTGTGATTGGCCAAGGCTACGGATGAGTCACAAAAGCTTAACTCTATGCTTTCTGGTATGAATTCTAATGACTAAAATACAGCTAAAACTAAAATAATTCAGATGATTAAAATAGGACTAAAACTAAAATTGCATTTCAGTCAAAAGACTATTAGCCAGATTCAGGTAGAGGTGCCTAACTTTAGGCAGGCGTAGCGTATCTCATATACGCTATGCTGCCGTAAGTTAGAGAGGCAAGTACAGTATTCACAAACAACTTGCGTCCTAAGTTACGGCGGCGTAGTGTAAATGTGGCGGCGTAAGCGCGCCTAATTCAAATGTGGAAGAGGTGGGCGTGTTTTATGTAAATTAAGCATGACCCCACGTAAATGACGTTTTGAACGAACGGCGCATGCGCCGTCCGTGGACGTAACCCAGTGCGCATGCTCCAAATTTACGCCGCAAAGACTCATCGGTTTCGACGTGAATGTAAATTACGGCCAGCCCCATTCACGGACGACTTACGCAAACGACATAAAACGTGAAAAAAACGGCGCCGGCGGTCGTATCTTAGCAGCATTTAAGTGTATCTCAATTTGAGAATACGCTTAAATATACGACGGTGCAGATTCGGAGTTACGACCGCGTATCTACTGATACGCCTTCGTATCTCTACCTGAATCTGGCTATATGACTAAAACTAAATCAAAATTTGACATTAAAATTACCACTGTACTACCCCATAAGAAAAAGTAGGTGACATCTACTAAGCTGCTGAAAAGAAAAGGGGGGAAAAAGGCTATTCATATTTTTTCTCTTAATATTTATTGTTGGTAATATATTCAGGTAATATGTGCAATGGCATAACAGCCAACAGAGTTTACAGTTTTATTTCATATTTTAACCGCTTGCAGACTGCCCCATGCAGGCGGCCACTCTGTGCCAGATCACGTACCTAGTATGCATGCTGAGAGCAACCCACTCCTGCTGTGATTGGACACATATTTGTCAATCAGAATAAAAAATGAACATCAAAAGATACCTATATAGCTGCCAACATCCCTAAGATCAAAGTAAAGAGGAAGAACCCCCCCCCCCAGATTTGTCAATCTGCGGTGCAAGAAAAAAAAACACAGAAAAATTTTACATACACTAAATTACCAAAAGTATTGGGATGCCTGCCTGTACACGCACTTGAACTTTAATGGTATCCTAGTCTTAGTCCGTAGGGTTCAATATTGAGTTGGGCCATCCTTTGCAGCTATAACAGCTTTAACTCTTCTGGGAAGGCTGTTCAGAAGGAAGGGAATCATGTGACATCACCCGCTGCCAATGATGATTCATGCTATACATGCATGTATACTGGGGACTGGGTTTACAGTGACATGTGTGTACGTTTAATTCCTGTTATTACAATAAAAACCTGTCCAAAGCAGAGAGCACTATATATCTTTTCTATTGCCCGACAATTGTGGTATTGGAGAGTCTGTACCCTTTTGCTTGGAGACGTTTGGAGTGCAGAGAGATGGATCCTTCCTGCTAGCCCATTCTGGTGATTTCATTCACCGACACAGTGATATTTACCCCATTTGGGGAAAGTGCTTGTGACCCCATGCCTCTAGGGGTCCACTTTGGAAGGTGAGCTTCTAGTATTGCCAGTGGTGGAGGTTCTTTACGAAGTCACCTGCATGATCGTTTTAACAGCACTATTTTTGGACACTTATCATTGGTGCTTGCAATTAGCCAAATTAACTTTATTTATATATGCTTTCCTCATAGCGCTGCACTGTTTCATTAATAAGGATGTCCACAAGTCTTAGGGGTGTGTCTATGGGAATGTTTGACCATTCTTCCAGAAGCACATTTTTGAGGTCAGGCACTGATGTTTGACGAGAAGGCCTGGCTCGCAGTCTCTGCTCTAAAGGTGTTCTAACGGATTGAGGTCAGGACTCTGTTGGAACAGGAAGGGGCCATCCCCAAACTGTTCCCACAAAGTTGGAAACATGAAGTTGTGCAAAATGTCTTGGTATGCTGACACCTTAAGAGTTCCCTTCACTGGAACTAAGGGGCCAAGCCCAACCCTTGAAAAACAACCCCACACCATAATCCCCCCTCCACCAAATGGTTTGGACCAGTGCACCAAGCAAGGTCCATAAAGACATCAATGATCTAGTTTGGGGTGGAGGAACTTGACTGGCCAGAGTCCTGACCTCAACATGAGAGAACACCTTTAGGATGAATTTGAGCAGAGACTGTGAGCCAGGCCTTCTCGTCGACTTTACAAATGCACTTCTGGAGGAATGGTCAAACATTCCCATAGACACATTCCTAAACCTTGTGGACAGCCTTCCCAGAAGAGGGGAAGCTGTTATAGCTGCAAAGGGTGGGCCAACTCAATATTGAACCCTACGGACTAAGACTGGGATGCCATTAAAGTTCATGTGCGTGTAAAGGCAGGCGTCCCAATACGTTTTGTAATATAGTGTATAGTAAACAACAGTGACGTTGCTAGGGGGTGGCTATTGGGGCTATAGCCCTGAATCTGGGGCCCGTAGCCCCAAGTTTCTTGCTGCAGGGCCGTGGCCGTGGCCTCTCTGTGTCGGGCGGGCTGCATGAGAGAGCCAGGCAGGTGGATGAGAAGGACGAGCAGAGATGACATCATATCTCTCTGGCCACCCCGCATCACCGCTCTCCTGCCCTTACTCTGAACCGATGTGTCCCGCCTGGTCTATCCATCAGCAGAGCTTTCCTCGCATAAGCAGTTTCCTGGCAGCCCCTGTGTCCTGTGATGGCTGCTTGTGATCCTCCCCTGATGGTTTCTTCGGTCCATTCTTCAGTGGAGCCCTTCGTGGATAAGCAATATATATACAGTATGTTGAAATCTATCAACTATTTATACTTTCATTATTGAAAGTAGGTGCGTAAATTGGGGCAGGCTTTTAGGGGCCCCAGTGTATTACTTTGCCCAGGGCCCATGATGCTATCAACATCATCCACATCTGATGACAATTGACAATCCACATCTGGTGGCAGGTGACGTGGCAAGTGACAATCCACATCTGGCGGCAAGCGACAGTGGCAAGTGACAAGCTGCATCTGGTGGCAGGAGATGTGACAATCCACATCTGGTTGAAATAATGGTGATGCGCTCATATCAACTCGTGTGCAGTGAACATATATATTCAAGCAATTAAGCCTAGTGCAAACAAAAACACTCTTAATATAAATAGATCATGAAAAAGTCCTGATAATAAATCAGTCAGTCGGCAATGCTCCTTTCCCTGATTGCCAAACCTCTCACTCCAGTGTGATCAGGTCACAACAACCTCCAGCAGCGATTAGGTGTTTCCAGTTGTATTCATTCACATGCAAAAAAAGGAAAGAAAACATAGCGCAATATTGTAACAGGTAAATGTGGATGAAGGCTGCACTTAGTGCACTCACGTATCCTCGCATAAGCTATAGGCAGGGTATGTTGCTGCTCAGTTAAGTGGACTCCTCACTCGGGATAGACATCCGATGGTCCGTCACTGTAGGCTCCTCCCCCACGCGTATCGTCGCTCGTCATGTGACTTAATCATGGGTTTCCGTTATTATTGCAGCTGTATTATTTAGTTATTTTTGTGTGTTTTTTCTTTGAGATTATTTGTTAGTAGCGCTGTAGTATATTTTTACAATCCACATCTGGTTCCAGGCGACTGTGGCAAGTGACAAGCTGCATCTGGTGGCAGGAGATGTGACAATCCACATCTGGTGCCAGGCGACGGTGGCAAGTGACATTCCACATGTGGTTACAGGCGACGGTGGCAAGTGAAAATCCACATCTGGTGGCAGGCGACGGTGGCAAGTAACAATACATATCTGGTTACAAGCGATGGTGGCAAGTGATAAGCTGCATCTAGTGGCAGGAGATGTGGCAAGTGACACGCCCAGGGCTTCCGACTGATTCTGCATCATGGTGTGTTGAACCACTTCATTATATATTACAATGTAACAATAGAAATAATGCCGTTCTATCACCCTATCACCTTGATACCATATCAATCACAGTGCCATGATGAGTGAAGAGCGCCCCCCCCCCCCCCCCGGGCCTGCAAAAAGGTTGGTGACCGCTGTTATGGGCTTTTGTAGACCTAGATCTTTTGTAGACCTAGCAACACCCCTGGAATAAAGCAGCTGCAGGAGTTAACGTTGCCATATGCATTCTTTGGTAATCAGCATATCTAAGCCACTCTGTGATTAGAGCTTATCTGCACGTGTACCTTCTGACATATGCTCAGTTCTGATAATCACCAGAAATACATGGAAATATTTTTTAATGGCCATATTAAATAAACCATGTTGTATTTTAGATTAACTGCCTATTTAAACCAAACTTGTAATCACAAATGATGTAGTGGAGATAGGCCACAGCGGGACACCATGCAGATAACAATAAGTGGCTTGAATTTGTCAAGGTCTTTCATGTGGTTTAAGCCAGGTTCTTGGCATGACCAAAGTTTACCTCATCCTATACTATAATAAATCTTCAGATCTGTGAAAGGGTGAAACAAATGTATAACTAGCCCAAGTACATATTACATCATGCTATCTAGACTCCATTCATCCTTATAATTGCTGAGAGAGTCCATAGGAAAGTGACAGGAGAATTTCATTTCAGTCCATTTTACTTGGGAACTTTCTTTTTCTTCTACGAAATCTGCAATATTAGATTTAAACACAAAGAACATGGTCATTATCCTAAATCTAAAGCTTGCTATAGACAAATGGTTATTTTTTTTTGCCATAATTGAACTGGATTTTCCAGTCATATTTGAATGGGTGTCCCTTCAGTTTGCCACATGAATGCATTTTTCCTGTTCAAAACACATTAGTCATTGTTCTGCCCCATTTTCATGCAATTGCTATGCCTTGTGTTGAATAAGGTTATTTTTTCCTAGTATAGGACATCTAGGGGTGGTTTAGGGTCACTGCTACTTGTTTACTAATGTAATTTTTTGTCTTCCCCTCCTGTTTAGTGCTAGTCGGTTCAGCCCTCGCTGGACCCTCCCCTCTTCCACCATGTTGCCTCACTCAGTGTTAGTTAAATTTGCAGAGACAGGGCTTAGGAATGTCATTGTCTTCTAATGCCGCGTACACATGATCGGTCAATCCGATGGGAGCGGTCTGATGGACCGTTTTCATCAGACCAAACCGATCGTGTGTAGGCCCCATCAGTTATTTATCCATTGGTTAAAAAAATTGAAACTTGTTTTAAAATTAACCGATGGATACCTAACCGATAGAAAAAAAAAACGATTGTTTGTAGGCACATCCATCGGTTAAAAATCCATGCATGCTCAGACTAAATTAGATGACGGGAGCGCTCGTTCTGGTAAAACTAGCGTTCGTTATGGAGATAGCACATTCATCACGCTGTAACAGACAGAAAAGCGCGAAACATCTTTTACTAACATGAAATCAGCTAAAGCAGCCCCAAGGGTGGTGCCATTGGATTTGAACTTCCCCTTTATAGTGCCGTCGTACGTGGTTTACGTGACCACGTTCTGACACGATCGTTTTTTTAACTGATGGTGTGTAGGCACGACTGACCATCAGTCAGCTTCATCGGTTAACTGATGGAAAAATCCATCAGACCGTTCTCATCGGATTGACCGATCGTGTGTACAGGGCATTATACTTTAAAACAGGGGTCTTTAAATCCAGTAGTTCAGGAACTACAATTGCCATCATGTGCCTAGTCATGTCTGTGAATTTCTGAGTTTTACAATGCCTCATGGGACATGTAGTTCTGCAAGAGCTGGAGGGCCATAGTTTGGAGATACCTGCTTTAAAAGACCCAAAAAACATCCACTGTACTGCAATTAGCTGAAGTAAAACTGGGTGGCATTCAACCTTTGTGTCTTATTGAAGAGTTAAGTTGCTTGTGGATGGTGTTAAGTCAGTAGGTGACCATACTGTCCGAACAGACCTGGTATAAGTAGGTTGGTCAATGGAAAAAGGGCCATTTTGAAACAGAACATAATTAGGTTAATTTAAAAAACAGTAAGTACAGTCTTTTGAAACAATTAGGGGGCTATTTATGTTTTCAATTTATGCATTATGCACAATGTGCAAATCTTGAATGAAAGTTGTACCTCTTGAATGAAAACACTCATCATTTTATTTTTTTTCATAGCATGTGGAAGGGTTAGACCCTTTGTCCAATTTTTTTATATTGTGACCTGGAAAGGAGAGAATGAATGGAGGGTCGACATGACTAAGGCTGGGTTCACATATGTGCGAATTGGATATGGGTTACCCTGCATCCAATTCGCATGACATACAAAAGTGCCCGGCTCGCAATGGAGCCAGTTCTTACAGGTCTGGAGCGAGCGTGGCCTGCATTTCAACAAGGTCCTGTGCATCTTTCGGTCCGGTTCAAATGCAAATTCTGGCAAAAATTCTGACTTGATTTGCACCTGAACCAGTGAACAGGGACGCATCAGATGCCATGCTGGGAATGGCAGCCGCACATATGCGAATCTGGCCTTAAGGGAGGAACAGGCCAGACAAGAGTTAAAACCATGGTGATTTAGTGGTCAAGGGGCGTAGTTTTATCTGATTGGAGGCTGAAGATCAGATGGTCAAGGTAAAGCGGCAAGGGTGGTTTTTGCAAGGGATGCTGGGCATTCATTCTAGTGGACCTTTGGAGGTCAGTGTTTAACTATATTGCTACAAAAATCCCATGGGGGAAAATGTAGGAATGTGTGAATCTGTCCCATGGGGGAAAATGTAGGAATGTGTGAGTCTGTCTTCGAGCCATTCAGGGCACTGCTGATGACATGGACAATTATGCTTATAAATTGTACCTTAAAGGGGTCGTAAAGGTGTGTTTTTTATTTTCTAAATACTGTAGGTTCCTTTAAGCTAGTGCATTGTTGCTTCACTTACCTTTTCCTTCGATTTCCCTTCTAAATGTTTTTTTCTTTGTTTTCTTTGTCTGAATTTCTCACTCCCTGTTCCTCCTCAGTAAGCTGTTCAGTAATCTGTTCTGGCTGACTAACCACCGCTCGGATGATGGTAGCAAGTTTACTGAGGAGGAACAGGAAGTGAGAAATTCAGACAAAGAAAAAAAACATTTAGAAGGGAAATCGAAGGAAAAGGTAAGTGAACCAACAATGCACTAGCTTAAAGGAACCTATTTAGAAAATAAAAAACAAACCTTTACAACCCCTTTAACTACACCCAAAGACCCCCTTCCTTGTTGCATTGTTAAAGTTGTTTTTATTGATGTTATATATTTACAGTGCCTTGCGAAAGTATTCGGCCCCCTTGAACTTTGCGACCTTTTCCAACATTTCAGGCTTCAAAAATAAAGATATAAAACTGTAATTTTTTTTGAAGAATCAACAACAAGTGGGACACAATCATGAAGTGGAACGAAATTTATTGGATATTTCAAACTTTTTTAACAAATAAAAAACTGAAAAATTGGGTGTGCAAAATTATTCCCACTTGTTGATTCTTCAAAAAAAATTATAGTTTTATATCTTTATGTTTGAAGCCTGAAATGTGGCAAAAGGTCGCAAAGTTCAAAGTTTCGCAAGGCACTGTATTTGTTAATAAAATGGTTGCTTTTGCTGACATCATCTACCTGCCCCCCAGTGATGCCGAACCTGCTCCCAGGCACCCGCCCGCAGCTATCGGATGGCAATAGATTTATGTGTGACCATCTTGGTTACTTGGGGAGCCACAGTCACAGAAACTGCTTTCCACTTCCCAGCCATGTATCCCTGAATGCATGGTAAAAATAAATGCAAGTGTCACTTAGTACAGTGGCCTTATTGAAGCTCTGTATTCAATAACACATCAATACATATACAGCTACACTCATGTCTGCCACACTTAGACAGGAATGTAACAGATTTTATGGTAGCTTTCTTCAAAAAAGCAAGAAAACCTAGAAAAGCAGACACTTGAAGATGACCTTATGAACTGTATGCTCACAACAGGGCACCTATGGAGCTATGAAGCCCATGGCTCACTAATGAGCAGCAAGTCCAAAAACTGAAGTCACATTGGCACTGCTTCCTTACACCCCTCACAATTAGTTTGTCCCCAAGACAAACAGGTTTACAGGCCAATATTGTGGCACAGGAAATAAAAGGCTTTAATCAAGCACAACTTGTATTATACAACATCTCTACAAATGCCTGCTTTACATATTTCAAAGCTAACTATGAAAAGCAACTTCTAATGATAAACACAGGAAGTTGAAGTACTCTTTTGCCCAGCATGTAGGCAGGTGCACTCTATTTTATCCACTGCAGGTGGTGCTCTCCACAGCTGTACTGGTTTTGGAGAGGAAGTCAAGAGGAAGAGGGTTCCTCTATGGTTTCCGGGGTCACTAGGGAAGCTATCCTAGGAGATGCTGCCACCCCATGTGACTCTGGCAGCTATATTGGGTCAGGCAAAGCCTATTTAAAGTTCAGCAACCATTTTACGAGTGCGCAGTGTAGGGATAGGTACCCTGCCTGATAGGGAAAGTCTTAGTGGTAGGGAAAGGTTCCTGAAGGGTAGGAGAAGCATAGGTTCTGTGAATCCTCTGGACATTTTCCACAAGACAGCCAGGCAGAATTCTGCTCTCTTTGCATTAAAGATAAGAGGCACGCTTCTCCAGGTGGGACAATTAAGGCTTGTTAGACTACACGCGTCGATGCTTGCCCCTGCGCGCTTCCATGAAACTAGTGCTTGAAAAAGGATTGGCTGCACACCATGACTGATCCCCTTAAGAGGATTATGATGCCAGGAGGCGGGGTGTGGCTTAAGATCAGGTGACCGCAGTGATTTTCTGTCACATGGTCCGAAAACTTTCAGTTAGGTGCCGGTAACTGTGCCGGCAGAGCGCAGCGTGCACTATTGGCACAGGTGAATTGGGGGCAATTCACGAAAATATGTTTTTTGCGTATGGTTAAGGCCAAGGGGTTAATAATGATTAAGCACAGCTTCCTTGTGTGAAATGCATCAACCATCTGTAGCCTGTCATTGTCCCGTGTGTGTCACTTTGGGAAGTTGCAATAAAATGGCTCAGGATCAGTCATGGTATGCAACCAATTTTTTTTTCCAGTGCTCTGCTCTCTTTGCAGGCGCTGTCAGTCCGGCTGAGCATTGCTCCATTCATATTGCTGAAAACCATGAGTGCTCCGGGGCAGTCTTCCCTTCGGGTTCTGCTGTGAACTATTTCTGCATACTTCAATACAAGTTATTTGTTGCACCTGTCTGTGTAAATTATTGCCACCACACCACACTGCACCCACCTACAAGCAAATGTAATATTAACAAATAATTATTGTAAATAACTAATCCAGAATGTCATTGAGGAAAAAGAAAACCTGAAAGCAAAGGAATAGAAGATCACCAACACTTACTAAATGCGTACTGAGCGTAAACTGAGTCCACAATGGCAGTTCATGAACTCAAACACATTCTGCAGCTTGTGGGAAAAGAAACACATAAAACAAGAACAATTACCTTGTGAAGCTGAACATTTTTTACTTACAAACCAAATGAGCATAGCCATAACAAACGAAAAAGAACGCAAAATCCAAAAAATACCGACATAAAAAAATGCTTTATTTTAGTTTTCGTTGCTACAACAGTTTGATATAGATAGGAGATTCAACATGACGCTGACAATAGCATTCTGTGTCTATCGAATCTGCGGTCGAATGTGCTTAACCTTAACTCTATTAGTCCAAAATTATTCTACATAGAGAGGAAAGATTCAACATTATAGAGACATGAAGATTCGACATAGAGAGAAAAGATTCAACATTGTTGGGGTAGACCAATCGACATGAACGACGAAGATTCGACAAAGTAGCGAAAAACATACAAACGTTGAATCTGTCATTGAAGGCTTATGGTGTCTGTGGTAAGTTCTAAGAAGATTCGACAAGCAGCTAAACTGTACGACGCCGCAATCATACATTTCCGGTCAAATGCTCGGCCCATAGGCTATAGAAGAATTTGAATGTTGGTTGACTAGTAATAATAATTATTACTAGTTTGTGCTAGTTTAGTCCAATCAACCGTGAAACACCAAAACGTTTAGGCACCACATCCCAAGCAAAAATTATTTGAAAAAGGGGGAGAAGGAGAAACGGGGATTTTACCGGTGCAACGAATGCTCATATAATGAGAAATAAATCGTTATTGATCCATAGGTATAAAAAAATATTTTTTATTGAGGTATAAACCAATTAAAAAAATGATCCTAATATATTTTTACAAAGATTAGCATATAGCACAATATGGTGGTCACAGTTTAGCGGGTTATAGTCAAGCCAAGATGGAAAATCGAATGATCTTGACATGTTTCGCTAACAAAGCTTCTTCAGGGGTATGCAATGGCAATCCATGCTAATATTTACAAATGAAAAAACATACAATTATTATTACAGGTCTGCAATTAGAAAATGCTAATTTTGAAAAAAGTTGCAGTAAGTGGTCTTGGGTATCGCTGGAACCAAATAGAACAGTCATGCTTACCCAGCTGCTCATTAAGTCCACTATCCACCAACAGTAATTGCACTGGATCAGAGTAAGGGTCCCCTGGTGGGGGGGAGGAATGTCCTGGAGTAACCGCAGAGGACACTATAAGAGACTGAATGGGTAAAAAACTGAAAATAGTATAAGATAAATAGATGATTGAAAAGTGGATGCAGTAGATGTGCAAGCACTAAAGAAGTCACTTACATAAAAGCAAGTGTAGACTGTATCAGGACAGGAGATAATGGTGTACAGCCCATCAAGAGATGCCGCAAATAGATGTAAATCTAAAAACGAATAAACAGAACCAAAAATTACAATGATTTATCTATGCCACTATCCTCACCAAGGGGCATATAACAGAAAAAGACAAAAGGGAATTAAGGTACAGTTACGAAAGGTATTTTATTATTATTATTGTATTGCAAAGCAAAAAGAAAAAGTGTTTTGCTTTGAAAAAAAGGGGGAATAAATTAATGATTATAAATCGGTCTCTATAACCAAAGAGACACCAATGGACAAAAGTCTCAAAATGTTAGGTAAACCTGATAGATAGTATAGTGTTATCCAATTTTTAAAAGAAAAAAGAAAGAAACGACAAGAGAGAAAAAGTGGCAGATGATAAGTCTCCAGATCTAAACAAAAGCGCTTACTGCAACGCTGCAGTAGCCGCCAACCCAGGTCCCCCTGCTCACAACACAGCAATTGCTGTGAGAGCAGGTATATATAGCGTCCTGCGGACGGACCCGGCGTCTGACGTCACCGGGAACGAGGCGGGCAGGTAGGGGCCAATGCGCATGCTCGCGAGGCTCAACGGGTTCCCTACTACAAAACCCAGGATTCAAAGCCGCAAAGAAGGGAGGGATGCCAAAACAAAACACAGATGACAAGGGCAAAGAAGGCAAGGCCCTCGTTCCCGGTGACGGCAGATGCCGGGTCCGTCGGCAGGACACTATATATACCTGCTCTCACGGCAATATTTCAGTGTGCACATGTCTATTGTGAATATGGTTTCACTTTATAGTTCTTAATCATGGTTTTCTACTAATACGTTTTATTTTTTATATATTTTTGAGAACCGAGATAGTCCAAAATCCTCCACTTTTGGCCAGGGGTATGCTTGTATACAGAAATGTAACATGTCTAAACATCTCTAAAGTCCTGTACACACGGGCCAGAATCTCGTCATGAAAAAAACGTAATTTTTCCTGACGAGATTCTTCGCAAGATTCTCTTGCAGCCCGAGTGTACAAACACACCATTCAAAAGAACTGCGGTCCTTTTGAATGGCACAAACGCGGTGACGTCATCGACTATGACAAGCATGCGCTCGTCACAGTCGTGCCATCGCCGCCATCTTGCTACACCCTACCTATGCCTTGGAATCTACCGCGCATGCGTCAAAGTAATTTCGAGCATGCACGGGTTTCCACGGCGACAGGTAAGTATACAGAAGCTCGGGTTTCTCGGCAGGAAAACACTGCCGAAAATCACGACGAGAAAATAGAAAACAGGTTCTCTATTTTTCTCGTCGAGATTCTGGGCAGTTTTCTTGATGAGAAACCACAAAGCCTCGTACACACGCTCGGTTTACTCTGCAAGAAAACTATGCCAGCAGTTTTCTTGCTGGTTCTTGTCGAGAAAACCGTGCGTGTATACGAGGCTTAAGTATTAGGGCTCTTTCACACAGAGCGGATCCGTAATTGATCCGCTCCGTTAGCCCGTTTGGCTCAGCGGGGATTCCTCCGCAGGGCGGTCTCCGCACACAATGCAGAGACCGCCCTGTCTCTCCTCCTCTCTCCCCTATGGGGAATCGGATGAATACGGACCGTGTGTCCGTATTCATCTGATCCGTTCCGCCGGACGGAAGAAAAATAGGGTTTTCTTCCGTCCGCAAAAGCGGATCTTTGCGGACGCGGATGTTATGTCCGTATGTCTGAAAGGGGCCTTAAGCATATTTTCCATGATGCTTAGATGTAAATACCCTAGAAAAGGGAGGGAAGAATTAAAGAATTAAAAAAAAAAAAGAATGGGGAAGATGAAAGAGTGAGCCTTAGTAATCCTGGCCTATAGAGGAACATATTTCTCTATAAATCTCGCCAGAACTTATTGAGCTAATAGTGGATGCAGGAGATTCCATGGAGTTAATGCTAATAAGCCATGCTTAGCACGTGGCTCCAATTCCTCCAACCCCCTCAGTAGCAGGTAAAAATTAAGTGGGTCCCCTTACTCACCGGGGATAGGGCGAAATAAAAAAATAATAATAATACTAAAAAATAAAAAGGGGGGGGGGGAAGAGGGAAGGGAGGAAGCGGATAAGAATGTGCTGAGGAGAGGGGGTTAGGGCTTCACCATCTACCCTCTCCAGCTTGCATTATTTAGAACATTAAAGTGCGTCACGCTTGTAGCGTGACCCAGATTCTGACCGTAAGGTCAAAAAGGTACTTATATATATGTAGCGCCCCCTTACTTTCAGTATGGGCACTACGCTAAAGTTAGTGGGGAATGGGAGAGTTATTTTGCTCCCATTTGCAATTGGTTAAATTGGACTTCTGTCGTTCCAGAAATATCCACTGGACCAGTCTGTGCTCCAGGGATGCGGTACCATCCCTGGCCAGCAGTTGGCACCAGAGGGGTTCTGGCAGAGCAAGTTTTCCCCAGCAGCCAATCAGAGGAGTTTTTCCCTCGCAGGGCATGCTGGGGGAGGGAATATCTTTGACAGGTGTCATGTGCTCAAAATTCTTTGCGGGGTCCCGGTTCCAGGTGCGGCATCCACCTTCAGGGTGCGTGCATCCATGGACCCCGCCGGTGCGGCCCACCTGGCCAAAATTGCAGACTACACGGAACCTCATCCGGAGGTAAAAGGGGACTCCAGTGACTTACTGGGTCCCCAGTTCTATTGAGAGGTACCCAGGCTGGGTGCCGTTCGATTGGGGGGTTGGCTTGAGGGGAACCCGGAGGCAGGTTGTCCAACAGGGCTTGAACGAACCAATCGAGGATCTGGTGACCGGAATGCTGACAGGTACGCTCAGTGCCGATCCTGACCTCCCTGGGGCCCTAAGCAAAATTCTGCTAAGGGGCCCTCTACCTGATCCATGAATAATGGGCGTGGTTTAAGCATCATATTGGGCGTGACTTAAATGGGAGTGACTAAAAGGGGTGTGGTTAGAGTCTGAGATGAACGAGGGATGGAGGGAGAAATAAAGAAGGAAAGAGAGAGAGAGAGAGAGGAATTAAAAAAAATAGGGATGGAGGGACAGCAGGTCCAGATCCTACACCGCAATAAAATATGTGTATTCCAGAAAGTTTAACAATCAGCAGATAAAGATACTCCAAAATTCTAGTGTTGGCGCCTCAATCATCCCGGCACCAAGGTTGTTATGGTGTCAGGATGATTGAAGCACATTTTTTCTATTATTACATTGTAATATAGAATGAAATTACTCAACTCACCATAATGCCGAATCAGTGGGAGCTCTGATGTCACTGTCCCCAGCCAGCGGAGTGCTTCCTTACATCTCAGGTGTCCCCAGCAGAGTGCTTCCTTACAGCTCAGGTGTCCCCAGCGGAGTGCTTCCTTACATCTCAGGCCCGGACTGGGACAAAAAATAGGCCCGGGCATTTTGGAATGAGCAGCCCATGACATCTTAACCTGCCCCTCCTCCAATCTCCATCCTGACGGATCCCCCGGCAGAGGGGAGGGGGGAAACCCTGCAAAGGTGCAGGGGGCGAGGGGACAGGGAAAGAGCAGAGGGGGCAGAGAGCACAGGGAAGAACCTTGAGAACATGGGTGGGGTGAGAGCATGGGGAGGCAGAGAGCACAGGGGAGAGGCAGAGAACACAGGGAGGAAGAGGAGAGCACAAGGTGGGCAGAGAGCATGGGGGTCTGGAGAGCACAGGGAGTGGGGGGTTGGAGAGCACAGGGGGAAGCAAAAACACAGGGTGGGACAGAGAGCACAGGGAGGGCAGGAAAGCACGGGGCCGGAGAGCACAGGTGGGAGGCGGAGATCAGTGGGGGGGTGTAGAGCACTGGGGAAGGCGGAGATCACTAGGGGATGGCGAAGGGCACGGGGGGGGGGGGCAGCAGAGAGCATGGGAGGAGGTAGAGAGTACAGGGGGTAGGTGAAGATCAATGGGGGGCTGGAGAGTACTGGGGGAGAGGCGGAGGGCACAGGGGGGCAGCATAGAACATGGGGGAGGTGGAGAGCACAGGGGGGGCTGGACAGCACTGGGTGGCTAGAGAGCACTGGGGGAGAGGGAGAGGCAGAGGGCACAGGGGGGCAGCGTAGAGCATGGGGGAGGTGGAGAGCACAGGAGGGAGGTGGAGAGAAGAGGGGGGGTGGAGAGAATTAGGGGGAATTGAAAAGAGCACAGGGGGAGGTGGAGAGCACAGGGGGAGAGGCAAAGGGCACAGGGGGGCAGTGTAGAGCATGGGGGGGAGGTGGAGAGCACAGGGGGAGAGGCGGAGGGCACAGGGGGCAGCGTAGAGCATAGGGGGTGGTGAAAAGCACAAGGGGAGAGGTGGAGGGCACAGGGGGGCAGCGTAGAGCATTGGGAAGGTGGAGAGCACAGGGGGAGAGACGGAGGGCACAGGGGGGCAGTGTAGAGCATGGGGGAGGTGGAGAGCACTGGGCTGGGGTGTTAAAGAGCACAGGGGGAGAGGCGGAGGGCACGGGGGAGGCTAGAGAGCACTGGGGGAGAGGCAGAGGGCACAGGGGGCAGCTTAGAGCATGGGGGAGGTGGAGAGCACATGGGGAGGGATGGAGGGCACAGGGGGGCAGCGTAGAGCATGGGTGGAGGTGGAGAGAACAGGAGGGAGGTGGAGAGCACAGGGGGCAGTGGAGAGCACAGGGGGGCAGTGGAGAGCATGGGGGGAGGTGGAGAGCACAGAAGGGAGGTGGAGAGCACTGGGCGGGGGGCTAGAGAGCACTGGGGGGGGGCTGGAGAGTATTGGGGGAGGTGAAGAGCACAGGGGGAGAGGCGGAGGGCACAGGGGGAGACCGTAGAGCATGTAGGGAGGTGGAGAGCACAGGGGGAGGTAAAAAGCACAAGGGGAGAGGTGGAGGGTACAGGAGGGAGGAGGAGAGCACAGGGGGGGCTGGATAGCACTGGGGGAGAAGTGGAGGGCACAGGGGCAGCGGAGAGCATGGGGAAGGTGGATATCACAGGGGGGAGGTGCAGAGCACAGGAAGAGACAGGGGGCAGCAGAGATCATGGGGGAGGTGGAGAGCACTGGGGGGGGGCTAGAGAGCACTGGGGGGGGCTAGAGAGCAATGTGGGGGCAACAGAGATAAGCAGGATAGGAGGAGCGGTGGGATAGCTACATAAATAAGAATCATTCTCTCCATCTCCTTCCCGCAGTACCTGAATGCCTGTGAGAGGGAGAGGAGTAGAAGCAGGCATTCAAAGAACGTGGGAGGACAATGGAGAGAATGATTCTTCTATATGCAGCCACCCCACCGCTCCTCCTATTCAGGTTACAGGGGGCCGCACTTACTTTCTCTCCCGCAGCTCTATTTTGGCAGGCAGGGCTCCCTTCACGTTCTGGTCTTCAGGAAAATGGCGGCCGTCGGAGACATTATCTATGCCGGCCGCGGACCTCTAGCAGCGGCGGGGCCTGCGTAGTCTGCGTATAGGGCGGATCGGCCCTGGGAACGCTTTGCTGTCATCCGGTGACCTATTCTAAAGACCTACTGGGAGGATTCGCTCCATTCATCCATTTAGCTCACTTAAAGTAATTGGCCTGTGGCAGGGGCCCTAGAGTCAGGTCTGTGAGAGAGATCTGTTCCTCCCCAGCAAATCTAAGTGACACCTCGGCTGCCAGGCTTGTGAGAGGGGTCTGTCCGGGGGCACTTCACCCACTCAGAAAGAGTGGCGACGAATCACAATTTGATACTATTGAGAGCAGGACTGCTCGGTTCATATCCAGGCCTGATACAGCAAGGTTCTTCTTTTCTCTTCATCACCTTTTTCTTCCCATTTGATGTTGATGTTGGCCGTGTTGGCCTGGAAATAAAGCATTGGAAAACCCTTTATTCACTGTCTGGACCTTCGCTCACTACTTTGTTTCTACAACTGCACCCCTGGGCCACATCAAGGTAACTTAATATGCCGATCCCAACAACAAATCAGCGGCTCCTTCGGGGGTAGCGCTACATATAGTCTAACAGGATTTTTGCTAGTTGCAGAACTGCATTTTTCTTGTTGTAAAAAAATGTAGGTAGGTCTCAAATAGCATTACTTGCTTTCTGCAATTACTGCTGTCCTGGCTGCTGTCCCTCTTTACAGTCAACAAGGGAGTGAAGTCTTGCTTAGGATGGACATGTAAAAACCCAAGTCGATCCATCCGTTTGATATGAGCTTGTAAAGTGGGGTCTGTACATAGGGGCGGTAGTGTTGGGAGGCTTTAAACTCTGCTCATTCAGAAAAGGAAGGGGCCAGTAAATTACACATTAACGGCCCCTTCCTCCAGTCTCCATTCTGACAGATGAGGGAGGCCAGGGGAGGACACAGGGGAGGACATTAAGGGCCATAGGAGGACATGGGGGGGGGGGGCAGAGGACACAGGGGAGCCAGGGGAGGATACAGGAGGACACAGGGGGAGCTGCAGTAGCACACAGGGGACAGACGTGGATGATCAGTGCAGCAGGGATATGTGGCTAGGTCAGTGGCTGGTGAGGCACTGACTAGTATCAGAGTCAGATACACACAGGTTACAGTGCTTAGAAAAAGTATTCACACCCCTTGACATTTTCCACATTTTGTCATGTTACAACCAAAAACTAATATATATAGTATAGTATTTTGTTGGGATTTAATGTGCTAGGTCAACACAAAGTGGCACGTAATTGTGAAGTTGAAGGGAAATAAATGGTTTTCAAAATATTTTACTAATAAATATCTGAAAAGTGTGGCATGCATTTGTATTCAGCCCCCTTTACTCTGATACCCCTAACTAACATCTAGTGAAACCAATTGCCTTCAGAAGTCACCAAATTAGTAAATCGAGTCCACCTGTGTGTGATTTATTCACAATATAAATCCAGCTGTTCTGTGAAGTTCTCAGAGGTTTGTTAGAGAAACCTTAGTGAACAAACAGCATCACGAAGGCCAAGGAACCCACCAGACAGGGCAGTGATAAAGTTGTGAAGAAGTTTAAAGCAGGGTTGGGTTATAAAAAAATATCCCAAGCTTTGAACATCACACAGAGCACTGTTTAATCCATCATCCGAAAATGTAAAGTAGTATAGCACAACTGCAAATCTGCCAAGACATGGCTGTCCACCTAAATTGACAGGCCGAGAAAGGAGATCATTATTCAGAGAATCTGTCCACAGAACAACTATTAGTTGTGCACTCCACAAATCTGGCCTTTATGGAAGAGTGGCAAGAAGAAAGCCATTATTGAAAGAAAGCCATAAGAAGTCCAATTTGCAGACATGTAAATTGTAGAAGAAGGTGCTCTGGTCAGATAACACCAAAATTGAACTTTATGGCTTAGAAGCTAAACGCTATGTGTGGCGGAAAACTAACACTGCACATCACCCTGAACACACCATCCCCACCGTGAAACATGGTGGTGGCAGAATCATGTTGTAGGGTTGCTTTTCTTAAGCAGGTACAGGGAAGCTGGTCAGAGTTGATGGGAAGATAGATGGAGCAGGGGCAGGAAGGGGGCGAAAATGCCCGGTATTGAAGTGGTTAAAGCAGGTTTTGATGCGGTCGAAGTGAGAGCTCTGCACTGGGGATATATTGGTAGAAAATTTCTGTAGTGGGGGAGGGGGGATTTTGGGGTGACCTCAGTACTAAGGGGTATTGAGGGTAGAGGTCAGCTCTGTATTGGGGGGGGGCAAGCTCTGTTCTGTGGGAGATATAGCTCTATACCCAGGAGTATTGGGGGGGGGGAGGTCTGTACTGAGTGGGGTATTGAGAGGAGAGCTCTGTACTATATGTAGTCTTTCCTCCAATTTAAAACCACAGATTTAGTCTGTATAGGGACTAATCCTCCCCGAGTCTTAGTTGCTCCCAGCAGGCTCTGTCTTTCCCACAATCCACAGCAGCTCAGTTTCCTTCCATTCTTCTCTGTGATACCAGGTGGTGGGCGTGGCTTTCCTCCAGCTCCCCATCTCTCTATCTCTCTACCCACAGCTACGGAAGTGCAGGGCAAAGCCCCAGTCTCTGCTGCCATGCAGAGCCGGGCCGTGGTCCAGAGGATATACATTAGTGTAAAATATACTAGAAATGCCCTATAAACTCATTTACTGTATGTCAACTGTCAACTGTCCCTTATTTCACCATCCCTATTGATCCACAGTTGTAAAGCACACGCATCCCACCATCAGGGCCGCTTCTGCTGTGATTACTCATAGCAGAAGCCTATCTGTGGGTGCCGAGCAATGGTTATCTTCCAGCACCCGCCAATCGTATTCTGACGGGGGGGAAGTTATGGATTTTGTGTACTACTTAGTGAGTAAAAGCACGACACTGTTTACACAAAAACACTGACTAGGCACGCAATTAATCCTTTGATTGCCCCAGATGTTTAGTTAGTACCAGTCAGTGTCATCAGTACAGTGACAGTGCATATTTTTAGCACTGATCACTGTATTAATGTCCTGGTTCCCACAAACTGTCAGTTAGGAGTTTATTTACTAAGAGGACAAATTAGTCACAATTATGCAGAGAAACCAACCAGCTTCTAACCTCAGCTTGTTCAATTAGGCTTCGGCAATAAAGCCTGAAAGCGGATTGGTTTCTCTGCAGAATTGTGACAAATGTTGCCCTCTCTAGCTTTAGTAGATAAACCCTTTATGCCATGTACTCACGATCGTAAATTCCGACAAGAAAAGTCTGATGTGAGCTTTTGGTCGGAAATTCCGACTGTGTGTAGGCTCCATCGGAATTTTTCTGTCGGAATTTCTGCCAAGAAAAGATTGAGAGCTGGTTCTCAAATTTTCCGACGGAAATTCCGATCGTCTGTATGCAATTCCGACACGCAAAAAAACACGCATGCTCGGAATCAAGTCGACGCATGCTCGGAAGCATTGAACTTCATTTTTCTCGGCTCGTCTCAGTGTTGTACGTCACCGCGTTCTTGAAGGTCAGAATTTTGTGTGACCGTGTGTATGCAACACAAGTTTGAGCCAAAATTCATGGGGGGGTAAATCTTCCAGAGGTCAAGTGATTAAAGGCAAAAATACTTACCTTAGTTCCAATGGTCTGCCTGTGAGGTCCCTGGTAACTTCTCTCTGGCTTATTCCGGGTGCCATATTGATTGGCTGGCACAGGGTGATATCTCGCATGCGCAGGAGAGAGAGAGAGAGAGAGAGAGAGAGAGAGAGAGAGAGAGAGACTTGTAAAGCGCAACACATGCAAACTGAATCGCCTCTGGGCGCTGTATCCATTTCATGGGTAAGGAACCCCTTGACCTCAGAAGAGATGGGTTTTAATCTTTCTCCTGAAGGCCAAGTGGTCCGACTCCAGTCGGATGGTGGTTGGTAGGGCATTCCACAGACGAGGTCCCTGGACTGCAAATCTTCGATCTCCTTTGGACTTGTATCTGGCCTTGGGTATCTGGAGGAGGTTTTGATTGGTGGATCGCAGAATGCGATTGGGGTTATGGGCTTTTATTTTTTCGCATAGATATTGGGGGGCGTTGCCTTGAATACACTTATGTATTAGACAGAGTGCCTTGAAAGTGATTCTGTCTTTTACAGGCAACCAATGAAGGGATCTCAGTGAAGGTGAGATTGATTCCCATGTTTTTTTCCCAGTCACTAGTCGAGCGGTCGTATTTTGAACGACTTGCAGACGAGTGATTTGGTATTTGGGGAGTCCTAGATAGAGGGCATTTGCGTAGTCGAGTCTGGAATTGATGATTGTTCCCACCACGACTGCAATGTCCTCTTTCGGGATAAAGGGCGTGAGTCTGCGTAGTAGGCGCAGCAGATGGTGGGATCCGCTGACTACTGACCCTATTTGTGCATCCATTGTCATGTAGGTATCGAAAATGACTCAGAGACTTTTGACTTTGGTGCTAGGGGTGATAGTTTTACCCAGAATGGGTGGGGGAGTCCATATTGACGCGGGGTGATTTTTCCCGTTAACGCGTGAAACAGGAGAAGTTCTGTTTTCGAACCATTGAGTTTAAGATAACTGTTTGTCATCCAGTTATCTATTAGAGTGAGGCATTTCTCTAGTCCAAGAGAATGATCCTTTTTGTTGCAGATGCGGAAATACAGTTGTGTGTCGTCTGCATAGGAGTGGTAAAGTAACTTCTGGCTACTGATGATTTCAAAGAGAGGGCGAAGATAGATATTAAACAATATGGGCGATAAGGGAGATCCCTGAGGGACTCCGCATGACACCGTACGTTTTTCAGAAGAGAAAGGCACGGAGCAAACAAAGTTTGGGGGAGGGGCCGCATGACAGGGAGGGACTGGCCGTGACAATAGGCTAGCAGCATGTTAGGGGTGTGGTTGCCGGCTAGAGGGGCGGGGGCGACAGAAGGTTCTGGCTTGGAGGAAGTGACGTGGGTCACTCCTCCATCTTAGCACACGGAGAAGCTTTGTGTGTGTGCTCCGGGTGTAATGGCGGCCGTTGCAGAGCTAATAGCACAATTGCGCGCTGCGGCGTCCGCTCAGGGAGCAGACTGGGTCAGGGAGCAAGTGTCTGCAGCGTTGGATGCTCCGGCCGCAACACCCGACGGGGGGGTAAATCATCCGCGTGCTAGGCGGTCCAGGCCACCGGAGCGGTATAGTCCGGAGCCTTCCCCAGGAGCTGACCGGCAACTACGGAAACCCGCCAGGGGCCCTTAGGCTCCATCCTCGCAGCGGTCTCAAGCTGGGCCCTTGGGGGGGGGCCGGGAGGAATCCACGTCGCAGACGTTGCTCTGCAGTGGGGGGGTCTGATAGCCCGCCTGGGCCTCCCCCTCTACCCGTCGGAGAAGCCCGGACAGCGCGGCCGAGACTGCGGTGGGCGGTCGTGGCAGTCGTGCGGCCCGGCGTGATGTTTCCAGCCAGCTGGCCAGGGGCCATTCTCCCGTAGCGGCCAGGGGCCCGGCAACGCCAGAGGAGAGGTCGGAGCGGAGCGTGGGGGCGACGAGGCGTGAAGGAGGTGGTCGCACAGCGGAGGCCCGGGGGCGGTCGCGGAGTCCATCGGTGGAGGTCGCAAGCGGGTCTGGTGTTCCGGCACAGAGGGGTCGAAGTGCAGTGCAACACAGGCCGTCGGCAACCACGCCACGGCAGTCCGGGGTCCAACCGAGAGCTGTTTCGCCTGCAGTGAGTGAGGTCCGATCGGAGGGGGAGCTGTCCGGGTCAGAGAGCGACAACGATCCGGGACAACGGTCAGCGGTGGATTCCATTCCGGCGGCGCGTGGACCTAGTCCAAGGCAGCCCGGTAAGTCCCATTCTACATCTATTTGTGGTTTATTGCAGGATTTGTTGGTGCAGAGTAGTGTGGGGGGGGACTCTGGTAAGGACAAGGCTCAGGTGATGGGGGGTACGGCCACGGGTGGGTCAGTTGCAGGTGGCGAGGCACAGGATTTATGGGCCCGGGTTGCGGGACTTGGTCAAGAGGTTTGAGCCGGGGGCTGGCAGTACGCCCTCTCCTGCGGTGGCGTGGTCCCCGCAGGGGGGGGGGGGTCCGCTCTGACGACTGGGGGTCCGGTGGTAGTGACAGTGGGGCAGGAGGACACAAGTGTGGGGACGGCGTCAACGGCTGGGGTTGCGACGGCAAGTGGGTCGGGGACGTCTGCGCCAGGGACTGTGCCGGAGGCGGTGAGTGAGAAGAGGGACGCCATCAGGTTGGCTGACGCCGCGCAGAGTGAAATGTACATCTGCTTTGAGGCGACCCTGGGGGCTCATCTGAAGCCTGAGGTTAGGGAGAAGATTTGGAAGGGGGAGTATGTGGAGATTTTTACCTTACTTCCCCTGGAAAAATTCAATCTGACCAGATTGAAACCGGAATTGAACAAGAAAGAGGACGAGGAAAGACGGCGGTATCGATTGATCCCACGCACGTTTTCCAATTGGTTGCAGGCATTTGCGATTTTGGCCTGCGTAGTGGGGGAAAAAGCTCCGGAACACTGTACGGGTTTGTTTATCTACTTGGAGGCCATCAGGTCGGCGCACCAGACGTATGGAGGCACGGCGTGGTTACAGTATGATGAGCAGTTCCGTCAACGGATGGCTTTCAGACCTACGCTGCGCTGGAATCAGAAGGACATTAACCTGTGGATGACGTTGATGACAGCGGCGCGGGCCCCGCAGCAGTTTTTTCAGGGGGGGTCGGGGGTGCAGCTGCCTCAGGACAACCGACCGAAAAACGATGGGGCTTTTGTTGGCAGTTTAATGAAGGAACGTGCAAGTATGGCACGAACTGCCGATTTAAGCACACTTGTTCAGGGTGCGGAGGCACCCATGCGTTGGCAAAATGCTTCAAGCGCACCAAGAACCGTCCCGGAGAGTCTGGGGGTAAAGGGGGTGACCCCGGTGCAGGTGGGAAGGATGCTTCCCTTCCTCAATAGATACCCTGATAGGCGCGCAGCAAAGTTATTGGAGGACGGCTTTGCCAGCGGGTTTAGGATTCCATGTTCCATTTCAGTAGTTCCCCCAGAAGCAAAGAATTTGAGGTCAGCGGCCCTTCATTCTTCGGTGGTTTCGGAGAAACTCAACAAGGAAGTGCGTTTGGGAAGGATGGCTGGGCCGTTTGCTACGGCTCCAGGTGACGACCTAATCGCGTCCCCGCTGGGGGTGGTCCCCAAAAAAGAACCGGGCAAGTTCCGGTTGATACACCATTTGTCATTTCCGAAGGGTGGCTCGGTCAACGATGCCATTGCACCCGAGGATTGTACGGTGTCATATACATCATTTGACGCTGCGGTTTCGTGGGTGCGCAGGTGTGGTCGGGGTGCCCTCATGGCAAAGGCGGATGTGGAATCGGCGTTTCGATTGTTGCCGGTTCACCCGGACAGCTTTCGGTTGTTGGGATGCAGATGGGATGGGGCATACTATGTGGATCGTTGTTTGCCCATGGGTTGCTCCATCTCTTGCGCGCTGTTCGAGACGTTCAGTTCCTTTCTGGAGTGGGTAGTGCGCGATGTTTCGGGGCTTAGCTCCATCATCCATTACCTGGATGATTTCTTGTGTGTTGGCCAGCCGGGGGGGAACACATGCTCAGTGTTGTTGGGCACGTTGCAGTACGTGTCGGACCGTTTCGGGGTTCCCCTGGCACCTGAGAAAACGGAAGGCCCCATGACATCCCTCGTTTTCTTGGTTATTGTGTTGGACTCGATGAAGATGGAGTGTCGACTACCGGAGGATAAGCTGGAGGCGTTGAAGGCAGAGGTTACGGGGACGATTGGGCTGCGGAAGATTCAGTTGCGCAGGATGCAGTCGCTGTTGGGGAAGCTCAACTTCGCCTGCAGGATTATCCCCATGGGCAGGGTGTTTTGCCGCAGGCTGTCGGGAGCGACAGCCGGTGTGCGGAACCCGACACACTTCGTGACTCTCACTGCGGAGCACAGAGCCGATTTGAGGGTCTGGCACGAGTTCCTGGGATCCTTTAATGGTCGAACTTTGTGGCTATCTGGGCCTGTGAGCAACTTTGACTTGGAGTTGTTTACGGACGCTGCGGGCTCTACGGGTTACGGAGCGTTTTGCCAAGGTAAGTGGAGCGCGGAGGCTTGGCCAATTAGGTGGAAGGTTTCTTGAAGAATCTGGTGCTCCTCGAGCTCTTCCCGATTGTGGTGGCGCTGGAACTGTGGGGTGAGTCGTTGCGGAATTCGAAAGTGCGCTTCAATTGCGATAACTTGGGGGTGGTACAGGTGGTGAACCGCATGTCGGCGGCCTCCCCGCCGGTGGTGAGTTTACTACGGCATTTGGTGCTACGGTGCTTGCACTTAAATGTATACATGTATGCTGTGCACCTTCCGGGGGTCGAGAACACTTTGGCTGACGCTTTGTCTCGTTTTCAGTGGGACAGGTTCCGGGAGTTGACACCAGCAGCGGAGCAACACGGAGTTCCCTGTCCCGATTGGATGTGGGACATTGTTTTGACAGCGCAGCAAGGTGGATCCAGCGGTCGGTGAGTGGGGCTACGTGGAAAGCCTACTCCAAGGTATGGAAAGAGTGGGTGGAGCTGGCTCTGGGACTGGGGATCGCCCCGGTCGGGCCGGAGGCTGGCATCGCTGTGCTGTATTTTCTTACTTTGAAGATGGAGCAAGGGGTGTCGGTGTCAGCGATCGATCGGGTGTTATCAGGTTTGACCTTTTTCTTCAAGTGGCACGGGATGACGGACCATACGAAGGAATTTTGGGTGAGGCAGACGGTAAAAGGGTACAGGAAGGGCAGGAAGGCTGCGGATCACCGTCGGCCGGTGTCGTTCGGGATGCTGCAGAACCTCTTTCTGCAGTTACCAGCAGTGTGTTCAACGGCATACGAGTGTGCATTGTTCAAGGCCGCATTTGCGCTGGCCTTTTTCGGGGCGCTCAGGGTGGGTGAGCTGGTCAGTTCCTCACGAGGGGTGCAAGGTGGTTTGTTGGTCCAGGATGTGGAGTTTTCGGACGGGGTGTTAGGAGTTTGGGTGCGCAGGTCAAAGACGGACCAAAGGGGTAAGGGCATGCGGCTCCAGTTGTTTAATGTTCCTGGAGCGGAAATTTGTCCTGTACGGGCGGTAGAAGCTTTTCGTTCCATGCGTCCTGGACTGGTAGGGTCCTTCTTAATGCATCAGGATGGGTCGGCGCTGTCCAAATTTCAGTTTGTGGCGGTTTTCCGGAGATGTTTGAGGGAGACGGGGTATGACCCGAGAGATTATGCAGCGCATTCATTCCGGATTGGGGCTGCTACTGAAGCCGCTCGGGCTGGTTTGACTGCGGAGGTGGTGAAGAGGATTGGGCGGTGGGACTCGGAGAGATTTAGGATTTACATTCGCCCTCAGTTGATTCAGGAGTGAGTTCAGGGGCAGCTGAGTTCATTGGTGTGGGGCAGTCTGGTTTAACGGGTGTTAACACGGGAAAGGGGGGGATTTCGTTCAGGAAGTTATGTGTGTTTGTTTAATGTTTTTCAGGTGGTGAGAATTGCCTGGTCTGGATCCTAGGCCATTCATTCGTATATTGGGGGGCCAGACAGGTTGATGGTCGGCCCAACGGTAGGCAACTAGGCATCCCTTGGCGAGAAGCCCAAGTCAGGTGGATCGGGTTCCCGGGGTTGGTCTGGAGCAGGGTCATGCCGGAGGTATTAAAGTTTGCGCGCCTGGACAGGGCACCTGATGTCCTTGTGCTCCACGCAGGCGGCAATGACATGGGGTCCAGGTCAATGCACCAGTTAATAAGGGACGTAAAATGTGATTTTCTGCGATTGCGCTCCCTGTTTCCGGGTATGATTATTGTATGGTCCAAAATGGTGGGTAGGACGGCATGGAGGTGGGCCTGGTCGGTGGAGAAGGTGAACAAGGCCCGGGTGAAAGTAAACAAGGAGGTTGGGAGGTTCTCTGTGCATAATGGGGGATTGGTAGTGCGCCATAGGGAGCTGGAAGTTGACACATGGCGGTATCTCCGCAGGGATGGGGTCCACCTCAATGAGATGGGCATCGCCTTGTGGGTACTGGGGCTGCAGGAGGGAATCCAGAGGGCCCTGGGGGTTTGGAGGTGCTCACAAGGCTAAGGCTTTAGCCTTGAGAGCGGTGGCGTTTTTTGGGTCTCTGTAAGACTATAAAGTCTGGTAGTTGGGGTAGGAAAAGTTTGTACCCATACGTGGTATGGGGGGTTATGGGGTACCTTTCGGTTGGCATGGGTTAACCAGGAAGGGGTTAAAGTGTTAGGTCACTGAGAACGGTTACACAGCCTCCGAGCCGGTGTCTTGCGGCTGAGGCCT